>NW_012156396.1:1425787-1525319 GCF_000151545.1 Saprolegnia parasitica CBS 223.65 | reverse complement strand
TGACTCCTGCTCCAACGACAGTGACTCCTGCTCCAACGACAGTGACGCCTGCGCCGACAACGGTGACTCCTGCTCCAACGACAGTGACGCCTGCGCCAACGACAGTGACGCCTGCACCCACGACGGTGACGCCTGCTCCAACAACGGTGACGCCTGCTCCAACAACGGTGACTCCTGCACCCACAACGGTCACGCCTGCTCCCACGCCATCTCCGATCACGGAAACTCCAAAGCCAACGACTGTGACGCCCGTACCGACGTCGTCCACGCCCAGCACTTGCACCCAGCCACGCGTCCGCAAGTCTTGGTCATCGCTCTCGGATGCTGAGAAGACGACGTACAAGAGCGCCATCGCCAACGCGATGGACTCGGGTCTCTACCAGCGGTTTCTTTCGATCCACAACGAACGAATGGGCAACATGCAGGCACACAACACGTGTGTCTTCATCTACTGGCACCGGCAGTTCCTCGTCGGCTTTGAGAACATGCTTCGGTCGCTCAAACCAGCGTTCGCGTGCGTCACGATCCCGTACTTTGACTACATCAACGACAACACCAAGTACATGGCCGGGACGTGCACCACCATGAACACGTGCTCGCCGATCTTGAACGAGCTCGGGAGCGCGACCGCTGGATCTACGCAGACGATCACAATCAACGGTCAGTCGATCCGCGGCCGCTGCGACGCAACGTCGCCGCTCAACCACTTCAGCCAGTACGAAGGCACGGGCACGAACGGTGCCAAGTGCGTGCCCCGGGGCATGTACGCGTCGACCTACTTCCCGTCCCAGGTCGGTTTTACGAGCATCAAGAACGCGATCATGAACAGCAACGACGTCGCGAGCGTCAACACAGCGATCGAGGACTCGGCGCACAACTACATGCACAACGCGCTCGGCGGCGCGATGACCAACCCGTTCGTTTCGCCCGCGGACCCGATCTTCTTCTCGCACCACGCGACGATCGACGCGCTCAACGCCATCTACTACAAGTGCCGCGTCGCCCCGAAAGGCTACTCGGACGGTCAGAAGCAAACCGAAGCGCTTGCGTTTAAAGGTTGCACCGTCGGAGGGTCGCCTATCTCCGCGACGTCCGCCATTGGAATGCGTGTTGTCGTCAACGGCCAAACGATTGATGTTCGCTCGGAGGCGTCAACCAAGGCTTTCTTCAAAGATGTGCCGACGCAGTACTACAAGCTCATCGACAACACGAACCTTGGCGTCAACAGCTACAGCTACGAGCTCAGCGGGCTTCTCGGCGACCTCTACTCCAACTGCGGCACGGCGGGTCTGCAATCGGCGTCGAGTCTCCGCAGCTTGAAGGAAGAGGCCGCACCGAAGTCGTCGCACTCGTCGACGGGCAGCCTCCAGAACTACATCGTTCCCAACAGCGGCGGCCACCTTATCAAGTACAACAGCTGGCGCAAGGCGGTGACCAAGGTGGCGCGCGGGCTGGGGTGGCCGGCGGCCAAGACCGAGACCGAGATCAACAAGATGGTCGTCGCGTATTACCACTACTGCCTTCCTGGCGGCGTCACGGAGCTTAGCGCCGAGTTCAAGGCGCAATGGCACGTCAAGACGGCGACGTCCAAGCAGACGGATGTCCTCAACAAGATCCTCGACGGCTCCGACCCGATCCAAATCCCGGGCTGGCAAGCGCTCAACCGACTCCTCGGATGCGCAAATGGCCCAGCCTATTGAGTTGGCACGTGTCGGTAGTAGACTATGTTTGCATTAACCAGCTCATTTACACCATTTATTGTTGAGCTACTGTCTTGTGGACGCCGAAGAATACCCAATAGAAGGTTGAATGCGGAGAGCAAGACTATGCTATCATGCCCCTGGGCTCTTATGCCAAGTCCTACGACTCGTTTCAGACGTCGCTGGCAAGGCATGATGGTGAGAAGCAGGCAGAGCAGTGCCGCCAGGAATATGCAATGACACGGATGGGCGGCACCTTGGTCGGCTGCGAAAATTGTGGCGCAAAACGCTTCATGACGCCAAGTCGACACGACTCTTCCCTGCAATGTTGGAAGTCGATCGACACTGTGCCAGTGAGCAAAGCCGCTTTTGACTATCGAAAACAACATCGTGTTTCGTGGCTTAGCAGATGCCACACAAAGCAATCAATACGTGAAAGAGACGCCTAGTACGCTGGCTTGGAGTCGCCGCGGCAGCCAAAAGCCTCGTGGTTGATGTCTTCCCAGCCAGCGAGCTGGATCGGGTCCGAGCCGTCGAGGAGCTTTGAGAGCACTTGCATCGGCTGCGACGGCGTCGAGACATGCCACAGCGCCTTGAACTCGTCGCTGAGGTCCGTGACGCTGCCGGGAAGGCAGTAGTAGTAATACGACACGACGACCTTGAAGATCTCGCCCTCGACCTTCTCGTCCGTCCAGCCGTACCCTTTCGCGGCCTTGGTCAGCGAGCGCCGCCACTTAGTGTACTTGGCCACGTGCTTGTGCTTCTGGCGGTGGTTCACATAGTTTTGAAGGTGTCCGAACGCGCTCATGGGGCCGTCGTCCGTTCCATACGTAAGCTGGCGGAGGCTCCCGGACGCGGCCGCGCCGCAGTTGGTGTAGAGGTCTCCGAGAAGCCCCTCGAACTCGTAGCTGTAGCTGTTGACGCCAAGGTTCGTGTTGTCTGTGAGCTGGTAGTACTGCGTCGGCACGTCCTTGAAGAAAGCCTTGGTTGACGCCTCCGAGTGGACGTCAATGGTCTGGCCACCGATGATGGCGCGCATGAGAATCGACGACGTGGCCGTGATCGGCGACCCGTTGACGCTACACCCCTGGAACGAGAGCGGACTCGACTGCTTCTGATCGTCCGTCAAGCCTTGGGAGGCGACGCGGCACTTGTAGTAGATAGCGTTGAGCGCGTCGATCGTCGCGTGATGCGAGTAGAAGATCGGGTCCGCGGGCGAAACGAACGGGTTGGTCATCGCGCCGCCGAGCGCGTTGTGCATGTAGTTGTGCGCCGAGCCCTCGATCGCCGTGTTGACGGTCGACACATCCTTGTCACCGAGGATCGCGGCCCTGATGCTCGTGTACCCGACAGCCACCGGAAAGTACGTCGACGTGTAGCTGCCCCGGGGCACGCACTTGGCACCGTTCGTGCCCGCGCCTTCGTTCTCATTGAAGTGGTCGAGTGGGAATGATGCGTCGCACCGACCCGAGACCGTGCTGCCGCCAAACGTGACCGATTTGATCATCCCGGCGGTCGCGCTCCCGAGCTCGTTCAAGATCGGCGAGCACGTGTTCATGGTGGTGCACGTCCCGGCCATGTACTTGGTGTTGTCGTTGATGTAGTCAAAGTACGGGATCGTGACGCACGCGAACGCTGGTTTGAGCGACCGAAGCATGTTCTCAAAGCCGACGAGGAACTGCCGGTGCCAGTAGATGAAGACACATGTGTTGTGTGCCTGCATGTTGCCCATCTGGTCGTAGTGCATGGAGAGAAACCGCTGGTAGAGACCCGAGTCCATCGCCAAGGCGATGGCGCTCTTGTACGTCGTCTTCTCAGCATCAGAGAGCGACGACCAAGACTTGCGGACACGCGACTGGGTGCACGTGGTGGGCGCCTCAGTCGTCGGGGCCGGGGTCACAGTCGTGGGTGCGGGCGTCACCGTTGTCGGAAGAGGCGACTCTGTCGTGGGCAAGGGCATCGGCGTAACAGGCGTATCGGTAGCCGGCACCGTTGTCGCGGGCGTCGGCGTTGGCGTCTCCGTGCTTATAGCTGGTGTTGCCGGGATCGTTGGCACAGGCGTCGGTACTGGCGTCACCGTCGTCGGAGTCGGCACGTCGGTCGTAGGGCTCGGCGTCGAAGTCGTCGGTGCTGGCGTCGACGACGTTGGCACGGGTGTCGCTGTCGTCGGCACGGGTGTCTCTGTCGTGGGTGCAGGCGTCACCGTCGTGGGTGCAGGCGTCACCGTGGTCCGAGTTGGCGTCGTAGTTGTGGGTGCAGGTGTCACGGTCGCAGGACCAGCAGTCGGTGCTGACGTAGGTGCTGATGTCGGAGCTTGACAACGGTTGCTCGATTGCTTGCCGTTTGCCACGATCGTCCACTGCGCATACCTCGTACCTTTGAACGTCTTGGCGTGCACCATCGCGGTGTCGGGGTACGCGCCACCGACGCAGTTGTTGCAGCGTGCGAGGAACTTGCCCGAGTCGGCTTGGAGAGCAACCTTGCCGTCGCCCGCCTCCTTGCACGTCCACTGGGCCCACGGCGCCGTCGTCCAATCATCGATGAGCACAAAGGCTTCGTCCGGGTATGCTGCCCCGGCGCACAGTTGTTGCACCGAGACAAGTACTTGCCCGAGTCGGCTTGGAGAGCGACCTTGCCGTTGCCCGCCTCCTTGCACGTCCACTGGGCCCACGGCGCCGTCGTCCAGTCATTGACGTGCACAAGGCTTCGTCCGGGTACGCTGCCCCCGGCGCACAGTTGTTGCACCGAGACAAGTACTTGCCCGAGTCGGCGCGCAGAGCGATCTTGCCGTTGCCCGTGTTGACGACGGTCCACTGCGCCCACGGCGACGAGGCGGGCGTCTTGACGTGCACAAACACCGAGTCCTTGTAGGCGCCGTTCGAGACACAGCTGTCGCAGCGACCAATGTAGTTGCCGGTGTCCGATCGGAGCGAGATGACATCGCCGTCCTTGAAGCAGCACTGATCGGCGGCATCTACAGCCGCAACCGCGAACGCAGCAAAACGCAGCATATGTAGTCGAGGGCGAATTCAAAAATGAGCCATCGTTGCCACGTCGCTGGGAATCCCACCGACGAGCACTGTATCTGTGTTGGCGACGCCAGCCATGCATCATCTATTTGCTTTGCTGTTCACAAGCGCGGGCAGAGCCAGCATCGAAGCCAGGCATCGTGTAGCGTGCAACTAACGCGCATCGGATATGCAATAGCGGACCATGTGGTGCCAAACGGACGGTCAGAAAGAGGCGGACACGTTCTAGACGAAGCTCCTCGAGGTGCACGCACCCATCCCATGGCGTCCGAGGCCTCCTGCGAACTGTACGACGTGGGTGTGAGCTTGTTGCGGTGATTGCCGTTCTGCAGGCCGAGGAAGTCTTCCAGTGGCGTTGGGCTGCACGACTCGTTACTATCTGTCCATGAGGCCATCGGCAGTGAAAAGTACGTTCGATTTGCTGGCATCTCGCCGGCGCCATCTCCGCCACCCGCGACGTCACAAATGATCGGTCGGACAGAGACGGGACCGTTACGATGGCATCATCAACAACCCACGCGGTTTCACCGGCGAGTCGCATGGACGAGCCATCGCTCGTGCCCGTGAAGGCATCGTGCTGGGCGCGCCTGTACGACATGGCGGGCGTCTTCTACCTCGTGTCTTCCATGGGTCTCAGCGTCGTCGCGCTCCTGCTCTCGTCCGAGCACCTCGCCAACGACCTCTTTTGGCCGGCAATGCCTTCCTCGTCTTCGAGCCTCGCCGCTGTGTTCACCAGTAAGCTGCTCCTCGAAGCCACCGAGCCTGTGCTGGACGTCACGCAGACGGTTTTGGCGTCAAGCGCGATCGGCAGCTTCTCGCCGGCGTACCCGCGTCTCATGCTCTTTGGGCAGCTCACGTCGATGGCCGACGCGGTCGACGGCCTCCGACGCTTGTTGCCAAGTAACGTGCTCACGATGGTCTCGCCGTACTGCTGGGTGGACCTGGAGCGGCGCTACGAGATGGCGTACACGCTCCAGCGCCAAGCCCGCTGCTTACGCCTCCAGAGCGACAACGCGGCCGTATACATGGAGACCGTTTTGCGCAACACCGACGTCGACGCGTTTGCTGCGCTGACGCAAGGGCGATTTGCAGCCTACTTTACGCAGCCGATCGCCGACACGGGTCCAGAGGGCGCTGCATATGTCGCCGCCCTCTACGCCCACACGCGGGTGCCCGCGGCGGACGAGGTGGCGTTCTGGGCTGCGCACGGCTGCCGTCGATTCGTGCTGCAGTACGGCAACCGCGACCACACGGGACTCCTCGAGACGATTCTCTTGCGCAACGTGTTTCGTTTCGAGTACGCGTATCCGATCAAGGCGATCGAGAAGGTGTCGCCGTCGCTCTACTGGACAACAAGCAACTTGTACGGTCTCTTGTACGACGACTTGTACGCGCTGGCGCCCAACATGAGCTTTATTCGAAGCACGCCGAGCTTTTGGGCCGACGAGAACCCGAGGTTGATCGAGACGTACAACAACGGCAGTCCTCTCAGCGCCTTGGCAGCCGCGTTGCACGCGCAGGTCGGCCTCCTCGGGGCCATCGACGCCGTCTGGGTCCCGCCACCGGCCACGCTCGTCGCTGCCGTGCGTCAGCTCCAAGCCGCAGTGACTGCCGGCGCTCGAGGAAGTCCCGCGCTGCAGCACTTTTTACTCGCCGCCGACAATTCCATGCTGCTGACGCCAACGCCGCTGCAATGGCAGGACCCGTCGCTTCGCTTTGCGGGCGGGAACCTGCTCTGCCTCACGGGGATGCGCCAGACGTATGTGCAAGAGGTCATTGGCTACGACGATGCGTGCAGCACGCAGATGCCGCTGGCGGTGCCGTGGGACCCGCTGCGGAGCCTCTTTGCCGCCGCCTTTACCAACACAACATCATCGAGCGCCCTTTGCGCCCAGTGTCCCGGCACCCAAGCCACGGACTGCAGCGCGGCCTTTTTACGCGCCCACGCCGCGGCGCAGATGCTGTCGCTCGGCAACATGACGGTCGCGGCGCTGCCTCCAATTGCGCTGACGCAGTACGTCTTTGCGAACTCCAGTGACGCGCCGCAGATCCAGCTGCAGCAGATTCTGGACCCGTCCTGGGCATTCTTTGGCGCCATGATGCTCTACGACTGGGCCACCAACGTTCGCGAAGTGCTCTCGCTCCAAGGCGACGTGCAGACGATCGTGGCAATTTCCAAGGCGTATACGCCCGCGCCTCCGACGCGCACGCCGCCGTCAGCGATGCTGGGCACCTACCTGCGCGTCCTCTCGTCGACAGTGAGTCTCTGGCTCGTCTTGGTAGGGGTGGTGGCCCTACTAATGCTGCGTCGTCGACGCCGCCACGCCCGCGACTGGTTCTTCTTCAACCGCATCACAAGCTCTGTATGGGTGACGCGCGTCGCAGTCCTTGTTCGAGGCGCAACGGCAGTCGCAATCTTGGCCACGAGCGAGCTAACGGCAGCGCCCACACCGGCGCTCAGCAGCCTCGCCATCCTGCCGCGATCCCCGCTCACCTCGTGCCTTCTCGCGAATGAGGCCAACTGGCTCCTTTATGCGCTGCACGAGCTCATTGCGCCCCTCTGTCGCCCCGGCACGCTCAAGAGGGTGGCGCCATTCTCAACGTCACTCTGCGGGCTTTGCATCGCTCTTCTTGACGTCCTGTCACCAGTTCAAGTCTCGGCAACACTCCGTCGTAGCTGCCACACGATGAACATGGACCAAATGGTCTACTGCAGTAGCGGCTCCGTGGAAGTCGGGAGCTGGTATCGAGCGCTGGGGATCGCCGCCATCGTGCTCGCTGCCGGTCTCGCGACGCTGGTTGCAGCTGCATTGCAGCCGCCGCAGCCGCCTCGGAAACACTTCGATGCCTCGCCGTACCTCTCGTGGGCTGCGTTGGCTTTTCTGGACGACGCGACCGCGTTGGATGACGCCGTCTTGGCGATGTGTGGGATCTTCCGCACGTCGGAGCGAAGGCTCTTTGATAGCAAGCTCTGGCTCTTCGTGCAGAGACCGACACCCAACTCCCCGACGTCGATGCTGCTCCACGACGCGCGGCCGCCAGTGTCTGTGGACAAGCGTAGCTGGCGTCTCTACCATCGCAGCTTAGCGGTCGGAGGCATCGCGTACCTTGCGTGTACGTTGTCTGGCAACGTTGCGTACTTGGGCGTCCTCGCGACCGGGCTCTCGAACGACTTTGGCTGGTCCGGCTTCAACACATCCGGCATGCACGTGTACCTTGCCAAGCGCATCAACTTTGAGCTCCTCCTCGCGTCCGACACAACGCTCTCGCTCGATAGTCCGTCGCTCGGGGATGTCGGCGCCGACTACAGCGGTACCCACACCAATGTGCTTTGGTCTCCGACACTGGCGCGGCGAGAGCTCTTCCGGCCTGACGCTGCTTTGGACGGCATTGTGGCCGGCCTTCGGGCCATGGATCCGTGTCAGCTGCCGTGGATGTTTACGCAATACTGCTTCGTTGACTTGGACCGGCAATGGTCCATGGCAGCGACGGCGGCGCGGCACGTGCGCTGCAAGACGAGGTACCTATCGAACGCGGCCGTGTACTTGGAGGCGCCACTGCGCAATCTGGGCGACTGGGACGCCTGGCACGGATGCTGGGGAGAGTCGTTCCGCATCGGGATTGCCTCGCATCTGCAGGGGTCCGAGGCGGGCCGGCGCTGGCTGGAGACCGTCGCGAGCAACAGCGTCTCGATATCGGATGAAGTCGCCTACTGGCGCGTGCATGGCATTGACCGCTTCGTCCTGCAGTGGCAAAATTACAAGCTCACGGGCTTTCAAGACGCGATGGTATTGGGGACGGCGCTCGGCACAACGCACGCGCTGCCGCTCGCGCAGTTCACCGGGTCGTTCCGCTTTCATATGCAGACGTCGATGCACTTGTACTGGGCACTTGCGAGCGACTTGTGGGCCGTCGCCAACAATGCGTCCGGCGTCGGCGGCGGTAGTCTCGTTCGCGCGTCCGCAACTTTTGTTTACGCCAACACGACGCCCGACGCCGTCTTGCGCAGGAACGGCTCGGTCGCGTCGCCACTGCCCGCCGGTCTTGCGCCCGTTATCACCGCACTCGGTCCGTTTGGTGTCATTGATACCAACTACGTTCCGTGTCCGGCGTCTCTCATCACGTACCTCGGTGCGTTCACGCACGCGCTCGCAACGCTGCTGTTTACAGAGCCCGATGCAGCGCTGGTATATTCGCAGCTGCAAACCAAGGCGTTTCTCGGACCGATGCCCCACCGACTCTTGCACTTGACCGACGTCAGTATTGTCGGTGGGGACCTTCTCTGTGGCGGCGTTGTTGCCGGCGCCCAGCCGTCGCTTGGGCTCTTCATGTCGTTTGGCGTCAACAACCTCTGCAACTGGTGGTACAGCGAGGCCATGTCGCCGACGGCAGCCCAGCTGCTCTTTGCCCTGCTCGCCTTGGACGCCAACACCACCGACGCCGACGGCTTTTGCAGCCAAGACGTCTTTGTCGAAGCCACGTGCGCGAGCCTCTACGCGGCGCACATCCAATTTCTTAACGCGTACAACACGACTCCATTTCAGTCGCTCGCAGCAACGACCGCCAAAGTCCACGCCGACGTGGTCGCGATCGGCGTTCGCCTGATCCAGTTTGTGCAGTCGTTCAACGGGTCGCTGGAGCAAACGCTGTACGAAGCCTACCTCTTGGACGACGAGGACCGCAACTGGAGCTTCTACGGCTGGTGTTTTCTCTACGAGTGGGCTATCGGGCTTCGCGAAGTGGTCTCGTTTGAAGGCGATTCGGGCACGCTCCCGATCCTCTCGAGCGCGATCTACCCGGTCACGCTGACCCTCGACCCGTCTCTCGTGCCCACGGAGATCGCGTACCTCTTCCAGACGTGCGCCAAGTACGTCACGTACGTCTTTATCGCGCTCTCGGGCGTCCTCGGCGTCTACAGCCTCGCGTGTCGCGGCCTCATCGAGGGCTGGAACCTCTTTGACATCAACCGGCTCGTGGGGCATGTGTGGGTGGGCCGTCCGCTCCTGATGCTCCGGTCCGTCACGGCCATGTGGCTCCTCAACACGACGTCATTGACGCTGCTTCGAACGCAGCACGCGGGCACGCGCCTCTGGTCGCCGCCGCTGCCGTGGTACACGACGCTCCTCGCCGCCTCGGAGCTCACGTGGCTCGTCTACATCGTCAACGACCTCCTGAGCTGCTATTTGCATCAGCACACACCGCACTACGCGACGCACAGCTCGTTGATGACGTATGTCGGCGCCGTCGTCTTTACCTCGGCATGGCCGCAAGGCTCCGTCGCCACGCTGCGCCGGACGTGCGTCTACATCGACATGGACGCCGCGCTCTCGTGCTCGAGCGCGTTCATCGAGATTGGCAACGTCGTGCGCATCGCAGTCGACGGCGCCATCGTGCTAGGCTGCATCACCCTCGCTGGCAAGTACGAGTGCTGGGCGCACCGACATCGACACAAGGCCGTGCTGCCGACGGCTCTCTTGAGCTCGGTAGGCTACTACATGTTGTACCTCGAACACTGGCGCGTCGATGGAGGCGTGTACATCGACCAAGCGTCGGCCGCCATGGCCGGTCTCCTCACGTGCTACTGGCAAGAGTCGCTCTATGTGTTTGACATCAAGCTATGGCGGCTCCATCGCAAGCCCAGCTACCGCGGTGAGCTCGACCTCCTCGGGCAGCGCCGCTTCCACTACGCCATCCCGCTTGACGACTTCGCCGTCAGGGGCCCGTAGCAGTGTAGCTGGATGTTGACACCATAGAAGTGACTTGTTTTGCAATCTCTACAACTCTATTTTCTCATCGACACTCGTGGCGGCATCCAGAACCTCGGAAGCGATCTCGGCCTTTAGATTCAGCGCGGTCTCGGGCGCCGCTTCCATAGAGGGATCGTTCGCCTCGATGCCATCCACGAGTGCCTGCATCCACAGCCCGTCGTCGTCTGCTTGAGGCATCGCCGTCGTTCGGCTACCCAAGAGCCGCGCTCGGATCTTGTCTTGCGAGAGCCCTTGTCGACGTTGCGGCCGCGGCTCGGTGTTGGTGTGGCACCGCGCAATGTGGTTTTGGAGCACGTGCTTGTACGAGAAGACGTCGAGGCAGAAATCGCAGGGGAACCGCCGCGCCCGCGCGTGCACGGTGCGCCTGTGCGAGTTGAGGTTCGTCTTGGAGAGGTATGTCTTGCCGCAGTCGGGACACGGGTACCGCGTCGGCGCGCTCTCGTGCAACCGTTCGTGTTCGCGCAGCGTCTTGCGCGAGCTCAGCGTCGCACGGCACACACTGCACGTAAACGCAACGCTGGCGTCGGGGAGACCGATCGTGAGCGAAGCGCCGCTGTGGCTCGAGAGCGTGTGCTTGGTCAGTAGACACTTTTTGGTGAACGCCGCCGCGCACCCGGGCTCGGGACACGGGAATGGCACGACGCCCGTGTGCACAAACGCGTGCGCCTGCAATCCCGACTTCTTCTTGAACGAGGCTTGGCACACCGCGCAGACGTACGGCCGCGCCGGGTTGTCGTGCGCCGCCGCCACATGTCGGCTCAGTCCGTGCTTGTAGACGAACGCGGCGCCGCATCGGTCGCAGACATGGGCCCGCTTGGTGTCTACGGAGCCGCCGCCTCAGATACACGAGCATTGTACGGTTGTGCAACGTACCTTCATGCACAGCCTTGACGTGCCGGACCAAGTGGTCTTTCCTATCGCAAGCGTGGGCGGCGAGGCTCATGGCCGCGGCAGCGTACCGTTGGTAGGTGTTTCCGCAGGCGTCGTGCGGGCAAACAAAGTTGCGCTCGCCGCTGTGGCTCAGCTGGTGCTGGAGCAAGTAGGCGTTCTTGGTGAAGCTCGCGCCGCAGTCGTTCGTCGCAGACGTGGACGCGCAGCGGGTCGTTGGCGCCGTCCGACGCCAAGGCCCAATCCGAGTCCATGGCGCGATCCGATCTGGGCCTCGACTGCGGACCAATCCTACGCCGGCATCGCGTATATTTTACTCGGTATACAAACAACAAGCTATTTAATGCAAGGTCCCAGTTTGTGCGGCAGAAGCGCGCGAACTCCGCGCTTCAGGTTCGCGGCGGACTCGAATCGTAGCGACTAATCCTCAGAACCGGGAGGGATCTGCCGAGCATACTTGTGCACACGAGGTGCAGCTTCTATTTGTCTGGATGCATGGCGGCGCGTCGTCGCAACTCGGAGTTCACTTCGACTGCGGAGTGCCTAGTTAGTCGATACATTCGTGCACTTAGTTGCTCGTGGTGCTGTCGCAGTGGAGATCTGCCAGCCGCGACGATTGATGATACACGGCGCCACTCTACGAGGACTGGCTTCTTCGCGTTCAGAGTCCACGCGCATCTCGCCGTCGCAAGAAGCACCGTGGACGTCATCTCGCTTGCATCAGTACGACGTGCAAGTACAAATAGTCTACTTGACGTTTGTCGTTTGTGAGTCTCACCAGTGGATTGATGTCCCTTGGTCTCAGCGTCCAAGCGGAGAACCATCCTGTCTTGCGAGACACACGTCGCGTCTTCTACACGTCGATTGCTACTCACACAGAGCCCGGCTGCTCTCGCGCTGCTGCGCCGCCTCGAGCGCATGCGAATAAGAACGTAGTTGGTCGCTGCGGCGTCGGCGGTAAATAATCTGCGGCGGCTGACGTGCGCGCCGCAACATTACGAATAATTAGTCGACCGCAAATGAGAACGCGGCGCCGTAGCGATGTACACTTTGCAAGGTACTTGTCCCATCCTGACCACAATCCGGCCCTCTACCACGCGACCGACTAAACGACTAACTGCGAGTCGTCGCAACGTGCAGCGCTTCAAGGTCGCACGCCAGGCTGCGTTGGCATGGCGATGCAGCCGCGTACACGGTGGTGGTCGACGTGCACGCAGCGCTCGTCGTACAGTGTACTGAGGACTAGCGACTAAGGAGGAAACGAAGTTGCGGCGCAGCTGGTTGCAGGCTGGTCCGGATCCGGATAGATGGCATACAAATCTAGAACGAAAAAAGGTCCAGTGTGGTGGGCCGGTCTGCCACTTGCGAGCAAGCCGCCGACCAGCCGCCCATCGCCTTCGGTATCATGGGCAACTCGTGCGCGCGCATCAACCTCGAGCATGTCAACACGGACTCCATGTCCTCCGTGCAGCAGCGCCAGGTACGCTCGCCATGAGGTGTGCCAAGCTCATGAGCTGCAGCAGCGCCACTGGACCGACTCGACGCAGCCATCGTCCGCGAGCCACGCCGAAGAGGTGTTGCGCCGGCCAAAGTCGTCGTCGACGAGCAGCGCCGGGCGCAAGTCGTCCAAGTTCTCGTTCAACTACAAGCGCAAGGACTCGGAGTTTCCGATCGTGCAGGAGGCGGGCACGCTCGAGATTGGCAACTCACGCACGGGCTTCAAGTACACGACGATGCCAATGAAGAAGCGTGACGGCGAGTTCTACCGGTCCGACACCAACGACGAAATGGTGCGTTGAACGGCCAACGCCACATTTTGTTGCCTGCTAATTTTGGCCATTTTCAGATGAGCATCGACATCGACTTGATCCTTGGCACACCGCCCGACTCGCCCGGCGTGATCCACGCCCGCTGGGGCGAGCCCATCGAGGACCCGGACGAAGAAGAGACGTGCATGGACTTCAAGGGCAACCCGTTCCGCGTCGGTTTCTGCATCAACTGCCAAAAGCAGCACGAGGTTGACGCGTCCGGCGAGGTCAAGACCGTGCTCGAGTACAAGCGCATTTCGCACTTCAACGCGTGGCAGCTGCAACTGCCGGCGAACCCCAACATCTCGGTCAACCCGGACGCGGTCGTCGGCGTCGGCCGCGCCAACATGAGCAACAGCCGACGGAACTTGACGCTCTCGAACCTCAGCGACAGCAGCCGCGAGTCGGACATTGATCTGACCGAGATCCTCCGCCAGCGCCGCGACATCTTGCTCAAGCTGCAAGGCCTCAAGTACGCGCCGTCCCACGTGCCATCCTCGGCCGAGTACAGCAGCACGGGCAGCAGCACGTCGTCGCGCTCGGACGCGCAGCGAGACCCATCGAACGAAGATTGGTTATAGACTGCAAGTCCACAACTCCTTTATTTAATAAGATCACCTACATTCGCTTTACGAGGACTCGACGGTGCCGATGACGGCGAGGCCGCACTTGCCGCTCGGACTCTCAATATCGAGGACGCCGGAGATGGCGCCAGAACGCTCAAACGTGGCGATCACGAGCAGCATCGCGCTGAGCCCCGGCGCAATCTTGGCCTTCTCTCGGTCGTACTCGACCTACTCTGCATCGGGAGGCGCCGTCGGAGGCTCGACGAAGCCTGTACCTGGACAGTCGAGCACTCGGCGCCGCCTGCCTTAAGTGCGATCGAGCGGACACGGAACCGCTCTTGCTTGGTGCCAAAGTTGCGGATCTACGCGCAGCCTGCACCGCCTCCGCGAGGTGCAGCCAAGGGTACCTTGATGGGGAAGTGGTACGTTTGGCCGCGACGGACGCGGTCAAAGTTGATGATGCTCGGCTCGACCTCCATGAGCGACATGTGCTTGAGCGAAATCGATGGGCAAAGCTGCTCGGGTTTCGGTGGCGACGCCGGCTTCTTGGGCGACCGCAGCGGCGACTTTGATGGGGACGACGACATGGCGAAGAAACCATACATGGCAGCTCGGTCTTCCGACGACATTGGCCGGCGACCGCCACTCCCGGGACTCCCACCAACGTCTGGAGACGTGCTTGGCCGCCCGAGCATGCTTAGCGCATACGCAGCGTTGCGTGCATGTGCCGTCGACGGTGGCAGTGGCGTCGTCCGTGGCGAGTAGTGGTGCAGGCGCACGAGGCTCGCAAACTCGTTGTCCTTGGAGAGGTCGATGTGCGACCCAACTTGCGCGTGGGCCTGGAAGGACGAGGCTTCCGGCGGCCGCTTGGCGATGGAGGGTAGGAGGCGCGGCGGCGCAGCGTGCGGCGTCGCGACCCCCACGAGCGACCTTAGCCCGTGCTCGGTGAGGACCCATACATTGGGCTTGGATTGCTTCCTACAATCGGTGCATGAGGACGAGCGCACCACCATCCAACTCGACCAAAGCGGCTCGGCAGGTGGGTGGGGCGGCGACGGCGGGCGCTTGGCGTACGGGCTCGTCGGTGGGCAGTTGAGCGCAAACTGCGGCGGCTTGCGGTTGAGCGTTCCATACGACTTGGAGTACGCTTGCTTGAAGTCGTGGATGTTTTGGGCGTTGTGTCGCAAGACAAAGTCCTCGCTTCGGGGCTTGGGCAGCGACCGGCAGCTGTACTCTCTTCGCGGCGAGTACGGGCCATAGTCTTGAAGTACCTCGAGCATGAGCTGGCTCTTCTCGTCCAGGACCCGCCGCGTCGGCGACGTGGGCGACCGCAGCAGGGTGCGCTCGGTCTGCTGTCGGCGCGCCGAGTCGAGCACGGCTCGCGACGACCGCGGCGACGGAAACCCCGCCCGCACCTCGGCCCCTCGCTCCTCGACGCGCGCATCTACCGCCGGCGTCTCCACCATCGGTCGAGCTAAAAATACCCGAGTGATAACCACTGTCGCCCGTTTGGCGATCTTATTGCAGCTTAGTCAAAGCTCTGGCCTTTTTGGTTGTCGCCGAATGGACAGCCACTGCGTCACGCGGCGACCACGGACTCGTCGAGTTGGTTGCTTATCCTCATAAAGTTGGGTTGGTTGCACCCTTGTGGTTCTGATACGTTGCCAAGGGACGTCGTTGCCTTTGGTGCCTGAGATGCGACAGAAAGATCCGGTGCCCGCGTACAATGCTGCCATGAGCAGTCGTGTGACGGCGGCAGCTACACGCTAGGTGCTGCCTGGCGTACTAACTCTACGAAGCGCAGAGCATTCCACGCCTAACGTCCCGCACACGCGTGATGCGAGGGAGTGGGCGCGTCGACGATCCGACGCAACTGCGCTAGATACTGCGCGCATCGACGCGGCGCCTGCGTCACGCCACCTGGCCTCTACACGAGCTACTCCGGCTGGCATTCTTCTCTTGCTCGCTTTGGCCAAGAGCAAACTCAACCAAATTCAAGCCATTCGCACCCGTGTCCCAGTCCAACCAGCCCTAAAATTTCAGGTCGACTTGGGGGGTCCACCCGAAAATGCGCCGCTGCAAGCTGCCGCAGCAGAAAAGGCGGCGGAGCTTCCATAGACGATCCACACACAGGAGGATAGTCGTCGTATGTACAGTACATGACGGAGTGTGCCGATCATTGAGGAACGCGCCGTCGTCGCGGCCGCCGTTCTTCGAAGTCGAACGGGCCCGCGCCACCTCGCGGCGTGACCTTGCCATCGGGTCAGCTACTCCATTCGACCGAGAGAAGCTAGGCCAAACTTTCACGCGCCGATCGACCTATCACTGCGCCCATAATGAATGACCGTTGCTTGGCTATGTCGAGGGCGGGGTTCCATTCAAATCATTTTTTACCTAGGGGGCCTACGGCAAACACGCCTCCGAATGTGATATTCGGGCGAGGGTGACGCGCTCGCATCAAGCGGGCAGCGTGAGTAGCGCTGACACGCCGAGGCGGCCACGGTGGCTCATCGGCCATGTGTCGCACGGCCACGCCGCTGGCCTCCGTTTTCAGTTTGCAATTCGCCATGCTTCAGTCCCGCCTCAAGCGCCGCTTCGTCGAGACGCCCTTCTCGCTCGACGACGACGCCGGTCTCCACTCGCTCCTCGCCGCGTGCTGCCTCAGCGCGCAGCGCGCCGACATTGTCGCCACCGAGCGCGCGGTCG
Organism: Saprolegnia parasitica CBS 223.65; assembly: GCF_000151545.1. Taxonomy (NCBI): domain Eukaryota; phylum Oomycota; class Saprolegniomycetes; order Saprolegniales; family Saprolegniaceae; genus Saprolegnia; species Saprolegnia parasitica. The sequence continues at coordinate 1,508,854 of NW_012156396.1, read as the reverse complement.
TCGAGAAGCAGCTCGTGGCCTTCCTCGCCGGCTGCAAGCCGCACGCGCCGGCCATCGTGCGCCAGAAGCTGCCCGTCCTCGCCCGGAAGCTCGAGTCGATCCTCTTCCAAGCCGCGACGACGCGCGAAGAGTACCTCGACAGCTCGACGCTCATGCACCGCCTGAGCGCGATCCGGCAGGTGCGCCAGGCCAAGCGCCGGCGCGTCCTCGCCTGCTAGACGCATCGCCCGCCGTAGCACTGGAACTACGGCGCGGACTGCGAGTAGTCTATTTATTTATTCGTCGTCGTCGTCTCGACGAGCTGTACAGCCATGTAATACATTGAAACAATGGAAGAGCGGTTAATAATCATCGGACGTTGACGCGACTGCGCGTCGCAGCCTCGCCGCGTCAGCGCGACGCTATTCCCACGATAACGTCGTCATCCATTTGCGTGATGCAGTCCACCGCAGCGATCAAGACACGCGTCCTTTCGACGTGTCCTCGCGCTTCTTGACTTGCGTTCATCTCAATGGCTGCACATTGATTCGTTCGGGCCAAGGGTGGGCTCGGGCCAAGCAAGAGAATACGTAAAGTGTTTGGGGCCACGTACCACACCAGCGTCGTAACCAGACGCCACGAGCGGCGCAGCGACAAAGGCTCGTCACGCCCATCGCAGTACGTATCGGGGTACACAACACTAATATTGGCACAAGGTACAGTCATCGTAAAATACTGTCGTAGCAAAGAGGCAGTTGTGATCCAGGAGCACTACTGGCTGTTTGCCGAATCGTGCACCACAGCCGGATGTAGTTGCTTACATGGAGCAAGTACGATCCAGAAAGCTCCTTGGGCAGACGACGCGGCTTGTGTGCGGCGGTTCTCGACACCACCACCTTCAGCAAGTGCCAAGTGGACTGCAAGTAATACCGCGTGCCGATTGGTGGGATCGCAATTGACCCAATTGGTGATTGGCTGGATCTTGACACGGACTGGCCTCCTGCCTCCGGACCACACACGCCAGGATGCCACCGCCGACGCAGCACGATCGACGTGGCTCGACGTCGAGCAAGTCGCCGACGCGCCGCAGCCGCCGGTCGGGCTCGCTCTCGCCGCTCAAACGCCGCTCGCGCCGACCGAGGCCCAGTCGTCCGTCGTGCTCTGCTGGGGCTGGGCGGCAACGGCCAGCTCGGTACCAACGATCGCGAGTCACGCATCAAGCCGCACGTCGTGCAGTCGCTTCTCGACCGAACAACCATCAAGCAGCTCGCCTGCGGCAGTCGCTTCACAGGTGCGATCCTCGCAGTTAGACCAGCACTGACGAAAAGATCTGTCTAGTCGCCGTGTCGATTCACGGCGCCGTCTTCGCGTGGGGCAAGAACGACTATGGCCAGCTCGGCATTGGCCACAGCCTCCATGCACAGGTACGTAAGCTATGCAAAGCGCGTAGCGCTAAGAAGCGGCGTAGCTCGAGCCGCGGGTGCTGGACGACTTGCATGACGTGGCGATCGCTCGTGTCGCGACGCGGGGGTCGCACGTCGTCGCCGTCTCGGAAGAAGGCAGCGTGTACACGTGGGGCCGCGGCGACGAAGGCCAGCTCGGCCACAACACCAAGGCTTCGCTGCACGTGCCGACCAAGGTCCCGGACCTCGAGCACATCGTGCAGGTCGCTTGCGGCCGCGCGCACTCGGTCGCGATCGATCTGCAGGGCCGACTCTACTCGTGGGGCTCTGGCGAGGACGGCGCGCTCGGTATCGCGGACGCAGAGTGCAGCCTCGTGCCGCTGGCCATTCCCCACCCTGCGTCGTTCCAGGCAATTGAGTGCGGGTCGCGCCACACGCTCGCGCTGAGCAGTGACAACCGCGTCTTTGCGTGGGGCTGGGGACTCTACGGGCAGCTCGGTCTCGGCCACTCGGACACGGTGCGGCAGCCGACCGAGATCCCGTCCTTCATCGGGAAGCGCGTGGTCCAGATCTCTTGCGGGTTCCGGCACTGCTTTGCGGTCGTGCCAGCTGGCATCGACGGCTTCTCACCCACCGTCGACGTGTACGGCTGGGGCTGGAACCAGTACGGACAGCTCGGCGAACTCGAGAAGGACGGGTCGCCCGACGTCGTCCTCCGCCCCGTACGCTGCTCGGCCCTCATGGACGTCAATTTGACGCTCCTCGCCGCCGGCGGCCGCCACTCGCTCGCGTGCGTCGACGGTGACACGTTTGCGTGGGGCCGCGGCGGCGACGGCGAGCTCGGCACCGGCACTGTCTCGAACGAGCGGCACTTGACGTCGATTCCGATGCTGCACCAGCGGTACAACTGTATCAACGTATCCACTTGATACTATGGGTGTCGTAGGAGCATGCACCAAGTCGCTTGCGGCTGGGCGCACTCGGCGGCCTTGTACTTTCAAGACACGAGCGAGGCGCCGGCGCATGCGATGCTCAGTCCGAGCTCGTGGTCGCTGACGTCTGGCGACTGGGACGCCTTCTCCGGCATGCTCGTGCAGAGCATTCTGCAGCTCATGATTATCTACCAAGTGCTGCCGGCGCACTGCGGCCTTCCGGTCGAGGTGGTGACCACGCGCATCATTCCCGCGGCCGCCTTTACGACGACGATGGGCAATTGCTACTTTGCATTTGCAGGCTGGCGCCTCGCGCGCGACGAGCGCCGGAACGACGTGACGGGGCTGCCCGAAGGCGTCAACACTGTCCTCGTCTTCGCCTACGGCCTCTCGATCATGGCGCCCGAGTACCAAGCGACGCAGTCCTTCGAGGCTGCGTGGGAGGCCGGCCTCTTCGCCGCAATCTGGACCGCGCTCTTGCAGATGGCGCTGCTGCCCTTTGTGTCGTTTCTGCAGCGCTCGATTCCGAAAGCGGCGCTCCTCGCGTCCGTCTCGGGCATCGCGCTCACGTTCCTCAGCATGGGCTTCGCGTTCGAGATCTGGGAAAACCCTCTCATCGCGCTCGGCCCGCTCTTCCTCTTTGTACGAACGCGTTCTTGTCTATACGATCTGATATATTGTCGTGTCTAGCTCGTGTGCTACGGCGCCGGTGTCAAGCTGCCCTTCCACCTGCCCACGGGCCTCGGGAGTCTCCTCCTCGGAACGCTCATCGCCTTCGTCTTGTACTACACGGGCGCGTCGACCAACGTACGCGGCGACCTGCATCATCGAGCAGGACGTGACCCGTCTTCTCGTAGTTTGTGCCCATGACGCAGCCGTACGTGCTCGATCTCCAGGGCCCGCACGTGGACATGCATCTCGTCTGGCGCGCCCTCACAAGGTTCGGTCGACGACAAGCTGTGCATTTTGAAGCGTATGCGGCGTAGTGGCGCTGGCTGGAAGTACATGAGCATCATCATGCCCATGGTGCTCGTCAACGTCATGTCGGCGATCGCCAACTTTGAGACCGCGGCGGCCGTCGGCGACAAGTACGACCCGATCACGTCCGTCCTGGGCGGTACGACCTGCTTGCAACTACAGTTCAACACTTGAACTATCGCATTAGACTCGATCGTGACCATCCTCGGCGCCTGCCTCGGCAACCCGTTCCCGACGGGTGTCTACATCGGCCACGTATGTCCCATCTGTCAACTTCTAGTACCTACCTCGCATGTGATGACGTAGCCCATTTACAAGGCGATGGGCGCGCGCAACGCGTACTTGGGCATGAATGCGATCTGCATCTCGCTCCTCGCGATCCTCAACGGTACATCTCCGAGCGCCCGTAAGCTGACTTGGCATCGTTGTAGCAACGCCGTGGATCATTGGAACGATCCCGATTTCGTCGGGCGTCGGGTTTCTTCTCTGGATCGGCATGGTCATCACCGCGAGCAGCTTCGAGAAGAAGGAGCAGGAGAGCAACCACGGCACGGCCGTCGTCCTCGGGATGGTGCCCGCGCTCTCGGCCTGGGGTTTCCAGCTCGTGCAGAACACGCTCACAGCCACGTCGCCGAACGGCTTCAACATGACGCGCGTCGTCGAGGCGCTCTCGGACGCAGGCTTGAACCCGAACGGCATGATCGCCTTGTCCCAGGTATTACATTACCTAATCGTCTTGAGCGGACGCTGATTCGTCGGGGTTAGGGGTACCTCTTGACCGCGATCGTGCTGGCGTCGACGATGGTGCACATCATTGAGCGCGACTTCATTTACGCGAGTCTCTGGATGCTCATCGCGTCGATCTTGAGCGGGACGGGGGTTATCCACGCCTTTGAAGTCGAGGCGTCGGGTATCCAGCCGGCGTTCGGTGTCTTCCCAACACCCTGGTCGTTCCAGTTTTGCCTTGTCTACCTCGGCCTCGCCGTGCTTCTCTGGGTCTTCCAGCTCGGCGAAGACGAGCACAAGTACACGTGGGCCAACCTCGCGGCGTGGGCCAAGCTTAAATTTAGCAAGCAAAAGCCCAACGAGCCCCGGCGCCGGCTCTACACGCAAGAGTCGCGCCACGGATCGATCGCCGACCTTCCGCAGCTGCGCGCTTTCGCCGAGGGCGTCACGCGCGAGACGACGCCGCTGCTGCGCTCGATGGACACGATGGCCGAGAACGCGCACGACTAGAAAGAACGTTGGTCGCTCGATGACGGTCGTTGTTTTTCAATCCAGATTGTGGGACGCTAGTGCGTGGGGTTGAGGAATCTCTCGATCGTTCGCGGTGCGAGGTATAAATGTGCTGATGCGTTAATGCAGTGCCATTTCCAGTGCGTTGGCTCTGTAAGTAATTGGCCCCTCAGCGTGAGTTCGTCGGAATACGCCGACGCCGGTTGTAGCCATCTCTTGGGCCGTCGAAAACGCTCTCAAAGTCTAATCATTCGCTGCTTGGCACGCGTGACTCGTCGGATTCTTCCAGTAATACTACGCGCAACATATAGGCGACTGAGAAAAGGGGTGTTGATGAGCCCTCTGCTCAGATCCCTACCGCGTCCATCATCAGCGTGACGCGACGCAAATCGTATCTTAGGCCAACATCTTCGCGCCAATATATATTGTATTTGGCAATCGCCCATCGTTGCCCATTGCATCCACGTTGTCGTGTGCCATCGCGGCCATAGCTAGCGGCCATCATCAGCTTCTCATCACGTCACGGGCGTGTGATAATCAGCGCTTTTTGGATATGACGCTCCGTGTCCCATACCGCAATCCCCACGCCACCTGGCCCCACGTCACAGCGGCGCCAGTGGCAATAATGGGTTAGGCGCGCTGCACTTGCAACTACAAATCCCAAGTCAAGCAATATATGCTCGCATGTAGGTATAAAAACACGCCGTATGTCGCACATATTGCCTTTAGCGTAGGCGCGCCAAAGGCACCAATATTGCCAAGTGTTTATGAACTCGGCCCTGGACGTGATCGGGGTGCAATCATGTCGACACGAAGCGCCGACACGGTATACATGCCATTGTACATGGATTGCCGATCTTCATTCTGCAATATACGACTACTACACTATGAAGGCAGCGACAACAGCAACCTCGGTCGTCGAGGAGGTACCCCTCGTCGTCGGCATGGAAGGCTTGCACGTCGACTTCTTCACACCGGTCGAGATGGAGATGCTCGACTTGCTGAGTTCGCCAGCGTCGCCAGCGACAAAGTCCGAGCCGATTGCGCCCAAGAAGCCCGCGCCCACCAAGCCGCGCCGCGTCACATCGAGCAAGCAGCTACTGTACGTGGAGCGCCACCGCAAGAAGCGCCAGGCCGAGTTCATTGGCCTCCAAAAGAGCGTCGTGGAGCTCGAAGCGCAGCTCGCCGACATGAAGCACAAGCACACGCTGCAGTCGATGCTGCACCCAGGCTCCAAGTGGCGCCAGCACGCGTCGAACGAGCGCAAGCGCCGGGCCAAGGCCATGCTCGAGAACAAGGCGCTGCGCGACGCCGTCGAGCAGCAGATGCAGTTTACCGACACACTAGTGCGCGCGGTGCAGGCCGTGCCAGCGGTCTCGAACGCCACCATCTCGGCGCAGCCGAAGGACCAATGGCAGTACCTGCGCCTCGTCGCGGACCCGGAGCTGCGCAAGGCAGCGTACCACCACATTTGCGACCGCGAGCTGGAGCAGCTCCAGAGCGCCTTCTTGCAGGCCGGCTTACTCGAGTCGCCCGTGCCCGAGCTCCACAAGCACGAGTACAAGCACGTCAACCACGCGGTGCAGGTGCAAACGATCCTAACCGGCCGGTTCACGCAAACCGTCGCGTCCGTGACCGAGTCGGTGTGGCAGTGCCTCACGGGCGCCGCCATGTCGAAAGACCCGCTTTTAAAGCAGCTCTACAACAGCCACACAGCCGTGGATCCGAGCGTGAGCTACATCATGGGCTCGCGCGACCACGCCGAGGGCCGGTTTGACCGCCGGCTTCTCTGCAAGCGCTACGAGCAAGGAGCCAAGTACGTCGTCGTATGCCGCAGCATCCTCCACGACGACGCCGTGCAGGCGACGGACCTGAACAATATTTTGGACGAAGTGTCGTGGCTCACGATCGAGCCGGACGAGGAGACTCCGAAAAGCACTGTGATCAAGTACTTTCACAAAGCCAACCAGGCGCGCAACGCAGGAATCGTCTTGACCAAGAGCTGGCTAGAGCGCTTCACGCAAGAGACCGACGACGTCGGCATCGCGATCCGCAAATACATCGACTCGCACTAATGACGATATTCTTATTGTACAAGTATCAATATTACACCGCCATGGACAATATCGACTGTGTTGACGCAAGCAAGGAGACTCGACAAGCAGCGTTGTGAAAGCGCGCCATGAGAATGATCGTTTGCGGTCGTTGAGAAAAGGGTGCCGTCCGATTTCTCATCGTAACTGCGCGCAGCAGGTGACAAGTTGAGGCTTCGCGGGCCAATTGTCTGCTTGCTCTTCTGAACTGCAACGACTCGCGCTACATAGTAACGTGGCTGACCTGACACTCTTCACGTTGAGCAGGATACTGATGCGACTTCCTCTGGGAAGCGCGATGCAGTGGGTTGAGGTTCTTGGAGCATCGGAAGGAACCGGCGGGTGTCGCAGGATGGCGTCGAATTCGCTCAGGTAGTACACGGAATTGCCACATTCAGTATGTTCCAGGATGTTCCGTGACACATCAACGACGTTGGCCAGTCCGAGGTGCATGTTTGTGCGAATTCTGCGGCAAACTCATTGGTGGTCCAACCTTGTCGCACCATGCTACACTATTTAATGTATCCATTCACCAATCCGCGCGCGGCATGTCGAACGCACCAATCCGAGACAAGCTTGATCGAAACAGCGGCCAATCCAAACCCGATAACACTATTTAGAGGATCAACGTGGCGGGTTTACGAAAATATACTCGGCCGTGATAGTCGTGACCTCATCGGGCGTCGCTTAGAACTGCTAACGCGATGAATCCGAGCGAAGCCTTCATCTCGAGCGTCTTCGACGTCACGAGCGCCGACTTCACGGTCGAGTGGAGCCACGAGGAGCAGTCCATGCTCAACAACCTCTTTCCTGGTGGTCAGCCAACCTCGACTGCGTCGTCGCCGTCGTCCGACTCGCGCAAGAAGCAGAATCTCGCCCTGCAGCGCCACCGCAAGAAGCGCCAGGCCGAGCACGAAGAGCTCAGGCGTGCGGCCGTCGAGCTCGAGGCGACGTTGCAGCGACTGCAGCAGTCCAAGGCGCTCCAAGACATCCTCAACCCGCCGAGCAAGTGGCACAAGCTGGCGGCAGAAGAGATTCGCCTCGAGCAAAAAGCACGGCTCGAGAACAAGCATCTCAAAGAGATGATCAAAGAGCACATGGAGATCGCGCAGACGTTTACGAACCTCATCGAGAAGAAGCCCGAGCAGCCGACGGTCATGGCGCGCTCGCTCACCGACAAGTGGAAGCAGCTCGTACTCGTGGCGGATGCTGCGACGCGAAAGGCCGCGATCCACAACATTTGCGATCGGCAGTTCGACCTTGTCGACAGCGCGTTCATCGAAGCAGGTCTCATTGACGCGACGACCGAGATCCAGCGCCACTCGAGCAAGTTCCATCTCGGCGTCTTTGAGCTGCACACGACCGTGTGCCGTGTCGCGCCCATCACACTTACGTCGGTCGCCGAGGCCTCGTGGCAGGTCATGCGCGGCGCAGTCTCGGTCAAGCACCTCGACCAAGAGGCGAAGCGCCTCGAAGACGTCGACGCCAACACGTCGTACGTCACGGGCTGGCGCAACCACCCGATGGGCAAGTACCAGCGGCGCGTGCTCTGCAAGCGCTACTACAACAACAGCGGTGCAGACGCAACGCGCTGCGTCATGGTCTGCCGGAGCCTCGAGCAGGACGAGCTGTATCCGTACGACGCCGCGAGCGAAGCGACAAATGAAGTCTCGTGGCTCGTGCTCGAGGCAGAGCCGTGCGGCGGCACGCGCGTCAAGTACTTTCAGCGCATCCGGCCGTCGACGTGGAAGGTCGAGGGCCCCCCGAGCGACTACTGGGTTGACACTCTCTCCAAGCACTCCAAGATGATTGGCAATGCGATCCACGATTTTATCGACCAGTATGGCCGCGCCCAGCTTCAAGCCGCCGTGTAGTGACTAAATGTAATTCGACCTTGTATTAATTGTTATTGGCCTATCCGATATGATCTTGGGCTACCAATTTGTCGACTATGAACGCCTGTGGACGTGTATTTGCCCTTCCACGTACGTGGTACAGGTAAGAGCGTGTCGCAATCGAGCAGATGTGGCCATTGCGTTGCCGACCCTTTGATACCGCACAGGCTTCGCCGGTGATTGCTCTCTCTCTTTTTCTGGCGCAACAACTATTGCGAAGCCACTACTACAACAAGACGGCCGCAACTCTAGCTACCAGGCGCTGAGTTTGCCGAGTAGTACTGCGCACCGTTGAAGGACGTTGGGTAAATTGCATAAAAGATGGTGGGGTGGCTTGGCGCTCGGAAAAGATCGCTCGGACTCGGTGTCACACAATTGCCGTGTCGCTTCAACCAACTCACGTACGAAGCTGAAGCGTCGCAGAGAGGGCTTCGCTCTAACGTGTTGGCAAGGACGGTAAGCCTATCGTCATCAGCCTACGCCGCGGAGGCCGATCGCCGCTCGGTGCTGCAGACCACGCTTCGACCATCTGACCTTGATACACTCCTCTCATTGGTTAAGATGATTTCATGTCGCAGGGTCCATTGCGGCTATGTTGGCATTTTGGATTTGGTTGCCCAGCATGGACCAGAGCGAGGCCTACCTCGTGGACTTTCTCGACCTCTCGAGCTTCGACTACTCAGTACAGTGGTCATCACAGGAAACCGAGATCCTCGCGACGCTACTGCACCCCATTGACGAGTCGCCACCGCAGTCTGCCGACGACCTCGCGACCTTGCCGCCGTCCAAGGTGAAGCACAACCTCGCGCTCAAGCGGTACCGCAAGAAGAAGCGCGACGAGATGCAGCAGCTGAAGGAAGCCGCCAGTGATCTCGAGCTACGCCTCTTGCAGCTGCAGATGGCCAAAGCCGCGTCCGACTCGCTCCAGCCGCCGACCAAGTGGCAGCAACTCGTGGTGAACGAGCGGCAGCGCGAGAAGCAGGCGTGGGCCGAGAACGAGAATCTGCGCAAGCTTGTGAAGGAGCACATGATCACCGCCCAAGTGTTTGCGCACATGCTCGAAAAGACGTGGGAGCAGACGCAGTCCATCGCGTTTCTCGAGACGCCCGACGAGAAGTGGAAGCAGCTCATTCTCGTCCTCGATCCGGCGCTGCGGCACCGCGCGATGCACCAGATCCTCGACCGCGAGCATCTCCGGTGCCATGATGCGTTCATCCAAGCGCAACTCATCGACGTCGACGACGAATTCCAAAAGCACATTGCCAAGTTCCACCACCACAACGCCCACGAGTTCCATACGATCGTGCACCGGCGGACGCGCCTCCAGCTGCGCTGCGTCGTCGAGGGCACGTGGAACGTCATCCGCGGCACGGCTGGCGGCATCCCCAACATGAACCGGTCCTGCAAAGAGCTCATCGACATTGACGCTGACACGTCGTACGTCACGGGGTGGTTTGACCACCCGCTGGGAAAATTCCAGCGACGCGTCCTCTGCAAGCGCTACTACGACACGCAGGACGTGACGACAGCGGCCAAGTGCATCATCGTGTGTCGAAGCATTGACGACGACGAGCAGTCGCCGTACGATCCGTCGACGCCATACTCGAACGAAGTATCGTGGCACCTCCTCGAAGCCAACGCCGACGGCGCCGACTTCAAGTATTTTCAAAAGTTTCGACCGTCGCAGTGGACGACAACGCTGACAGCGCACTGGGAGAAGACACTGGAGCAGGCGTCGCACGTGATGCGCCGCGCCGTGAACCAGTACATTGACGGGTATCGGCTCGAGGCCGAAGGTCATGTACCGTTAGATACGAACGCTAGGGTAGGTTCATGGGGTAGGTTAATAGTTCGTAGTGACCGGTCCACACTAAATAGCACGTAATTGTATGGGAGCTTGTCTACTTGCCTTTATCCACTTCACAAGTGGACTCGGAGCGCATCGCCATTGCACGATCTTGACGTGGCACCCCTCTCTTCATGCCACCGCCGAATTAGTTGGTCGTTTGCGTGGGCGCTGCCATGGCCACCATTGGCTAAAATCATGGCGTTTGTCGCGTGTGATTGGCTGCGTAGGACGACCAGTGCTTGTGATTGGCTCGTCTCTACGTCGGCTCGGTGTGGAACATTGGCGACAAGCAGGAAAAAGGCAGCATGAACCCGAACGAAGCGTTCGTTGCCGGGACGCTCGACCCGTCGAGCTTCGACTACTCGGTGCAGTGGTCGCGCGATGAGAGCGAGATCCTCAGCACGCTCCTGCCACCGCGCAGCAACTCGTCCCCGGAAGCGGCGACGCCGACCCACCCCGCGCGCCTCAAGCACAACCTCGCGCTGCAGGAGTACCGCAAGCGGAAGCGCAACGAGATGCAGCAGCTGCGGCAGGCGGCGACCGAGCTCGAGGCCAGGCTGCGGCAGCTGCAGGATGCCAAGGCCAAGAAGGACCTCCTGCGGCCGCCAAGCAAGTGGCAGCAGCTCGCCGTGAGCGAGCGCCAAATGGAAAAGGCGGCGCGGACCGAGAACCAGCAGCTGCGCGAGCTCGTCCAGAACCACATGATGACAGCGCAGATCTTTGCCAACGTGCTCGAGAAGACGTACGACCAGACACAGTCCATCGCGTTTCTCGACGCCCCCGAAGACAAATGGAAGCAGCTCATTCTCGCGGCCGACCCGCTGCTACGGACGCTCGCGATGCACCAGATCCTCGACCGAGAGCACGGTCGCTTCCACTCGGCCTACATTGAGGCCGGCCTCATCGACGTCGACGACGAATTCCAAAAGCACATTGCCAAGTTCCACCACCACAACGCCCACGAGTTTCATACGATCGTGCATCGGCGGACGCGCCTCCAGCTGCGCTGCGTCGTCGAGGGCACGTGGAACGTCATCCGCGGCACGGCTGGCGGCATCCCCAACATGAACCGGTCCTGCAAAGAGCTCATCGACATTGACGCCGACACGTCGTACGTCACAGGGTGGTTTGACCACCCGCTGGGAAAATTCCAGCGACGCGTCCTCTGCAAGCGCTACTACGACACGCAGGACGTGACGACAGCGGCCAAGTGCATCATCGTGTGTCGAAGCATTGACGACGACGAGCAGTCGCCGTACGATCCGTCGACGCCATACTCGAACGAAGTATCGTGGCACCTCCTCGAAGCCAACGCCGACGGCGCCGACTTCAAGTATTTTCAAAAGTTTCGACCGTCGCAGTGGACGACAACGCTGACAGCGCACTGGGAGAAGACACTGGAGCAGGCGTCGCACGTGATGCGCCGCGCCGTGAACCAGTACATTGACGAGTACGGCAAGGCGCAAGCCCACGAGCAACAAGACACTGGCGATGCGATCGAGACGTAGCACGAACGACCCTTCCTGCAGCTTCAGTCGGACTGACTAAAAAGACCGGCATTTTTACCGTACCGATGACGGACACCGCGACGCAGGCCGCAAGCGCCACGAGCCACTATCATACTGGCGGTAAACGTCCAAATCGAGTCCGTTTAACAACACCACCGAGAGGTAAATGTATCGACAAAGTGGTATACGATCCTTTCGCAAGTGGCTTGGTCAACACGAGTCGGTCCGTGCATATAATGTCGAGTGCAAGAGACCGAGTGTAGTCTAATCGCATCAAGTCGTGTTGAGATCATGCGTGGAATCCCATGCACATGATGACGTGGTCCGTGGCGCTCTGTAATCCACCGGAGTCCCTGATTGGCTAGCGACAGCGGGATCTCAGGATTTGCCGAATCAAAACACGGAGCATTTGGCCCAGCGCAGATTGCATTTGTCATTTTCAACGACACCAATAGAATCATCACGATGGACGAGATTGGCATGGACCTGCTCGACGTTGGCTGCTATCAGTTCTCAGTCGAGTGGTCTGCCGAAGAAAGCGCCATCCTGGATGGACTCCTCCACGACAACTTGAGCGATGACGCTGCCGCGCCCAAGCCCAGCAGCCACAGCATCGTCCTCAAGCGATACCGGAAGAAGAAGCGCACCGAGCTCCTCGAGCTCAAGCGTGCGGCGCAGGAACTTGAGGTGCGCTTGAAGCAGCTGACCGAAGCCAAGCAGCTCCGAGACGTCCTCAGTCCCCCGAGCCGGTGGCAGAAGATCGCGGTGCAGCTCAAGATGGACACGGCCGCCGCGCATATTGAAACAAGCAGCTCAAGGAACTCGTCCAAGCGCACTTGGTGACGGTGCAAACGCTTGGCAGTATGCTTGACAAGACGCACGAGCTTGCGTTGACGCTCAACCCGGCGCCAGAAATGCGCTGGCAGCAGCTCGTGCTCGTGGCCGACCCAAACCTGCGGCGCGTAGGTATTGACGCGATCTTGGACCGGGAGTATGGCAAGCTTGCGAGCGTCTTCATCGAGGCGGGGCTCACGGATGCGAAGGACGAGTTTCAAAAGCACATTTCCAAGCTGAGCGTCTCGGGCGGCCTCGAGTTCCACGTCGTCGTGCACCGGCACCTCGGGCTGCCCGTCTCTGTCGCCCTTGAGCGGTCCTGGGACGTGACGCTGGGCGCGTCCATGTTTTGCCTTCGCTTCCGCATCAAACGCAGTCGATCACGCACATCGATACCGACACGTCGTACGTGTCTGGGTGGCTCAACCATCCGCTCGGACGGTTCCAGCGGCGCGCGCTCTGCAAGCGATTTCCCGGCGAGAAGCGCAGCACCTTGATCGTGCGCAGCATCGATCTTGACGAAGTCGCGCCGTACGACCCGGCGCTACCGTATGCGATCGAGGTCATTTGGGTGCAGCTCGACGCAAGGATGGACGGTGGCACGGACGTCAAGATCTTCCAAAAGTTTCGGCCGTCGCACTGGACCGCCGACATGTCAGCATCAGCGGAGTGGCCCGATGCCCTTGAGAAAGGGTCGTTGGACTTGCACCAAGCGATCCACGACTACATTGAGACCCTGCCGTGTGGGACGACCAACACGTGATATCTCACTTTGTAATACTAGTACAATATTGTACTAGTATCCCGTAGTCGAATCTCGTCCTCTCCGCTGCGGTTGATCGTAGTACAGAACCCACATCCGTGCGATACATCGTTGTCATGCCTAGGGTCGTTGTGCTGTCTTTACACATACTAGTACTAGTATACTAGATGGGGCTGATACGCTGCCTTGGTCGCTGGCTCTGTCTTTGGTTGCCTGCAAGCCGAGTTCAAGAAAACACTATTGACGCACATGATTGGTTGAAAAGCTAGGGATGCGTCGATGCCATTGGCTATGGAAAGACAGCTGGCATGCCATTGGTCCGTTGGGTACTGCCGGGATAAAACAGGCAGCGGCAGCATGAACCCGAGCGAAGAGTTCGTCGCGGACCTCCTCGACCTCTCGACGTTCGACTACTCGCTGCAATGGTCGACTGAAGAGGCCGAGGTCTACGAAGCCCTTCTCTCGAGCAAGCCATCGCCCCCGTCGCCCGAGGAGCCCGCGCCGCCGCGCCAGCACAGCAAGAACTACTTGACGCTCAAGCGGTACCGCACCAAGAGGCGCCAAGAGGTCGACGAGCTTCGGCGTGCAGCCAAGGAGCTTGAGGAGCGCCTCTTGCGGTTGCAACACGCCAAGTCGGTGAAGGACGCGTTGCACCCGCCGACCAAGTGGCAGTCTCTGGCGGTCAAGGAGCGCCGACTCGAGCAGACGGCGCAGGCCGAGAACCTCCAGCTCAGAGAGCTTGTCCAGGACCACATGATCACGGCACAGATTCTATCCAACGTACTCGAGAAGACGCGGCAGCAAGCGCAGAACATTTCGTTTTTGCACTCGGCCGAGGACAAGTGGAAGCAGCTCGTCCTTGTGGCAGACCCGGCGCTGCGCGTGCGTGGTATACACGCAATAGTCGATCGCGAGTTCAGCCTCCTCGAGAGCGCATTTGTTGAAGCCGGTCTCATCGACGTCGCCTCGGGCAGCGAGATCCAGCGCCACATTTCCAAGTACTCGCACGCGGGCAGCCTCGAATTCCACACCATCGTCTACAGCCGTGCGAACCTGCCATTCGCGTCCGTCCTCGACAGCATCTGGAGCGTGATCCTCGGCACAGTCAATACGGTCCCATGCTTGAACCGGTACAGCGACGAGGTCACAACCGTGGACGCCAATACCATGTACGTTCGCGGGCGGCTTGACCACCCGCTCGGCAACTTTCAGCGCTGCGTGGTCGTCAAGCGCTTCTTCGCGCCCGGCGCAGGCGGTACAATGTGCTACATGGTGTGCCGGAGCATCGACGACGACGAGCTCGCGCCGTACAGGGCCGAGCCGCCGTACTCGAAGGAGGTGTCGTGGCTCGCGATCGAGCCCATGGTCGACGGCAGCGTGCACATGAAGTTCTTTGAGAAATTTCGGCCCTCGGCGTGGACAGAAGCGATGCCGCTGAGCGCGCACTGGGTCAGGACGTTCGAAGACGGCGCCCAAGCGATGCGCGACGCGGTCCGGCGGTACATCTTTCGACACGGCGAAAATCTCCACGACCCGGCTCCGTTAACGTTTGAATTGTAACCCAATTTATGAGTTTGTTGTGCGTCGTTCTTCTTGTTTGGACTGACAGAGTAGAAACTATCAGATCATAGCGTTCTAGAAATAAGAGAATAAGTCCAATCAGTTTCTATGAATTTGGTCGCAAAGGCGAAGCTAAAGTCGCGACAGTGCTGCAGCGTCGTCCACGTTATCCTACTTCTCACCTATTGGACCTCCTCGGTTGAAATGAACGCTCTGGGCCAGTGGCATCGACCACCGTAGCATAAACGGATGACCGTACGACGTAGATACTCGAAACGACGTGTGATTGGGCTAAATGCCTTGGTAATGCATGCTCATTGGTGGGTTGTCCTAGAACGAGCCAATCACAATGCGCTCTCCATCATGTTGCAAGCTGGATGAATCATTTTCGTCACATCATCATAAAGTCGACCGTCGCCAGCGCCATGGACCCGAGTTTCGTGGACGACGACCTGCTTCTAAGCACCGTAGCGCTGCTACCACACCGAGCTCGGATAACGAGGCCGATCGCACGACCCGGCGACGCCTCACGATGCGGAAGCACCGGGTGAAGCGCAAGATGCAGCTCCAAGACCTCCGAGCGCAGACGCAGGCGCTGCAGCTTCAACTGCGCGCGCTAGACGAGCGCCGAAGCCTCCAGCATCTCTTGAGCCCACCAGGGCCGTGGTACCATCTCATGCTCTCGGAGAAGCTGCGTTGCCGCGAGGCCCACGCAGAGAACGACCGGTTGAGGAACCTCGTGCAGCAGCACTTGGAACTCTCGAAGTCCTTGTCAAGCATCTTTGAGCAGCCAATTCTCCGCACGGCATTTGCGTCGCCCCGCCGCCTCACGTTAGAGTTCGACCGCCGGGTCCCCGCCATGCACGCGATACTCGACGCGACCTTCCAAAAACTCTCGGGCGCCTTCGTGGAAGCCCGCTTGATTGACGCGACCGAGACAGCGCATCGCCACACAACCCAGCGCACGGCGACGGGCGATGTCGAGTTTCACACGATCGTGTTCCACGATACGCGCCACGACCTCGCCACCGCGATCGAAGGGGCCTGGCGACTGCACAAAGGAGCCCTCGTGCTCGACAGCCTCGATCACCTCTGCCGCAGCGTCGACGAAGTGGACAACTGCGTGACCTACCTCACAGGCTGGATGGACTTGCCCGGCGTCGGCCATTTCCAGCGCCGCGTACTTTGCAAGCGCTATGCGCCGTCGCCGACGACGCGCGTGATTGTATGTCAGAGCGTCGAGGCAGACGATGCGAAGCCCTTTGACCCGTCGAGCCCGATCCTAACGGAGGAATCCTGGCTGCTCTTTGAAATGAATGGAACGGGCGGTACAAATGTCAAGTTTTTCCAGAAGCAGCGACCGCTCTGCGGTAATGTTGTCGGCGAATGGGTCGCAGCGCTCGCGAAGCGCACTCAGGCCTACCAAGACGCGGTCCATGGCTACATGCGCCAGCTCGAGCCGCCCCCTACAGCAAGTATCGTCTCATAAGTGGCATTGTGAGCACAACTTGATACTTGCTTGAACAAATTCCCTGTATTCACATTTAGTTTTGGGTATTAAAGGGACGCGGGTGTGTTGGATTGTGGATGCCGGCATCGGCCAAGGCAGTGATCGTGTGACAGAGATTCCCAAACCCGAATTACTCGAAGGAATGCGTGCGGTGCGATCTTTCTGCCTATCCCAAATCGGTCATTTCCGCTTTCCCATGCTCCTTCACGTTACTGAGACGGACCTGTGTCTCGAGCTGACGCTGACGCAGACGCTCGCGGCTGTCTTCGTGCACCCGGGGCCGATTCCGCTGGCGTCCATTGCTCGCGTCGAGCTTCCAACGTCGCTGCCTAGTCAACTAGAGTGCATTTTTTCTCCATTGCGCGTCGGTACCGTCGTCCCATGCTTCTACGTACGCACAACTTTATATGAACACCAGCTCATATCCTTGGCTAGGTCAACGGAACGTATTTCAGCGTGTGCAGCAAACGCGAGTATATATACTGCCGCCGAACCGTCGACAATTGCATCAAGATTGATATCAAGAGGTCGTGCGCTAGCAAATACGCCTCGTGGTTCATCCAGCTCGACGCGTCGCAATGTGCCGCAAACATGAAGAGCGTTATCGACGCCGCAATCAGCGCGCAGGATCTCTGTTGATCCCGCCTCGTTGCCAGTATCTCAGCTGCAAACTACCGTTGGGCACTACCGTTGACACCTCTAATTTGATTGACAACCACTTGCATGCAATAAATATTCGTTCGAACGACCGGTTCGTGTTGTGTGGAAGATGTGAGCCCACGTCCAAGCTCAGAGTGTATGTTTCTTGACAATGGTTCACCTAGAGTGTTGATCTGGATATGCATGCATCTTGGTTCGACTTTGCCCATAAAGCATGTAGACCTCCATTTCACCCACGCCACTTGCAATGAGAGCTCACAAAACCCAAAAGCTCCCGTGTGCATCGACTTTAGCAGGAACCAGTCGATAACCGGACTAAAATCGAGCTGGCAAGGACGAGTACTTCGTCGCCGCGTTGTCGCCAAGTTTCGACTGACGACCGAAGTTGCGATGCTCAAAGGCGCTTATGGGAATGCGAGCCTGCGTGATAACGCACTTAATCAATGTACGTACTTGCAGGCGTTTGTGGCATTTGAGAAACTCGGTTTTCATCTTTTGATTTTGCAAAACCAAACGACTGGTTCGGTGGCGACAAACTGGCGTGAAATGCTGTGTACCCACGAGACTCGTCGGTCTCGCGGACAGAGAGAGGTCCTTTCAAAGCTCGTTTTCAACCCCAAATGCCGTCACTAAACTTTCAGAACAGTCGCGATCGATTCGAAGGTGCTAGAGAAATCCCACGCAAATGGGTGTCTTCTTCTTCATGAATTCGTAGGAGATCAATACGCACACTGTAAAATAGTCGCATTTACTGGCACTCATTCAGACCGATTGAGCGCGTCTTGGTTGTTGGTCATCGCTTGGGACACCCCGGGCACCTCGGAATTCGCAACGGTTGCGACCTCGGATGATTGCTCACGGGCCCGAGATGTGTAATCTGCGGGCTCGTCGCCAGAATTGAAGTCACAATCACTGCTGTGTACATGCCGCAGCAGGTCAAGCGCGTGACCAAGCACTTTCTTGTGCAGTTTCATCGCGAACGAGTCGCTGGAAACGTGTGCGTTGGGCCGAAGTTTGGGCACCAGCTGGTCGACACCATATGATTGGATAAAAAGGACGTGGCCGATCGTGCGTGCGTGATGCCATTGGCTGCCCATTGTTCATTTCGAAACGATGGACCGATGCGCCACCGAGGTGGTCAACATGCTCGACCTCGCGGCCTGCGACTACTCGATGCAGTGGTCGGCGGAGGAGAGCGAGATGCTCGATTTGCTCTGCGCCGATAGCCCCAAGCCACACGACGACCGCAAGACGATCCTGCAGCGCCATCGACTCAAGAAGCGCGAGGAACGCGAGGAGCTCAAGCGCGCGGCCGTCGAGCTTGAGGCCAAGCTACTTCAGCTGCAACAAGCCAAGGTCAGCCAGCTCCAGCCTCTTACAAAGTGGAAGCATCTTGCGTCGGACGAAGCCCGGCGCGAAGGCGCGGCCAAGAGCGAGAACAAGCAGCTCAAGGAACTCGTGCAAGCACACATGGTCACGGCGCAGGCGCTCGCCAACCTTCTCGAGAAGACGCGGGAGCCCACCGGCGCCCTGAACGACCTGCGCAACCCCGCCGAGAAGTGGAAGCAGCTCATCCTCGTGCAGGAGCCGTGCCTCCGGTTCGCGGCGATCCATCACATGCTCGACCGCGAGCACGCGAAGCTCTTCAGCGCCTTTGTGGAAGCCGACCTCGTCGATGCCACGGGCGAGATCCATAAACACATAGCGAAATACGGGCACCACGATGCGATGGAATTTCACTCGATTGGCTGCCGACACGTCGACCAGCCGCTGCAAGGCGTCCTGCGCGCCTCGCTCGACGTGCTCTTAGGGAGCGCGCCGATCGCGCAATTGAACCGGCGCTGCAAGGAGCTTGTGACCATCGACGGTGACACGACCTATGTCATTGGCACGTTTGACCACCCACTCGGCGAGTTTCAGCGACGCATTCTCTGCAAGGTCTATGGCTACGAGGGCGTGCCACGTCACGAGCGCTGCGTCGTGGTCTGCCGCAGCATCCACGAAGACGAGTTGCTCCCGTACAACCCGTCAACGCCGTATGCGGTCGAGGTCGCGTGGCTCACGCTCGAGGCCAACAAGACTGGCGGCACGGACGTCAAGTACTTTCAGAAATTTCGCCCGTCGACGTGGTCGGCGTCGACGCCCGTGAGCTCGCACTGGCTCAGCCAAGTCGACGAGCACTCGAAGAACATGCGGCACGCGGCCCGGCGATACATTGACCAAGTTGCGTCCTCCACCGCCTAAGAGGGCATCGATGTGTACGTCTTGTCACCAAGGCACCCGTGAGGTGTCTATTTCTTAGTCAAACAATATCATCAATATCAATATTTTCGATTTCTACATCATTTTGTCAACTTTCAACGTGTACAGGAACGCGCATTTAGTAGACGACAGCTAGAGTCGGCACGGCGTCGACCTTCAAAGTACCTCGTTCAAATGGAGGTGACTTGGCTTGGTCCGTCGGGCTCCAGCGTGCGCAGTTGATGGTTGGATTGCTGGGGCGTAGCGTCCGGACGTGGGCGTTGTGGGTCCCGCCATGACGCGGCTTGCTGATGCATTCGAGGAGGCTGTCAAAATGACTGCTGGGTATCTCAAGGTCGATCTGGTCATGGCAACGCTGAGCAAGGAGCGTCAGACTTTATACATTGATGGGCTTCCGATGTACTAGAGGAATAGCTCTCGTTTAGAGATGCGTTGAGGATACCAAGATCCCAGCATCGATCGGGCTGAGCAGGATCGACGCAGTTCTTGTTGTCGTCCCGATGAATCTGTATCTTTATGCGGGCCGTGCTAACGGCACGCAAGAGCACGGTAGCGGGTCTGGCTCTGGGCAGCACGATGGTTCGTCTGCTCTGCTCTACCGCTGACAAAGACTCGCCATGTTCGTGTCCCGATCCATGGCTGTGATTGGACAAAAGAGTCGCGAAGCAAGCGATGTGAGTGGCTGAAATCCAATAAAGTGCGGTCGTAACGCTACGATTGGCTTCATAGTGGCCATAATGGCGGAAGACAAGACGACGGCGTCGGGCGAAGCGTTCGTGCTCGGAATGCTGGACCCGTCGTCCTTCGAGTACTCGCTGCATTGGTCTTCGGAAGAGATAGACATGCTCGACTCGCTCGCGCACGAAGTCTCGCCCGACGAAGACACGAGCTCGATCAACGGCTCGGTAACCGAGTCGGTCGCGGGCTCGGTCGCCAGCTCGGCGTCCCAGCCGTCGGAGAAGCGGCAGGCGCTGGCCATGAAGCGCCACCGCAAGAAGAAGCGCGAAGAGCACAACGAGCTCAAGCGCGCCGCGTTCGAGCTCGAGACAAAGCTGCGCGAATTGCAGCAGTCGCGGGCGGTCCAGGACATTCTACAGCCGCCGAGCAAGTGGCAGGCGCTGGCCACGAACGAAGCCAAGCTCGAGCAGCAGGCCAAGCTCGAAAACAAGCAGCTCAAAGAGCTCGTGCAAGACCACATGGCCACAGCGCAGGCCTTCGCCAACCTCCTCGAGAAGACGTGGCACCAATCCAAGGTCAAGGCGCTTGTCGAGAACGCCAACGACAAGTGGAAGCAACTCGTGCTCGTCGCCGACCCGAGCCTCCGTGCAACGGCCATCAACCTCATCCTCGAGCGCGAGTTTGGTCGCATGGACAGCGCGTACGTCGAGGCCGGGCTCATCGACGCGCCCTTTGGCGTCCAGAAGCACGTGTCTCGGTACACGCACGCCAACAGCCTCGAGTTCCACACGATCGTTTGTCGCTACACGCCGCTGCCGCTGCAGACTGTGCTCGATGGCTCCTGGAACGTACTCCGGGGCACCGCGTCGATCCAGGGCTTCAACCGGTACTGCAACGGCCTCGTCGACATTGATGCGGCAACGATCTACGTTGACGGGTGGTTCGTGCACCCGCTCGGGCACTTTCAGCGGCGGACGCTCATGAAGCAGTTCCGTGACGAGTCGCGCGTCGTCATCGTGTGCCGCAGCATCGACTTTGACGAGCTCACGCCCTACGACCCGTCGCTGCCGCACGCGAACGAGGTGTCGTGGAACGTACTGGAGGCCAACCCGGACGGCGGCACGAACGTCAAGTTCTTCCAAAAGTTTCGACCTAGCAAGTGGACGGCGTCGACGCCCATGAACCCGCAGTGGGCCGAGACCTTTGACCAGCACTCGGCCATGATCAGCCACTCGGTGCACAAGTACATTGACGACTTTGCCGCCGGGACCGCCCGCGACGAGTACCACCAGCTGTAGAAAACAAGTCCCTTCGTCGCCGTGTCTTGCAATATGATCTATGTGTTCGAACTGTATTGTGTCGTGGACGTCCGAAGAGAGCTATCAAAGCCAAGCGCGTGCGGGGACTCGAGGTGGGGCTGCAAACCAAGGGCATGGACCCTTGGTGCCACCGTGCCAGCTCGATGTAGACTCGGTAAATTTTGGCGCGGAGGAGCGTGCATGTCATTGGCCAAAAAGGCGGTACGACGCAACGCTCATTGGTTACTCAACACGGCAAGACAGGCAGCGTGACAACTCATTTGCGCACGTCGGAAGCATGGACGCCAACGCGGGTGAAGCCTACGTGCTTGATATGCTCGACCTCTCAAGCTTGGACTACTCGCTGCAGTGGTCGCCAGAGGAGGCGGACCTCCTCTCGGCCCTCGCAACGACCACAGACGACGAGCCGCCACCGACCGCCAAGGCCAAGCAAAGCGAAGCGCTTCGGCGCCACCGGCAAAAGAAGCGCGAGGAACAGGCCGAGCTCAAGCGCGCGGCGAAAGAGCTCGAAGAGAAGCTGCATCTATTGCAGCAGACCAAGGCGCTGCGCGACATTCTGCAGCCGCCACCAAGTGGCAGGCGCTAGCGACAAACGAGGCGCGTCTGCGGCACGAGGCGACGGTCGAGAACAAGCAGCTCAAGGAGCGCGTCCAGGCGCACATGGTCACGGTGCAGACGTTCGCGTCGCTCTTGGACAAGACGTGGCAGCAGTCCAAGGCCATGACATACGTCCGCGGGCCCGCCGAGAAGAAATGGGAGCAGCTGGTGCTCGTGGCCGACCCGACGCTCCGCGTGCGTGGGATGCACGCGATGCTGGACCGCGAGCGCGCGCGGATCGAAAGCGCGTTTGTCGAAGCCGGGCTCATCGACGTCGTCGACGAAGTTCAGAAGCACGTGTCCCAGTATACGCACAACAACAGTCTCGAGTTCCACACGATTTTACACCGCCACACGCCGCTGTCACTGCACGCGCTGCTGGAGGGGACGTGGAACGTGCTCCGGGGCACAGTCACGATCCAGAACCTCCCGCGCTACTGCAAGCACCTCGAAGACATTGACGCCGACACCACATATGTCTCTGGCTGGCTCGAACATCCGCTTGGACAGTTCCAGCGGCGCGTGCTCTGCAAGCAGTACGTGAGTGAGGTGGATGGCCGCACCCAGTGCATCATCGTCTGCCGCAGCATCGAAGACGACGAATTGTCACCTTACGACGCGTCGTTGCCACACGCCAACGAGGTATCGTGGACGTTCATGGAGGCCAACCCGAGCGGTGGAACGACCGTCAAGTACTTTCAGAAGCTGCGGCCGTCGGCATGGACGGCGTCGACACCCATGAGCTCGCACTGGGCCGACCGGCTCGAGGAGCATTCGCAAAAGGTGCGCCACGCCGTGCACCAGTACCTTGACCACTTTGGCGCGACTCGACCACCGCAACGGTGAACAACTCCTCTCAGTTCTTCTTGCGTCTGCACGCCCTTGAACAGCCCGAACCCTCTTTGACACCAGCCGGCAGTCTGGGTGCGAGTGGTTCAGGTACCGTAGGATCGCCTTTATGTGCTTGAAAGCAACAAGACCGACGACAACACGAGTTAACTTTATATTGAGTTTTGAACGACTACGGAAGAGTGTCGAGCCCGAGCCTTGCGTCCCGCTCGGCCTTGAGCTCGACGCGCGCGTGCTGCAGCATCTCGAGCACGCGGTCGCTTGTCGGCCGAAGGGCCTTGTCGTGCTGGAGGCACTGCTTGATGATCTTGGCAACGACCTCAGGGCATGTCGCCGACACGCTCGGTCGCAATTCGCCCGTCACGAGCTTCACGGTGAGGTCCGGGAGCGTCATGCCCGCCGCTTCGACCGCGTACGGCATTGCGCCCGTGTCCAATTCGGTGAGGAGCACGCCAAACGAGTAGACGTCGACCTTCTCATCGTAGTCTTCGCCGTCGATGAAGAGCTCCGGCGCGCTCCACTGAATGTCGGTGACGCCCGTGACGCCCGTGGTCATGTCGCAGTCGAACGTTCGGTCGCGCGAGCTGCCAAAGCCGCTGAGCTTGGCTTGCTTCCGGTTGGTCAATAGGACCTTGGAGGCTTTCATGTTGCGGTGCAGGAGCTGCGGCTTGAGCCCGTGCATGTAGGCCATCGCGGAGGCAATGTCGCACGCAATGTTGATCTTCTCGTTGGCCCATGTGAGGCGCGCAAACTGCTTGAGGTTGTCGAGGAGGTGGCGCAGCGTGCGGCCTTCCATGAACTCAAAGATGCACGAGAGACCAAACTCGGGCGTAATGTTGAAGCCAATGAACGACACAATGTGCGGATGGTCGATGCGCGCCATGGAGCGGATCTCGCTCAGCAGCGCCTTCCGGCTCTTCTCGATCTCGGCGGGCGACCGCTTCAGGTCAAGCGACTTGAGAAAGACGGCAGTCGCATCGCAGTGGCCCATCTCGGTCTTCATGTAGTTGCTTGGGATCGCGCGCGTCCGCTCAACGTCCTCGGGCACGACCCAGAACTGAGAGTACATGGCCAGCATCTCCTTGTAGTCGTCGCGGTGCACGTCATCAAATCGGATCGAGCCCGAGTGCACGAGTGAGTTGGTGAACGACGTCTTGGTCAGCGACGTCGGCGCCCGCGACCGGTTGGGGTTGTTCTCGGACTGGATGAACTCGGCCATGCTGCGCTGCGAGCGCGTTGCCGCCGGGTCGGGCGTCTCGACGTACGCTGGCGTCTGTGTCGACGAGCAGGTTCCCATGATGGAGGATGTCGAGAGTGGGTATCAAGCTCCGCGTTGGCGCTTGATCGTCCGTGGTGACCAGGAAACGAAACTGAGAGATTGCACACTGGCGTTCCAGCACAGGCGGGGTGACAGGCGTGGGACACGCCCGAAGGCCCTCGCCGCGCAGGACGATGCTATCGTGCACAAATTTGGCTGCGTTGGATACCTCTCACCTCGTAGATTCGGCGAGCGCTGTACGATTGCCCTGGAGGCACGATGCTCTCGGCTCCCAGCGCTGGCCATCGCGCCGTCGATGGCAGGCGCGTTGCCCCTCCCGGTTCGGTTCAGTCTGCGTTCTACAAATGCGTCTGGCGGGAGACCTTTTCACCGTGCGCGATACAATGACCAAGTGAACATTGATTGTACGAAAATAAATATTGACCGAAGCGCAATTGATTACCTTCCGTGGCGCGATTGCAGCAGCGTTGATGTCGACTAACTAAATATCCATCGTCACAGACCAGTACATGTACCAGCCTCCCGTGACTTGTCCTCGCATGACCGATTACTTGTCGGACGGTTAGTAGATACGTTAGTCAGCAAGACCACGAGACAAGTCGTTCGATGGACGACGTCCACACCGGCCGCTTGCATGCACGAACACACAACGCGTTAAACGTTATCCCGCCTGGGACACGGGCGACGAGGCCGAGAGTCGGCGCCATTTGGACTCAACGCAACGGTGGATTCGTTCTCGTAGCTGGTTCGGTATTGTAGCTGTGTGCGGACTTGAAGCAGTATTATGTTCCCAGCGCAGAGCAGGACGATGGTACAGCCCACGCCGCACGTTGGGGGCACTGTCGAACTGGACTGGAACCGTCGAAAGAGCAGTCTTTGCTGCGTGAAAGTGACACCGAGCGCACAGCCAGTGCTTATCTCACCTTTACTCTTCGCCGCTCAATTCCGACCGTCTCATTCGCGAGGCTGGTCCTCCTCCACGCATGAGAGGTTTTTATGTGACCAAGTTTGGTGCCGACCATTTTTACACTATTAAATTGCAAATTGCATCACACTATATAGAGTGTTAGTCAGTCGATTACAAACGACTCGAAATCTTGTTCCAGCCAGCGATAACCGTAGTCGTTCGGCTCGAAGACACGCGTATTGTTGACCCAAAAGACGCCGTAGTCGTTCGGTTCGCACGGCTTCTTCACAAATGTTGACCCAACCGGTTGACGCATTCGACATCCTTGAGGTGCAGCCAACTGCCACACGTCACTTGGTGTCTTTTCGTGTCCTTAGCATGCGAGCTGTCTACGCGCTCCTCGTGGCCGCGCTCTCGGCGCAGGCCTACCTCGCCGTCGAGATTCCTCCCGTCGACCGCAACCTCCTTCAGAGCTACAAGGTGCCCACGCCCAATGGCCAAGAGCTGGAGGCGCTCAAGGGCTCCAAAGACGCGGTCTTTGTCAAGGTACGAACTTGCGTCGACAGACCGGATGGGTGCTCATGGCCATGGCTAGTTCTACGCGCCGTGGTGTGGCCACTGCAAGACGCTGGCGCCGGCCTGGAAGGAGCTCAGCGCCGGCTTCTCGGTGCTTGAGAACGTGGTCGTCGCCGAAGTCGACTGCGATATCCACACGGACGTGTGCGAGCGCCACGACATCAAGGGCTACCCGACGCTCAAGCTCTTCCGCGGCCCATCTGCCGTCGAGGAGTACAACGATCATCGCAACCTCGCCAAGCTCACGAGCTTCTTGACGTCGCGCATCGAGGCGCCTCTCCACGCGGACGCGTCGCTGGTCGCGCCGACGCCCATCTTGATGCCGGTGCTCGTCGTGCTCTCGACGTTCACGCTCGGCCTCCTCTCGGCGCTCTACCTCCTCTGCCTCCGCCCGACCGAGAAGGTCGACCGTCCGCAGTTCTTTTGCAAGCCCGACAACGCGACCATCAAGCCCGGCCACGGCGCCGTCTACCGCGTCGGCCCGTTTCCCAAGCCCGCCTGTGACACGATGCTTGAGGCGCTTCAAAAGTCGGTGCAGCACAACCCGAAGAGCAACTTTCTCGGCCACCGAGTGGTCGACGCGAGCGGCAAGGTCGGCGCGTACGTCTGGGAGAGCTACGAGGCCGGGTACTCCGCATCCAGAACATCGCCGCCGGCCTCATGCACGAAAAGATGTTTGAGCGCACGTCCAACGGCGACCGCATGCTGTGCATCTACATGAAGAACCGCCCGGAGTGGGTCCTCGCGCAGTACGCCGCTTTCTACTGCGGCGGCGCCATGAGCTGCCTCTACGACTCGCTCGGCCCGTCCTCGACCACGTACATTCTCCACCAGACCGAGGCGCCGACGGTGGTCTGCACGACGGCCGAGCTCCAGAGCGTGCTCACGGCCAAGCCGACGACTCCGACGCTCCAGTTTGTGGTTCTCTGCGACGTCGACGTCGTTTCCGAGGCCGATGTCGTGGCGGGCGCGGCGCTCGGGCTCACCGTCACGACGCTCTCGGCCATCGAGGCCATCGGGGCGGCCCACCCGATCGCGCCGACGTACGCCAAGGCGTCGGACCTCTGCTTCCTCATGTACACGAGCGGCACGACGGGCGACCCGAAGGGCGTCAAGCTCACGAGCCAGAACATTCTGAGCTGCATGATGGGCATCGAAGACCGGCTCCGGAAGGGCAAGCTCTTGCAGGTCTTTACGCCCAAGTCGGTGCACCTCTCGTACCTTCCGCTGCCGCACATTCTCGAGCAGCTCATCCACGCCATCATGATCAACAACGGCGCGTCCATTGGCTTCTTCCAGGGAAACACGCTCAAGCTCATGGAGGACCTGAGCGAGCTCCGCCCGACGCTCTTTGTGACGGTGCCCCGCCTCCTCAACAAGATCTACGACAAGATTGTCGGCGGTGCCAACGCCGGCGGTGGCTTCAAGGCCTGGCTCTTCAACTACGCGGTCTCGACCAAGCTCGCCAACCTCCAGAAGGGCTACACGGCCCATCCGCTCTTCGACAAGCTCATTTTTTCCAAGGTGCAGAAGAAGCTCGGCTTGGACCGCTGCATGGCGATTGTCACGGGCTCGGCGCCGGTCGCCGACGACGTCTTGGGCTTTTTCCGGTGCCTCTTTTCGTGCCCCGTTCTCGAAGGCTACGGCCAGAGCGAGTGCACGGGCGCCGTCAACATCACGGACATCAACGACCTGACGCCTGGCTCGGTCGGCGCGCCCCTGTCGTCCTGCGAGATGAAGCTGGTCTCGGTGCCCGAGATGGGCTACAACGTCTCCGACACGCTCCACGGCGACAGCGACGAGACGCGCATGCCTGTCAACGGCCGCGGCGAGGTGTGCTACCGCGGCCCGTCCATCTTTACGGGCTACTTTAAGGACGACGCCAAGACGCAGGAGGCCGTCGACGAAGAAGGCTGGCTCCACTCGGGCGACATTGGCGTCTGGACGCTCGATGGCCGCCTCAAGATCGTCGACCGCAAAAAAAACCATCTTCAAGCTCTCGCAGGGCGAGTACGTCGCCCCCGAGAAGATTGAAAACATCATCAAGAGCAGCGTGTACGTCGCGCAGCCGTTTGTCTATGGCGACTCGCTCCACGCCGTCCTCGTCGGTATCATTGTGCCTGAAGAAGCCGAGATCGAAGCGCTCGCCAAGTCGCTCAACATCTCGGGGACGTTCCAAGAGCTCTGCGCCAACCCCAAGATCAACGAGATTGTTCTCAAGGACATTGTGGCCGTCGGCAAGAAGGGTCTTCTCAACGGCTTTGAGTGCGTCCGTGCCATTCTTCTGCACCCGGATCCGTTCACGGTCGAGAACGACCTCTTGACGCCGACGTTCAAGATCAAGCGCAACGACGTCAAGAAGCTTTTCATCAAGCAGATTGACGCGCTCTACGTCAAGACGGGCGACGTCGTCGCGGGCAAGAACGTCCATCAGCAGTAAGCATGCGTGTATAAAACAGTTCTGTACGAGTGCACAAGTGTTGTGGAATCGTTGTGGGTAGTCAGTCGATCGCACTTGAGGAGATGTATAGGTGGCGCGCATCGTAGCATCTTGTCGCGGTCACGCAGAGCTTGTTGGCGCAACGCTTATCCGGACATTTTTATCCGGACGAAATGTGCATCGCGCCGCTGCTCGGCAGGATGTTGACGACTTTTGGAGTTTGAAAAAAAGTCTCGTGTTTCGGTCGATATGAATAGAGGATGTCGTAGCGAGTCCAAAAACCAACAAATCGTGCTCGTAGCGTGCGTACAGCCTGAGGTACGTGCCATTCAAGTCGATGAAACTGATACTTTATTTAGTATCGATCTATCAGTGTATCAGTTAACCACCCATCTCAACTGCGACTAACTCAGGCTGTACGCATGCTACGAGCACGATTTGTTGGTTTTTGGACTCGCTATGACATCCTCTATTCATATCGACCGAAACACGGGACTTTTTTTCAAACTCCAAAAGTCGTCAACATCCTCCCCAGCAGCAGCGCGGTGCACATTTCATCCGGATAAGAGTGTCCGGATAAACGTTGCGCCAACAAGCTCCGCTTGACCGCGACAAGATGCTACGATGTGCGCCACCTAGTATACCTCCTCAAGTGCGATCGACTGACTACAAACAACGATTCCACAACACTTGTGCACTCGTACAGAACTGTTTTATACACGCATGCTTACTGCTGATGGACGTTCTTGCCCGCGACGACGTCGCCCGTCTTGACGTAGAGCGCGTCAATCTGCTTGATGAAAAGCTTCTTGACGTCGTTGCGCTTGATCTTGAACGTCGGCGTCAAGAGGTCGTTCTCGACCGTGAACGGGTCCGGGTGCAGAAGAATGGCACGGACGCACTCAAAGCCGTTGAGAAGACCCTTCTTGCCGACGGCCACAATGTCCTTAAGAACAATCTCGTTGATCTTGGCGTTGGCGCAGAGCTCTTGGAACGTCCCCGAGATGTTGAGCGACTTGGCGAGCGCTTCGATCTCGGCTTCTTCGGGCACAATGATACCGACGAGGACGGCGTGGAGCGAGTCGCCATAGACAAACGGCTGGGCGACGTACACGCTGCTCTTGATGATGTTTTCAATCTTCTCGGGGGCCACGTACTCGCCCTGCGAGAGCTTGAAGATGTTTTCTTGCGGTCGACAATCTTGAGGCGGCCATCGAGCGTCCAGACGCCAATATCGCCCGAGTGGAGCCAGCCTTCGTCGTCGACGGCCTCCTGGGTCTTGGCGTCGTCCTTAAAGTAGCCCGTAAAGATGGACGGGCCGCGGTAGCACACCTCGCCGCGGCCGTTGACAGGCATGCGCGTCTCGTCGCTGTCGCCGTGGAGCGTGTCGGAGACGTTGTAGCCCATCTCGGGCACCGAGACCAGCTTCATCTCGCAGGACGACAGGGGCGCGCCGACCGAGCCAGGCGTCAGGTCGTTGATGTCCGTGATGTTGACGGCGCCCGTGCACTCGCTCTGGCCGTAGCCTTCGAGAACGGGGCACGAAAAGAGGCACCGGAAAAAGCCCAAGACGTCGTCCGATGCGGGCGCGGACCCTGTCAAGATGGCAATGCACCGATCCAAGCCCAGCTTCTTTTGGATCTACTTGCAGTCGATACTGTCAGCCATCGTAGCAGATTGCAAGCAGCGCACCTTGGCAAACACGATTTTGTCGTAGAGCGGATGGCACGTGAAGCCTTGCTGCAGGCCTTGCTGCTTGACGGCCAAGGCGTGGTGGAAGATCGCGGCCTTGGTGGCGCCCGCAGCAGTGGCTTGCGCGAGGACCTTGTCGTAGATCTTGTTGAGGAGACGCGGCACGGTCACAAAGAGCGTCGGGCGCAGCGTCTGGAGGTCATCGAGCAGCAACGACGTGGGGCCTTGAGCAAAGCCAATGGACGCGCCGTACGTGATGACGAGACAGTGGATGAGCTGCTCGAGAATGTGCGCCAGCGGGAGGTACGAGAGGTGCACGGCGCCACAGTGAAAGTGCGGCGCCATGCGACCTTGCTTGAGCCGATCTTCGATGCCCATCATGCAGCTCAAGAGGTTGCGACCCGTGAGCTGCACACCTTTTGGATCACCCGTCGTGCCGCTCGTGTACCTACATAGTAGTTTTTCCCAATCGTGTCTTCTTGCAGATGGTGGCTACATGAGGAAGCAGACGTCGTCGGCGTCGCGAGGCTGCGGCGCCATCGGGTGCGGGCGGCCCAGCGCTTCAATCTCTTCGAGCGTCCAGAGTCTGCATCCGGGAATCGTTGTCGCCGGTGCCATGGCCACGTCACAGAGCACAATGTGGCGGAGCGTCGGGGTCGTCACCAGCCGCGGGAGCTCGGCTGTCGTGCAAAAGACCACGGTCGCAGCCGTCTGCTGTAAAATGAAATTGGTCGACGTCGCGCCGAGCGAGTCGTAGAGGCACGAGACCGTGCCGCCGCAGTAGCTGATCGCGTACTGCGCGAGGACCCACTCGGGCCGGTTCTTCATGTAGATGCACGCGATGCCCGAGGCGTCGAGCAGCTCTCCCTGCACGAGGCCCGACGCGAGGTTGCATATGCGCGCGTACACCTGCTCGTACGTGGCCCAGACGTACGAGGCGTTGGCATGTCGGTGGCCGAGAAAGGGGTTGGTGGGGTACCGACGCACGGACGCCTCGAGTGTCTCGAGCGGCGTTCCGTACGCTGGCTTCGGAAACGGCCCGGTGCGGTAGATGGGGCCGTGGCCAGGCCGCGTGGTCGTGTCGTCCGGCGCGCAGTAGACACTGGGTGGCGCGACTTTGCCCTTTGGAAGGCAGTACTGCTGGTAGACGACGCCAAGGACGACGACGCCAAACACGGCCAGCGCGGGTAGCATCCTCCTTGTACTATAGTAGAATAAGAACTGACGCGTGGATAACAAGGGCCATCTCCGAGTTGCGAAGCCACTCCAGCGCGTCATCACGTCCCGTGACCAAGGGTGTGAACGCCACGCGCTTCGATCAGGTACGGTCGTCTGATTCGCTTCCGTCCAACGATGTCGGCGACGCGCTAAAACGTGGCCGATCCTCCGCCCCTGCGTTCTTGACCATTCACGTGCCTCGCTTACCCGAAGCGGCGCTGCCGTCGCAGCACGAACGTCAAGCACAGCTGATGACATCGAAGTGTTTACGTACAGGTCTACGTGTCCATGGGTCGGAGTGGTATGGAGATGAAGCGTTGGGAGCTGGCTCTCGCGAACTGCGCATCGCTCCACTCGTCCAACATATCGCGCATGCCAATGGACGCCGCCATGGCGTTCTGCAGCGCACTGCACGCAAGCTCGACACTTACCGAGATCAAGCTCGTCAAAGTGAATCGCATTCATGGCTTCCTTGGGCGCCGCCTTCCGGCCAGCCTGCGGCGCCTTGGCCGTCAGCATCTTCGTCCGCATCGTGGATCTCCACAGGGTCCACACGGTCGTCAGTCTCGTCGCGTGGCGCTTCTGCGCCGCGTTGGGACGTTCCACCATGCGAGCGAGGCGGCGGCGATTGCGCGGGGCGTACGGGTAGTGCATCGCGTGCTGCCGACGAAAGCCGCAGCTGAGGCAGACCGGAACTCCATTCCGCGTCCAGGTCCGCGTCTCCAGGTCCGGCCGGATCCGAGGCTTGCGCTTCGCGAGCAAAAAAGAAATCAGATCCGCACCTTGGTCTGCAACGGCGGTTCGGTTTTTGCTTACAAAGGCTGGGAACAAGGGTACTAGTATTTATTATACCCTTGCTGGGAATTTGACTGGCCACTGGGCCACTGGCAACAGAATCGAAAAACGAGGATTGTCGTTCTCGGCGTCGTCGCCCGCGACGAGCATGGCTGGTTGAGCGACTTTGATGTGCTTGTTTTGGTATGGCACATGGCGCCGTCGACGGTTTCGCACCATCGCTTGGATGGCGCGCAGCTTGGACGGCAAGGTAACGTTGCTCTCTTTTTGGATGTTGCCCTAGTGCTGATACAATGCTTGCTGATCCTTCCGGAGCTCTTTGGCACCGTCGTCGTCGTCGACTGGCACTTTCACGTGGAGCTTGCACGGACCCATTCATAGGACGTGAGCACTCGAATGGGTCCGTGCAAGCGCCACATAAAGTGCAAGTCGACGACGACGGTGCCAAAGAGCTCCGGAAGGATCAACACGCATTGTCTAAGCACTGGGGCAACATCCAAAAAGAGAGCAACGTTACCTTGCCGTCCAAGCTGCGCGACGGCACGTTGCGCGCCATCCAAGCGACGGTGTGAAGCCGTCGACGGCGCCATGTGCCATACCAAAACAAGCATATCAACGTCGCTCAACCAGAGGGACAGACGAGGTCCGGAATATCCTCGCGTGGCAGGCTCACTGACCACTCAGCCCCAGCACTCCATACGCACGATCAATAGGCACATTTATCAAGACACACCGGCCGGCCAAGATGCCACTCCGTTGTTAGCGCCGTTTGTGGAAGAGTAGTCATTCTTCACCGGTTAACATCTGGCGTTTATCCATGATCTGTGTTGGTTGCACTTGCTACGCTCGTGGTATTCTTGATAACCAACACAGTTTACAGTTGAATGCACGCGGTATGAAAACTAGAGTTACCAGAGCTGCTACATACACCAATTGGTTAAACGTTGCATCGGGATTGACACGTACTAGTATACGTATGCGTAGGTAGATCCATGTTTGGTGTCGGTGCCGTCGAGGTCTTGGAGTCGCAGCCAGCAGCGCACCGACGACATCCACGCGGCGAAGGATGTGTCGTGCCATACGTGCGCTGGGAGTGCCGACTTGTTGGAGTACTGGTCGTCGTTGTGCTGGGCCGAGCACCGTTGCCGCAAGAAGAGACAAGAGCGCATCTTCGTGACGAGCATTGAGCGGAACGGTATCCAGGTCCGAGAGCGACGCCCACAAGAAGGGCACGCCAAAGCGTCGCCACGTACGCGAAACACTTCAGAAAAGCTATCAGAAACATGCTCGTGATGGAGTCATCGCCAGGAACAGCACCCCGCGATGCGGCAGCCCGTCGCCCAACGGCTCAATGTCGAGCAGGCAGCCTTGCTTGACGCCGCGCGTGGGTCAAACGAAGCACACCTTTAAAGACAATGTGGACCACGAGCTAGCGGTACAGTGTAGTGCGTAGAGCAGCCGGACGGACCCGTCAAAGGAAGCCCGGTCCAACGTTCATCTCATCGAGAACGTCCAGCATAAAACCGCGGTTGACCATGTTGCACGCCTTGGACGTCGAGGAACGTCGCCATGCGCAACTTGGGGCAAGCCAGCCGAACACCACGGCGACTTGGGCGAGCTCATGCCACGGAGCGCAGATTTCGACGGCCATGAGCGGACTGTGGAGCTCGTAACGCACCGTCAGTCGTTCCTTGGGCGCTGGAGGACTGCTAGGACTGCCCGACGGTTCGCGCGCTTGAAGCCGCGTTTCAGGCATGACTTGGCCCCAGTTCTCCGTCAACGAGACCTTCTTTCTACGATTGGCCGACGGAAAAAGTGGGACGGGCCATGCGCGTTGAGGCTCTCGTGCACAGTCTCAAAATCCGTTGGGCTTGCAGCAAGCTCTATTGCCGCCATGAGTTCCAGCGAAGAAGACATCGAAGGGTTCATCTGCCGCGTCCAGCTGCACAAGTTCCTTACGGTACAAGGACACAGAGTTGCGCCCTGGGCCACGCCTTAACGTCGTCCTCGGAGCCAAACAACGGAGTGGGCAAGTCGTCCATTGTCTGTGCGCTCTGCCTCGGCAGGCCCACGAAGCTCCTCGGACGAGCCGAGAACGTCGGTCAGTTCGTCCACCACGAAAAGATAAGCTCGAGCTAGAGTCCTTCTCGTGGTGGACGAACTGACCGACGTTCTCGGCTCGTCCGAGGAGCTTTGTCGGCCTGCCGAGGCAGAGACAGAGCGCGCAGACAATGGACGACTTGCCCACCCCGTTGTTTGGCTCCGAGGACGACGTTAAGGCGTGGCCCAGGGCGCAACTCTGTGTCCTTGTACCGTAAGGAACTTGTGCAGCTGGACGCAGCACCATCTACCGCGACAACCGGTCGACGTGGGATCTCGACGGCCGGACTGTGAGCAAGATCAAGGCAGCGCTGCGAAAATGGGCAATCCAAGTGGACAACTTGTGTCAGTTCTTGCCCCAAGATACCCTCAAGATCGGCGACGACAGATCGGCGAGCTCTTGGGCTTGAATCCTGCTCAAGGCTACGCAAGCAGCCATTGGAGATGGCCAACTCGCCGAACAGCAAAAAGACGTCATCGCAATCCAACGTCAGCTGGCCTCCAACGCTCGCGGACAGGAAGCCGCCAGATTAAAGTCGAGGAAGACCGAGAACGAGCAGCGCAAGCCCGCGTTCGTGGGCACGACTCGTGCCTTGCCGAGATGGAGAAGAAGCTCTGTGGCTCCAGGTCAGCCCAGGTCCGAAAACTCCACAGCTCGTCGTCCAACATGCTCGAGCATGTTCTCATGGTACTACATCCTGCGCTCTTACTCCTCATACTACATAATGCTCTATCCCAAAAGACTCGGAAACTGGAGCCCCTGGGGCGACGTTGCCTCGAGGAACAAACGCGAGCAGCGAGTACGTGTCCTGCAGCGTCGCCTTCGATCCCTCGCGTGAATTCAAGGTTGCCACAGCGGCCAAGCAGATGCAAGGAGAGTCTTTCGACAAAGCCAAGCGCCAGAGGTCAGTCCGTTCATTGCACCGTTCGGTTCAAGATAATTGAAGCGTTCACGCCGACGCGCACGGGTCGTCATCCTCATCCACTACCACTCGACAGTACCTACCAGGGTATCACTGGCGATCGTTTGCGAGCCAGATTCTGGGCCGACGCCGAGACAAAGCATGGGCCAAAGCAAGCCTCGCGCGTATTTCCCTCCACAGTGGAAGTCGCGTACACACCACACAGTTAGGGAATTACAAAGGACAGTTAGTGCTGCTTGACGTTCTTGCCCGCGACGACGTCGCCGCTCTTCTCGTAGAGCGCGTCGATCTCCTTCATAAAGGCCTTCTTGACGTCGTTGCGCTTGAGCTTGAACGTCGGCGTCATGAGGTCGTTCTCGATCGTGAACGGGTCCGGGTGCAGGAGGATCGAGCGCACCGTCTCAAAGCCGTTGAGGAGACCCTTCTTCCCCACCGCAATGATATCGGCCTGGACCGCCGCGATGATCTACCATACACGCACATGCATGAGCGTGCGGGACGCGAAGGCGTCGTACCTTGGGGTGCTTGCAGAGCTCTGGGAAGCTGCCAGCGATGCCAAACGAGTCGCCAAGACGCCGGAGCTCGGCTTCTTCGGGCACAATGATACCGACCAGCATCGAGTGGAGCGAGTCGCCATACACAAACGGCTGGGCGACGTACACGCTGCCCTTGATGATGTTTTCAATCTTCTCGGGGGCCACGTACTCGCCCTGCGAGAGCTTGAAGATGTTTTTCTTGCGGTCGACAATCTTGAGGCGGCCATCGAGCGTCCAGACGCCAATATCGCCCGAGTGGAGCCAGCCGTCCTCGTCGAGCACCTCGGCCGTCTTCTCCGGCGCTTTAAAGTACCCGGAAAAGACGATCGGGCCGCGGTAGCAGATCTCACCGCGGCCGTTCACGCGCATGCGCGTCGCCTCGTCGTCGCCGTGGAACTTGTCGGTGACGTTGTAGCCCATGTCTGGCACCGACACGAGCTTGATCTCGTTCGAGACGAGCGGCGCGCCGACCGTGCCGGCGCTGAGGTCGTTGATGTCCGTGCAGCAGGACCCGCCGGTGCACTCGCTCTGGCCGTAGCCCTCAAAGACAGGGCAGTTGAGCAGGACGCGGAAGAAGTAGAGCACGTCGTCCGAGAGCGGCGCCGAGCCCGTGAGCACGACCCCGCACCGATCGAGACCCAATTTGGCCTTGATCTACGCAATACGTCGGAATCTGAACCTGAATCTGAACGTGTACCTTGTCAAACACGGATTTGTCAAAGAGCGCGTGGTTGGTCTTGCCTTTCTGGAGGTTGTGGAGCTTGGCGTTGAGCGCGGTCTGGAAGACCCACGTCTTGAGCCCGCCCGCCGACGACGCCATGCCCACGATCTTGTCGTACATCTTGTTGAGCAGGCGGGGCACCGTCATGAAGATGGTGGGCCGGAGGCTCTTGAGGTCGTCCGGGAGCTTGAGCGTGTTGCCCTGGTAAAAACCGATGCAGCCGTGGTGGCTAATGACGACGAGGTGCGCGAGCTGCTCCATCACGTGCGGCAGCGGCATGTACGAGAGGTAGATCGGCTTCTTCTCAAACACCTCGACAGCCTTGCCCTGCTTGAGCCGCTCCTCGACGCCGAGCGCCGCGATGAGCAGATTCTGGTGCGTGAGCTGCACGCCTTTCGGCTCGCCCGTCGTGCCGCTCGTGTACATGAGGATCGCGAGGTCGTGGCCCGCGGCCGGCGACGGCTCCATCGGGTAGCGCTCGCCGAGCATCTCGACTTCCGTCATGCTCCAGAGCCGGAGCCCGACGCTGGCCGCGAGGTTGAAGTCCTCCTCGGTCGTGACGCGCACGTCGCAGAGGATCACGTGGTGCAGCGTCGAGACACTCTCCTTGGCCGTCAAAAGGTGCTTGAGCTCGTCTTTCGTGCAAATGACCGTCGACGCGTGCGTCTGCTGCAAGATGAACGACGTCGCGGACGCGCCGAGCGAGTCGTAGAGCGGCGTGACCATGCCGCCGGCGTAGTATGTGGCGTACTGCGCGAGCGTCCACTCCGGGCGGTTCTTCATGTAGATGCACAGCATGCGGAGGCCGTCGGCCGTCGGCTCGAGCATCTTTTGGTTCTCGAGACCGGTGCTGGATGCGCGTGTACGCCTGCGCGGTGCTTAGCGTCGAGATGAGCGAGGAATATGTACATTACCTGCTCGTAGCTGAGCCAGAGGTACGGCCCCGCGTTGCCGCGGCAGTCGATCGGGCGGTGGCCAATGAACTTGCCTTTCGGGTGCTTGCGCACGGTCTGCTGGAGGTTCTGCATGAGCGTCTGGACGGGGCAGATCGGGAACGGGCCGACGCGATACGTGGCGCCGTGGCCAGGCTTGACCTCGGACGCATCTGGCGATGCGAAGACGACGGACGGAGCTTTCTTGAGCTGGGCCATGTTGTTGCTGCGATAACGAAGAGGAACGTTGGGAAATGATGATCCGACATCGATGGATGGATCCTGCTGAACGAGCAGCCCACGTCATTTGCGCTGTAAGTCACGCGCTGCGTCAACGCCTGGTCTGCGTCGACTCGACACCACCCGGCGTCTAAGCGCCTGTCTGTGCCCACGCTATGTCGCCGCGTCCTTGGCTGGCCCTAGGCGTCGTTTCCACTGCGTAGGCTAGAGACACATGCTTCCGTCGACCAAACACATGATCCAGTGGTCTTGCCCATGGCAACATGCCAACGTTGTGTTCATGGCCGTGTGGAACGACACGGGAGATGACGGTCGTAGCGTAGTCGGGTGGCGCGACGCGTCATGGACGACGGTATATCAGGCGCGACTGGATCCCAAGCGCACCCATGCGCCCGTCCCGAGCGGGCGTCGGTCGTCGTCTCTTCGTAAGCAGGCCGACGCGAGGCGGCGACAGCCGTAAACACGCCACCGCTTCTTTGGGCGACGTTGCCCGTGCTTGAAGCGGCGCCTTCAACGATTGCGAGCGCGAGCCGACGACAGCGCGCTGGGCTGGCCGCCAGATGTCGCACAGTGTCTGGCTCACGCTGTGCGGCTATTACACTCGTCCTGCGCGTCCATTACACTCGTAATAAATAATGCCAAATTGAGATCTTAGCGCAGGCTCGAGTCCCAGTCCAAGGACATGCGGCTCGTGTCCGGGTCGTCCATCTGAAGCGACATGTGGCTGCCCGTGGACATGGGCTCGGGGATCGTTCGAGGATATGGAACGACGGGGCTCGCGTCGCTGAACAGCGGCGTCGACCGTCGCTCGCGGGTGCTGGCGCGGTGCGTCTCGATGATCGGCGAAGGGAAGAACTGGAT
Source organism: Saprolegnia parasitica CBS 223.65 (assembly GCF_000151545.1). Classification (NCBI taxonomy): domain Eukaryota; phylum Oomycota; class Saprolegniomycetes; order Saprolegniales; family Saprolegniaceae; genus Saprolegnia; species Saprolegnia parasitica. The sequence continues at coordinate 1,470,729 of NW_012156396.1, read as the reverse complement.
CGTGCGCTGGGCGCTGCTCGTGGTGCCAATGGCATCGAAGCTCGCATCGAACGTATCGTGGGTGTCGTCGTCGTCGGCCATCATAAAGTGGCGCCGGTCCGGCGTCGGCGCGATCTCGTCGTCCTCCAGCTCAATCTCCATGTCCTCGTCTTCCTCGTCGTCGTCGTCATCGAGCTCCAATGCGAGCACTTCCTCTTCGTCGTTGCCTTCCACCTCGATGGGGTCGTCTTGCACACTGCGCAGTGGCGACGCTGGCTCGCGGCTTGCCCGCTGGCCGGTCGCCTCCTTGCAGGCGAGGCCCCATGGCGCCGGCGCCTTTCGCCCCACGAGCGCCTCCATGTACTGCTGCAGCTTCTCTTCCGCAGCGTCCAGCGCTGCATCCACGTCGGCGTCGGAGCTCGAGCTTGGGCGGAAGCACGTCTCGCGGACGCCGAGCGCGTACCCGGGCCAGCATGCCATCGCGACGACCTCTGGAATCGGATCTTGGTCTGCAATCCAGTCTCGCGAGAATTTAATAAATCGCGTCGCATTAAAATTCGTGCTATTTTATTCGCCACGACAATAAAAAGGCACCGAGGTAGAGACACCAGCCGCTAAACGCACCCAACTATCACTTTGGATCCGACGCAGTGTTCGCGCGAGCGTGCGCCGACCTCAGGTAAGAAGCGTGCCGCTTCATGCGCCATTTGCGGCTCAACATGCCCGTGGGCACGAAGCCGAGAGCATGTCGTTACCTGGATACGATGGCGCGGCGCAATCTGCACGCTGCGAGAGGTCGTCCACGTGGCAGCGGCAAGTTGCGTGTGTTTAGCTGTAGCCGCTAGTATCCAGGGCAATTTAATTCTGGCGTGGAATTTGGGAACGAATATTAATGCGCCGGCAAACGTCATCCTTCTCCATTCCGGCAATTGGTCGCGGGGCGAGGACGCGACGATGGAGATGAACCGGGACGAGGCCGAGAAGTGCATGGAGCTCGGGAAGAAGCACCTCCGCGCAGGTAGCTTTGCGCAAGCCGCCAAGTGGTTCGACAAGTCCATCCGCCTCTATCCGCTGCCCGGCGCGGAGGCTCTGAAGGCGCGGGCCGAGCAGTCCATGGCAGGGCAGGCCGCGCCGCAAGCCGCGCCCGCTGCGTCGACGTCACGGGCAGCGCCGTCGTCGTCTGCCGCGCGCCCGAGCGAGCAAGAAGACAGCCGGCCGTTCACGGACGAGCAGGTCAAGATTGTGCGCCAGATCAAGGCGTGCAAGAACCATTACGCCGTTCTTGGCGTCGAGAAGACCGCCGATGACAACGAGATCAAGAAGGCGTACCGCAAAGTCCGCTCAAGATCATACGGAAATACATGCTCATGCACGTCCTCATAGTTGGCGCTCAAGTTGCATCCGGACAAGAACAGCGCGCCCGGCGCCGAGGACGCGTTCAAGGCGGTTGGGAAGGCCTTTACCGTCCTCAGCGACGACCAGAAGCGCGCCGACTACGACCGGTTTGGCGACAACGCGCCGAGCGAGAACGGCGGCCAGGCGCCGCGCGCGTACCGGTACCAGCAGGACGACATCAGTCCCGAGGAGATCTTCAACATGTTTTTCGGCGGCGGTCTCCACCCGCAGCGCGCCCGGCAGCGCCAGCGCACGAGCCAGCACAACGCGGTGCCACGGACACCGATGCAGCAGCTGCTGCAGTTCCTCCCGCTCATCCTCGTCTTCTGCCTCTCGCTGCTGTCGTTCCCGGCCGAGCGCAACGTGCCGTTCAGCCTGCAGCCCACGAGCGAGCACTCGGTGCTCCGCAACACGCGCATGCGCAACGTCGTCAACGGTATCCCGTACTACGTGGCCAAGGACTTTGACAGAAAGTACACCAACGACTGGCGCGACCTCATGCGCGTCGAGCAAATGGTACCCCATTGTGACGCTACGAGCCTCATCATCATGCGCGTGTAGGTCGAGCAGTGGCACGTCACGCGGCTGCGGGAAGGCTGCGAGAGCGAGCGCATCAAGCAGAAGCGGCGCGTCACCAAGGCGCGCAGTCTCTACGATGCCGAGGCGCGGGAGGAGGCCCTGCGCAAGGCCGCCGCCATGGCGACGCCCAACTGCGACGAGTTGCAGCGGCTGCAAGCCTTGTAGTAGGACGTTCGAATAGAGACTGTACATCGTGTGAAGAAAAGGAGTGCTTGCGTTGGCTCTCGACCTGGCGCAGCGAGAGCCGCTCGGTCGAGGTTGTAGCAGGACACGGGAGGCTGTCTCCGCCTGGGGCTAGATGGCGTCGACTGGCCTGACGTCTTGGTCCTCGCTGGATCCCGTTGGAATTGCCGTCTTTTTGGCCAATCAGCTGCCATTTCGCATATTGCCATGGCAGACGTCGTCTCGGCCGAAGAGCTCACGGCGCTGGTCCAAGCGATCAAGTTCGCGCACCCTGCGTTCAGCCTCAAGCAGGTGCACGCGACGGTGCTGACCCATGGCGGCCTCTTTGCGAACGTGCCTCTTGCGCGCGTGAAGAAGTACCTCAAGAAGCTCGGGCTCATGGGCAACCTCGAGGCCGGCAACGACGAGCCCGTGTCGCTCATGACGGTGGGTGGCGAGTCCAAGTCGACGCCGGCGCCGGCTACCGCGGCCGCTCCGGACTCGGATGACTGGATGCCCATGGCGCTCGACGAACCGGTGATGTTTATGGGGTCGCACCCGCACCAAGCGACGATCCGCATGAACCACAGCACGGCGGGCGCGGCCCACGGCGCTCTCGGCGAGCTCTACAAGATCCAAAAGGCCATGGGTTCGAGTGACCACCCGATGCTGGTCTACAACAAGGACCGGTCGCGCAAAACCTTTCTGCACCCGACGACGCCCGCGTACCGTCCCGTCGTCGCGGCCATCGACCGCGTCGGTGCGGGCGGCGTCGGCGTCGGCGGCACGAAAGCCTACTTTTACGGCCGCGTCCAGGGCACGACGCTCTTTATCAACACCAAGACGCTCGCGCCGGCGCAATCGTGGTAATGAACCCATGGACTGAACAAGGAAGAAACGTGTTGCAACAAGTGTTACTTTTTCGGAAGGCCCGTGCCAAAGAGACCGCCGCCGTCGTCGCTGTCGTCGTCGCTGTCGGAGGCCGCAAACAGGTTGGGGCGCGACGGGGCAGGCGCACTCGTTGCACCCAAGAGCGCAGAGGGACGCGGCTGTCCGAAGAGCGACGGTGCCTCGGCCGCGATGGGTTGGCTAAAGAGCGTTGCCTGCAATGCCGCATGCAGCGAGGCTGCTGGCGCGCTCACTAGCGTAGCCTGGGGAGCCGGCGCGACGACGGGGGCTGCGTGCAGTGTGGCGGCGTGGTGCGGGGCGCCAAAAAGACCGCCTTTGGTGTCGTCGTCCTCGTCGCTCCAGTCGCTGTCGTCCGAGTTGTCCTTGGTACCCGCCCCGAAAAGCGCCGTGTTCATGCGCGGCGGCCCTGCCATCGCTGGCTTGGCGGCCAGCGGCGACGACACGATCTCGTCGCTGAAGAGACTTTTGCTCGAGCCGGGCGGACCGGTGGCGCACTAAACAAGGACGGCGCGGCTTCTACTGGAGCATGGGGCGCGCCGCTTCGTGAGGCTGCGCACCAAACAGCGTCGTGGCTTCTTGAGGTTCGGAGGCGACGGCCGTTGCAGGTGCAATTGGGGTTGCAGCATCGTCAGCGACAAGCGGGGCACTCGAGGCCGCGATGCCCGGCGTAGCGATGGGCAGCTCCGTCTTGGCCTTCGTGGGGGCCCGACGCTTGGGTCCGGCAGCGCGGGTCATCGTTGTCTATGTACAAGAACAAGCTGTTGCAAACCACTGCAAGGTGGAAATGGCGGTATCGTACGTGAGCCACGGGGGTCGGCTGCGGCGCGTCACCCGGCGCCGCTTCTTCCTCAGAGGACGGGGCCTTCATCATACCCGGAAGACCAATGCCAGGCTTGGTGAGCCCGATCATGGGCACGCCTGCCATGCCTGGCATCGCGACGCCGACCTTCATCGTGCTTTCGTAGTCATAGTCTTCGCCCGTCGAGAGGGCGCTACTCGTGTTGCTCTTCCGCGCCATGGGCATCGGGCGGAATGCATTCATGTTGAGCGCGCCGAGGTTTCCTTGCAGCTGGGCAATGCGGGACGACGTTCGGCGGGCAGGGTGCTCGTCCTCATGGGCTGCCGTGATGTCCGATGCATCTACCGGCTTCTCCGGCGAGGGCACGGCAAATGGCCTCGGGGGAGAGGGCCGGCTTGCAGCCGCTGGTTCAGGAGCAGGCGTCTCGGGCGCGGGCTCGCCAGTCCCGTCCTTGGCGCGTCGCCGGGCCAAGATGGCCGCCAGTTCCGACATTTGAGGGGCGTGGAAATGGCAAGATTGGGCCAAAACCTGCACCGCGCTAGCTGTTTTATATTTCGCGTATTTATATACAAAGATTCCGCTATTTTTAATCACATTAGAGCACCCAATCCTACTGGCAGGTGCATTTTTCACTGAAATGGATGCCTGACGTGGCACCGCCACGCAGCAGACCCTGTCCCAGTCTCCACCGCCGTATTCAACGACAGTCGATGTCGTTGACCCAAACTCTTGCTACGAGACATGTTGGCTCAACGACTCCGTAGTCCAAAGCCTACTTTTAGGACCGCTTCGCTCATCCACTAGGCTCGTTCCCGTTGCCAACGATCCCAGCCACGAACGACTCACCTCTGCGCTCGCTGATGCCTGTGGGCCCATGTCTCTGTTGTTACTGAACCTTCCTCAGGCGCCCATGTGCCGGTTCACTTTTGGCCGCTTGCCAGCGACTTTGGCGACGACGACTGGAAGCGGCCGGCGGCATGACCGACCGCGTCGTGCAGCAACGCTGTCGAGATCATCTCTGCGCTTCGGAGGGCGACGTCGAGCACGTACGGTCGTCGGTCCTTGGCTCAATACTCCTCGTCTTGTGGGTCTGGATGGGCGGTAAGGGAATGATGTCTATTCCCTTGCTTGCTTCCACTAATGTTGATGGTTGTATGACGTTCCATGGTCAGCTTCCGCCGCTCATTTACTGCCCTTGCAGGCTGGTTCATGGCCTTGCACATGCGGTTTGAATGTGTTCGGATACGTCAAAAGACATCTCCAATGAGCTTTCCATACGACTTATAGGTTCTATGCGCGGTTCGATGGACCTCGACACGCGTTGGAATGACGACGGTGACGCTCCGTATACGTGGCAGCCACCAGTGTTGCTATGGGCACCAAGACGCTCGATATGATCGAATATTCATCGGTAGAGTTGGACGAGCGCGGGGGTGCCACAGGAGGATCATATGTACCAGCTGCACTATCCTTTGGCGGACCAGGACTCATCGGGGACGACGCGCCGTATCGACGACGAGGGCAACTTCCAGTCTCCGAACACGCATCAACAGGCCTCGCTGCGACCCTTCTCAACCTCGCGTGGTGCTTCAACCAGAACAAGCGACGCGGGGCTTTGCGGCGAAGCAAGTGGCGGGAGCGAAGGCCCCTCCGTCTGCCACGTTTTCGACTAACCATTGGTCATAATGAAATGCGCCAATCAGCAGCGCCATCGAGACAAAAACTAAACCATGGAGCCAATCAGAAGGGTCCCGATTTGAGCCAGAGCCAGCAGCCCCAGCTTTTCCCAGTCGTCTGATGCTTCCTGGACGCGGCTTGGTGGCTTCTGCTCATACTACGATTTCAGCTCAAAGATGCTAGGCCTCGACTCGATCATCGTCACGGTGCATAGCGTGGCCTTGACGAGCCGCGTCGGCGTGCACAAGAGCTACGTCCGCGTCACTTGCGGCGGCAAGACCCAGCGTACGTCGCACGAGACGGCACCAGAGTGGCACCAAGCGTTCCAGTTCATCGCTCCAAGTGGACGCGTCGAGCTCGCCGTCAAGACGAAGACAACATCGCGCTTCAAGCTCCAGCCCTACACGACGCACGCCGTGGCCGTCCTTCCGATGGCGGGCCTCGGAAAAGGTACTGCGCCCTCTCGCCAACAACAAAGCTCATGCCAGTCGTAGACATGGACCGCGTTGCAGTGCCTCTCGAGAACGGGCGCGGCGTGGTCATTGTCTCCACCGAGTGGTGCTATGTCATGGAGCGCTGCCCGCACCACCGACTCCACCTCTTCTGGTCAAAGTGCGCTGGTTGCCGACGCTCCGTCTGCTCGCGCTGCTCCAAGAAGGAGGCAAAAGGCCGCCAGTGCTTCAACTGCACCAGCGAGCGCACGCGTATTGCGATCGAGCACTCGCGTCGATCTCCGGCCAAGGACAAGGAGGCGCGATGTATGCCAAAGCCTACCAAGGACAACGAGGTGCGATGCGCCGACGTGCCAAAGCCGGTGAGTGCCACGCAGCCGACGGTATCCGCGACCATCTCCGAGGCCGAGGCCACGCGAAGCCATCTCAAGACGTCGCTGTCCCCTCGTCGTAGCGCGCGCGCTGTCGGACTGAGCGACTTTCAGCTCTTGGGTCGGCTCGGAAAAGGCGGCCACGGCGACGTGCTCCTGGTCGAGAAGGTGTCGGGCGATGACGCCGGGATGCGTTATGCGATGAAGGTCCAGGTGAAGCACATGAAGATGCTCAAGTACCTCACGCTGGAGCGCGACCTCTTCGCGACGCTCTCGCACGCCCACACGGTGCCGCTGGTCTACGCATTCCAGTCCACAACCAAGACGTTCCTGATCCTGCCTGTCTACGCCGGCGGCGACTTGCACAGTGCGCTGCACTACGGCGTCTTTGACGAGGACGAAGCGCGCTTTTACCTCGCGCAGCTCTACCTTGCGGTCGAGCACATGCACGCCAAGGGCTTCCTCCACCTCGACCTCAAGCCCGGGAACGTCCTCCTCGACGACGACGGTCATATCGCACTCACCGACTTTGGCATGGCCGCCGCGTACAACGGCACACCGCTCCAAGGCACGTGCGGGACGCTGGTGTACATGGCGCCAGAGATTGCCGGTGGCCGCCCCTTCGGTCCCGCCGCCGACTGGTGGTCGTTTGGCACCGTCGCCTACGCGCTGCTGACGGGCCAGCGCCTCTTCCGCGAGCGCAACCCCAAGGCCATCGTCGAGCGCGTGCTCCGCGGCGCCATTGAGATCCCCACTGACCTCTCGGCGACGGCCACGTCCTTCTTGCGACAGTACGTTCACTTCAGGGTAGAGGTTCGAATCGATGACGCGCTGCGCATAGGCTGCTCGACCGCGACGTCACCACGCGCCTGCAAGGGCCGATGGTGCGTGCACACCCATTCTTTGACGCAATCGACTGGGACAAGCTCGTGGCGAAGGAGCTTCCGGCGCCGCTCATGATCTCGACCCTGCCGCTGCACGCCGCCACGGATCCCCTCGAGCTCGCCTCGCTCGAGCGCTGCGTCAGTGAAGACTGCAGCGGCCTGCCCGTGCATGTTCGAGGCTTTGCATATGGTGGCACGTCGTAGTCATTGGCGGCCTCCTGTCAGCGTAATCGTTGTGTGTTCTTGCATGGATTTTATGGATTTGCATGACGCTGGCGCCTTGGTTGGATGCAGCGCGAGGCCTCTGAAGCTAGCACCAATGATGGGCGGCTCCCATCGGTTGCCGTTGAGAGGTAGGAGAGCGCGGGCTTGATGGGCCACGTGCTCACGACGACCGACGAGCGGTCTGCGCTGGGTTCTGCGCTGGGTTCAAGGTGCGAGTATTATTACTTGCTAGAGGTTGATTGCCAGCAGTATATCGAGTTGCAGAGACCATCGAGAAAGCATGGACGCGAAGCGAGGGATGCTGTACGGCCGCGCGGGTCTCGGAAGCCGCGGCAAGGACACAGGCGCTGCCAACGCGACGTGCCAGAAGTGCTTGAAGAAGGGTCACTGGACGTACGAGTGCCAAGGCCAGGCGGTCTACCTCCAGCGCCCGAGCCGCACGCAAGTGCTCGCGAACCCGCGCCTGCGCCGGCCGTTTAGCACCGATACATTGCAGTCGCCGCACGACGTCAAGGACAAGACGCGCGAAGCGCCTGTCAAGGCCAAGAAGGCCCGACGCAAGGCCTCGGTCTCGTCGTCGTCGTCGTCCTCTTCTTCGTCATCTTCGTCTAGCGACTCGTCGTCATCCTCGTCAAGCGATTCCAGTGGCTCCGACTCGGACTCGTCGTCGTCCTCGGACAGCGAAGACGATCGGCCGGCAAAGAAGACCCGCAAGAGCAGCGAGTAAGATAGACGACGACAACATGTAGTAGTATTTGCTCAGATCCCGCGTTGCCCATGTCGCTCTCGGCGCACGACGCTAGCCGAAGCATTGGCTCTCGTCGACTGTATCCTGAATGGGGCAGCGCCCTCGCCTTGTAGCGACGCTAGCTTCGACGCTGGGACTCGGTTGCGCTTGGCTGCGGCATCGCGGCAGGTCCGTCGCAACTAGTAGGCTCCGTCAAGTGGGCCCGCCGGACCTGTCGGACGCCGTACATACCTAGAGCTACTCGCCTGCACATGCAGCGCCTTGCGATCCTACGCCGGTCGCTAGGGCATCTGGATCGCGAATCGCGGATTGAGGATGCAGATCTTATCCTGTGGCGTTGGATACCCTGCAAAAGCTAATATTTCGGCTGGCAGGATACCAGATCCTGCTTATGCAGGTGGCACGTGGGGTCCAAAACCCGAAAGAACCCCGAGCTGCGAGGAGACAATGGCCCAGCGCACGCAGTCCCCGATCGTGACCGGCACGTCGGTCATCGCCGTCAAGTACAACGGAGGCGTGCTCATGGCCGCCGACACGCTGGGCAGCTACGGGTCGCTGGCGCGCTTCACGGACTCCCGGCGCATCCTCAACGTGCACAACACGACCTTGGTCGGCGCGGGCGGCGAGCTCTCGGATTTCCAGTTCCTCGCCGACCACCTCGACGAGATGGCGGTCAACGACTTCAACAAAGACGACAAGTGCGACTTGACGGCGGGCGAGATCTTCCACTACCTCCAGCGCGTGCTGTACCACCGCCGCAACAAGTTTGACCCGCTCTGGAACACCTTCTTGGTCGCGGGCGTCGAGAAGGGCGAGGCCTTCCTTGGCCAGGTCACGATGATCGGCAACGCATTCACAGGCAACTACCTCGCGACGGGCTTTGGCCACCACTTGGCCACGCCGTTGCTGCGCAACGAGTGGCGCGCCGATATGACCGAGACCGAGGCCCACGCGCTGCTCGAAAAGTGCATGCGCGTCTGCCTCTACCGCGACTGCCGCACGCTCAACCGCATTACCATTGGCCGCGTCAACGAACAAGGCACGTCCATCTCGGAGCCGTATGCGCTCGACACCAAGTGGGACTATGCGTCGTTCGTCGCCCCCAAGTCGGGCACGGGCAGCTCGTGGTAAGCAGCCTTGCATCCGCGTCGTATCACGAATCCATGCACACGCTTTTAATACACACACGACTTGTTCCTGCGCGACTTCCGTCTATGGCGAATCGAAAAATGACAGCTTGTTACTATGGTACACCTAGAAATCGCGCGAATCCCGTCGAAGGAAGGTCGAGTTGCGCCGCTTCATGGAGCGCTGCATCATGAGCTGGAGCTGGTCAAAGTTCTCCTCCTTGAGCGACTCGCATCGCTGGATCGTCTCGGTTAGGAGGAGGACGAGCTCGCTGTGCATGGCGTCCTGGCGCCGCAGCCAGTCTTCAAGCTCGTCCGCCTCCGAGTCGACAGTCGATGCCATCGAGAGCGACGGTTCGTCCTTGAAGAGCGTCGGCGCGCTCATGCTGCCCACCTCTTCTTCAAACGTCTTTTGGCTGCTCGCATACCGCTTGGCCGACGTCGGCGACGTCACGGAGCTCGGATTCGACCGGAAGCCGAGCACGAGGGGCCGGCGCGTCTTCTTTAAAACGTCCTTGATCGTTTCGTATGGAAGGTGTTCGACGACCTCCTTGTTGATCGAGACAAGGACGTCGCCAAGGCGCGCGTTGCCAATGCCGGCGGCGACACCTGACGCGCAGCGCTCGAGGCTCGAGATCTGCAAGCCGCGGCCGTCGGACGCAAAATTGTTGAGCGAAATACCGAGGTCGCCGGACGCCCAGCGCACCGAGTACTCGGACTTGGCCCCTGAGATGAGCGGGGCGACAGGCGTGACAACGTCGAGGCGGCGACGGCCTTGCGTCGGGAGGCTCTCGACCGTGACCGGTGCTGTCTTTTGGTACGTCCTGCGCTGCCGCGTGAGGACGCTGGAGGCCGGCCGCTTGAACGCTTCGCTGTAGGAAAACGACTGGCGCGGCTCCTCTTCCGGCGTGTCGAGGGACGACATGGAGCTCGACTGCGCAAATGGAATGCGGCTCGGCTTTTCCGAGTGGCGCGAGTAGTACGGCTCGGAGCTGCGCGAGCTATGGAACGACTCGGAGCCGCGCGAGCTGTGGAACGACTCGGAGCCGCGCGAGCTGTCAAAGTAGCCCACGAGGCTGCCCCGACTGCCAGTATACACGCTGTCCCGGCCCGCGTCGTTGAGCCAGAGGCTGGACCGCGAGTCGCGACTGTCCGTGTCATTGGGCACGTAGCTCAAGCGCGCCTTCATGACATCGTACATTTCGGTCTGGCGCTCCATGACCTCGACCATGGCCTGCATGCGGTGGATCAATTCGGGCAGGCTCACCGCGAGCTCGCTCGGAGGCTCGTCGTCCTCGTCGTCCTGGTTCGATGGCTCGGTGGAGGCGCCGAGGCGGGCGAGCGTTGCTTGCATCTCGAGGGCGAGGTCCTCGATCCGGGCGTTCATCTTGTCGTCGGCCCGGTGCTGCGTCGCCATCATGGTCGCCGAGTCGGTCGCGTCGGCAGAAAAGCACACTGCCCCGTGCGTCGTATTTTATTACGATTCTTTCCATCGTCGGTTTGTTTTTAATTACGACCGCCTATACAAATAGAAGGATCTGGCGTTGCTAATTATAGATTACAAACAGCAGCAGAAACAGACCACGGTGGGTGGCGAGATGCGTTGGCCGTTGACGTCGCCGGCAGCGTTCTCCGGGCCGACGCCGTCCCGCCCGCCATGGCCGCGGCGAGCCCTTGTAGCCACCAAGGCCTTGCCACCGCCCCATCGGCGGTCTCTGGAGGAGCAGTAGAACGCGACTTGTCGGTGTTGAAGACCAGCAACATCACCGTGACAAGCCAACGTGGTTGTTGTTACGACGAGGGCATCGTCTCTTGCAGCTCTCTTGACATGGATGGCGTGAACGGCCAAGAGGAGCGGCGGGAACGACAAAGCACAACGCATCTGTCGCACCAACGAGTACGAAGGAACTGACGACAGCCATATTGGACATGGTCTCCGACACCAGCCCCGCCATTGCGAGGTAGCCCACTCGGCAGCGACCGCGCTTTAGTGCCCGAAGCAGCGCTCCGAGCGTCCATATCCGTCGTAGCTCTACCTCGACAGACCAGAAAGAGTCTGTTTTTAGACGCCAAGTACTTGGCCCTGTCTGATATGTGTAGGACATTCTTCGTTCAGGGAAAGGTCCAGGGCAGAGACACCTCGCATGGGCGTCATCGATGTCAGTGCCAAGATCCACTGCAACGTACTGTACTAGCGAAGCTGCTCGGGCTACTCTTGTGACATCGACTGGACCGACGCCGAACGCATTGCGCACCATATCAGCACATTCTTTCATTGTATCAACTTGATATCACCTGGCACCGCGTGGTGATCGCGAAGCCAGCCGGAACTTGTGCAATTCCAAATCCAGTTTTAGAAGACGTAGTGGGTGATGCCCATCTCGTCGGCGAACGCAACGTTGAGCTCCTTCTCGAGCTCTTGCTCACTGCGCTTGGGTGGCAAGAGCTTGGTCAGAGGTTTCTTCTTGCGCTGCGTTTGAATCGCTGCCGGATCGTACGCGTACTTGGCCAAGAGACTCGCGGGAATTCCTTTGGGCTCGATCGTGGTCTACACGTGTAGTCTTAGGACTCTGTAGGTTGGCACGCGACTGTACAAAGGGCGTCGGAAAGACGCCGGGCAGCTGGCCGTCCTCGATCCGCAAGAGGAGCGACGCGCCTGGGATGTACGCGATCAGTCCCTTCTTCTTGGCAACCTCTTGCGTGACAAGCGAATCCAAATCCTGGTCGTGCTGCAAGACGTCCTACCATATTCTGTTTGAAACAGAATTTTGTGACGTGGCGTACAAGCGTGACGTTGCCGGCAAAGAGGGGGAGCTGGAAGCTGCCGGGAGCAATGCCGCCGCTCTCGGAGTGCAAAAGCTTGAGGTACGTCCACCCGAATGGCGTCGAAGCCCAGTCGCCGGATTTTCCCATCTTGACGCAGCGCACATCCAAGACCAAAAGAAGCGGCGTCGACGACACCGCCACGACATCTCGGTAGGTCTACCACGTGAATCATTCTGCTGCATCTCGGCGGTCTCTGTACGTGGTAGCCGTCGCTGAATTCGGGGCTCGAGCTTGCGCTCGTCCAGTCGTAGCTCACGGTTAGTTGCACGTCGTCTGTGAGCTGTGGTGTCTGCGCAGAGAGCGTGTCGACAGAAGAATGAGCGAGAATTTGTACTTGGTAGAATGCTGCGGGGGGCGCGACGCTCGCAAGGACCTTGACAAAGCTCCCATTCGTGCTTGACGGAAGGTTGTGCAGCCCATCGATGGCGACGCGGAAGCCAATCTCAGGCTGGTACACAAAGATGCTGCTCCGCACATCGAGGAGCGACGTCTTGGGCTTCTTCTACCGTCTAGCGTCAGGAATCGAGTTGCCAGGCATCGCGGTACCTCGAGCTGGTTGGCGATGACGGCTGGAAGCCTCTCGGCGTCGACGGCCAGGGTGCTTTGCAGAAGTTCACCCACGAGCCGCGGCTTGCGCTGTTGCTACGGCCACGTCCATGGTTCTCGACCCGTGTTCAGACCTCCGTACCCGCAGTTCGTACAGCTTTTCTTCCATCGCGCTGGGCCGCGCACTTGTACTGTCGTACGCGCGGCTGGCGTACGCTGGCGCCGGCAGCACAATGCGCTGTGCCTCCCACTCGGCCGCGGGGGCGTCTTTGCGGCTCAAGCAGCGCAGACCGTCCTCCGACTGTAGCGCTTTTTGAAATTGGTTCACGCAGTGGCAGGTACCTTGGTGGCAGGTGCGATGCGCACGAGTACAGTGGCGCAAGAGATCTTGAGCGCGCCGTCGCAGGCCTTGGCCGTCATGGCCGCAGCGCTCGAGCCGAGGGTGATGCCGGCACGCAGCGGCACCTGGAACGCGCCGTCGTTGAGGTAGACGTCTTGCACGGACGGCTTGGTCGGCTGCTGGCCATTTGCGTCGAGGAAGACAGATACGGCGACGTAGCCGAGCACGAGCGGGCGCTTGGAGTGCACGTCGATCGTGTCGAGCCGCACGACTATGGTCAGTGTCGGGTTGAAGCGCTCGTCCCGAAACTCGAGCAACTACAGAGTGTGAACGCGCCGACATTGCACTATACTGGTCTCTTACAAGGCGGAACGCTGGCGTGAACGCATTGTCTTGCAAGCTGCATGTCGCCGTCGTCTCGCCCAGTGGCGTGCAGAGCGTCATGTCGCTGTGGAAGGCAAAGACCGTCGCTTTCGTAACACTGGTGCAGTCGGGCAGCGACCGCGCGCCGTCAATATAGATATTGACGCCGTCGCCGCGAGCGAAGAGCTGCCGGCGCCGCTGGCTCGCGTTGTCGCAGTTCAAGAATGCACTGTCTTCGAGCTCGGCTACAAGCTCATTCGCATCGTTGTGCACCTCGGGACGAGCCAAACCTGTAGGCGCGTAGAGGCGAGACGTGGGCATTGGGGAAGCGACCTCTGGCGGCGCTACTGTGGGCTCCACCTTGGGCTCCATCTTGGGCGCCACCTTGGGCTCGCTCAGCGTAGCAGGTCGCGACACCTCGTTGGATGCTATGTGATATCCAGAAGGCTCGAGTTGCTGTCGGGGCGAGTGCTGGACTTACGCGATGGCTTTGCCTCGGGTGTCATCGGCAGCGGTGAAGAAACGCTCGTATCGGGCACGGCGGCAAGCTTCTTTGGCGGTGCGGCGTTCTTCTCGGCTGGACGTTCTGGCCCTGGCGACTGGGGTGCTGCTCGAAGCGCTTGGTTGGGCGGCAACGCGTACTTGTCTACATGGAATTGAGTTTTGGCGGCGGCATCCATGTGAGATACCGGCCATGGTGTCGGGGTTGACTGCAAATTTGGATGCTTCTTCGGCCTGCGCAGCGTGCACAAGGCGCACATAGAGCTTTGCGGAATTGTCGTCTTCACCCAATGGCAGTGCCCATGGCGCGGTCGCCTGCGGTAGCGGCGTAAAGCTGAGCGGGAGCTTGAAGCAGCCTTCTTGAAGCTTGAGCGACGGCAAGAAGATATCGATGGCCGTCCACCCGAGCGAGGCCGGCGCCCGTGCGCGCGGCCCAGTCGGCGACGCCACCATGGCCACCTACGGAGCATGGGACATCGACCACGACCAAGCTCATACCTCGACGAGGAGACGGAGATGCGGACTCGCGGGCATCTGCTCAAAGTCTCGGCGTGTCGCAAACACGCAGCGCTGATGGCTGAGGCCGTGGGGCTCGCACTCATGCGGGCGCACAAGCTTGTGTTTGGAGCGAACGGTCGTCTGGTCGTACAAGGCGTAGGTCAACTACGTACTCTAAGCTTGTTTGGAGTTCCTTTCGAGCGCAAGTACCTGCAAGCACGGCACGTTGAGTGGCACGCAGCTCACAAAGTCCCAGAAGATGACAAAGCCGAGGTCGGGATCGTACGGCAAAACAACGCTGGTCTCGGCGGCGGTCGACGTCGCTTGCTCCGTCGCCAGCACCTTCTTCATGCGGAGGGCGAGCACCATGCGCTTCTGCTTGGCGACCCACTCGTCGTGCTCGAGCTGCTCGTCGGCTTCCTTGCGCCGCCGCTCGGCGCCTTCGCGCACCGCGCGCAGCTACGTCCATCGTCTTGTCTCAACTTTGCTTCACGAGGGGAGAGAACCTTTTCGTGCTCTTCGATGAGGCTGCGCTCGTGCTGGATGCGCAGCATCTCTTGCGCGTGCTGCAATCGTAGAGCTCGCAGCTCCGCGGGCTCTTCGCTCGTGGCCTCGGACGACGCAGGTTTCTCGGGCCCCACGCCTTGCAAGCTCTGCAGCAGCTGCTGGAAGCGCGACGTCTCGCGCTCAAACTCGCGCTGCTCCTGCAGCTGCTTGAGCTCATCCAGCTGCGCCTGCAGCTTTGCCGTCTCCGAATCCGACGGCGCTGCAAACGAAGGTGAAAATGGAGGGCACCCCATGATGGCTGCGCCGACACCCGCCATCCCAGAGTAATACGGCGGAGGGGGCTGGTACATGTATGGGCAACCATAGCCCCACGGTATCGATGCTGGGTATGGTCCTGGTGCGAAGTATGGTACGGAAGCTGCTGGGTATGGCGCTTGATATGGCCCTGGAGCAGTTGGGTAGGGCCCTGGAGCAGTTGGGTAGCAGGTGGTTGGGTAGGGCCCGGGTGGGTAGCCGCTCATCGACGGATACGAAGTCGTCGGGCTTGTGGGGAGGGGTGGGTTGGCCGCTGCTGGCATCAACATGGGGGGTGGAGAGGTGGTCTGTGGTGTTGTGGTGATAGGAAGCACTGGCGTTGGTGGTCGCGACCTCTTGCGACTTGTGTGCTGCCGAGTGAGCTCTTCAAGCGAGTCGGACGGCGGCAAGGTGGCGGGTGGTGGCGTCTTCGGAGCCCGGGGAGGGCTCTGATTTGCGCTGCGCTTCGTCGTACACTGCGCTGGCTGGAGGTCTCGGAGCAAATGGTCGATCTGCGCATCAATGGGTTCTTCCGGCACAAGCAAGAGCGGCTCCATTTGCTTCTCAAAGTCGATGCGTGCGGCCTTCCCGGCGACTTCGACGTCTTTTGCCAGCCGCTCGACGCGGTCCTTTTCTGCGTCATAGTTGAAACTGGCCATCGACAGAGGTTCGGCGGCTTCTTGGTTGTCTTCCAGCGCCCGACACAACTGCGCTTGCTGCGCCAGTAGCTCCCGACGCTGCTGCTCCAGGGTGGCCGTGGCCACGCCATGCGCGCGACTACGTTCCATGTGCTTGGTGCGAAGCGCTTTGGATCGGTCGTCACCAGCCTCTGGCGCGTCGGCGACCTGGAGCTTCTCCAGCATCGTCCGCTCCAGGTCCCGGTGCTGGCGCTCCTACGCCGGTTACGTCAAGGGACCTCCGATGTAGGAAGAAGTACTTGGTCTTTCACGCGCTTCTCGAGGGCTTCAATGTCTCGCAGCGCTGCTTCTTCCTTGCGCCGCAGGGCCTCTTTGGCGTTCTGGAGCTCGACCAAGTCGCACTTTCTCGCATCTTCGAGCGACGCAATGCCCGCCTAGACAAGAACGTATTGGTCGATCGTTGTCGATTCGAGAGGCTACGAGATCCAGCGCATGCAGCTCTTGCTTGATCTGCTCCTGGCTCAAGCGCGCTTGGAGCTCGTCTTGCTTGCGCCGCTCGATCTCGATGAGAAGCGCCTCGATCTCGTCGTCCTCGCGCTGCTTCTGGAGCAGCGCTTGCTGCTGCCGCACCTTGAGCGCGCGCACTTCGTCGGCCTTTTCTCTCGCACGATCGCGCTGTAGCTGCGCCTTGAGCTTCTCCATCTGTTGGTCGTTCGCGGTCACGTTGGCCTTGAGCTCGCGGAGAGAGAGCTGGTCGAGGCGTGCTGCCGTCGACGGCGCGCTCAAGTATGCCTGCACCTGCGCTAAACTCATGGGCGCTGCCAATGGCGGCTTCTCGGGCTCTGCCAGCGCGGCCTCGAGCTTGGCCGGGTCGCCATACTCGCTCTGGAGGCAAAACTAGCAAGCATCCCGCTTCCGAAGTATATATGGGAGGTAGAGGTCGTACCTTGGCGCGGTGGGTGCCAAAGTCGACGGTCGACTCGAACTGAAGAAAGCAGTCGCTACAGACAGCGTCAAGATCGTAGTTGAGTCCATCGGCGCGTACGCGCAGTAGTTCTCCTTGAAGCCCGACGGCATGAGGATACGAAACGAAACGTCGGGTTGATTCAAGGGAATAATATATTCCTTTGGGTTGATTACGTGTACAAGGAGTTAAGTTATAGCGGCGACAGCTTCGCGACGAGGACGGCCCAGAGGTCATGTGCTTCGACGGCCGTGTACTGAGCGCGCCCTACCCGCGTGCGGTGATCGATCTCGCTAGAAGGCAGTACGACGAGCGACCTACCTGGTAAGAAGTAGAAATCCGAGTGCAACGACTGCGCGAGCGCCATCTGATTGGGCACCGGCATGTACAAGTCGTCTGGCGACCCTAACTGCAAGATCCAGCCGCTGTTGTGCCGCACCTTGGTGAACTGGAACGTGACAGGGTCGTCGTGCAGGGGGGCATGGACACCGTCAACCCGCGGTCCTGCCACGTACGGTGCGACGAGAACAAGGCCTAGGACGAGCAGTTGTGGTGTCAACGACTGCCATGAACGAGTAGTCATACCCAGCACGTTTGCCTGCTCGGCCAATCTATTGCAAGGCGCATGAGTTGGGACGTCGCGGCGCTTTGTCGTATCACCGTAGCGCTGGCCCCGCGCCGCTTCGATGCCCCAGGACAATCTACGCGGAACTCTCAGAGGACGACATCGCGGGATCGCGACTGCACCGTGTCGCCGTCGCACTCGTCGCGCAGTGCGGCGAGCGGCGTCGTGGTGCAGCGCAGCACAACCTACGCCGAACACGGCGTGAGACGCATGTGCAGACGATCCTTCCCACTTTGCACTTGACCGCGTCGAGCTTGGCCGCGAGCCAGGGGTACCAGTTGCTGCCGTCGGCTGCGGGCACGAGGAGGAGGATGCGTGGCCGCTTCATCGGTGCTTCGCAACTGGCCGCCGGCTGTCGTTGAACCTGCGCGGGCTAGGGTTGTCCGTTGGCTTCTCGAAGAAACGCAAGCCGCAGCTTCTTCCCGCTCCTACTACTCATCGTCGTCGGAACGACGCCTCGAAGCGAACTCGGTGATGATACCATCGAAACCCTTGAGAACTTTATTATCAAGTCGATACGATGACGACTGATTACTGCGGCACAAGCTTGGCCGCCAGAGCCGACCAGATGACGGGCTCTTCCTCGCGCATGTAGTGGCCGCGCCCTATTAGCACATACAGTCAGCGGCAACACAAGGAAGTACAATAGAGACAACCGCGGAGGTAGTGGAACTCGGACGATAAGCCCTCGGCGACTTGGTTTTGCTCGGCAGCAGGCAAGAACGGATCGTCGGGCGACCCAAACTGAACGATCCAATCGCAGTTGGCCTTGATCTGGGCCCACGCCCACGGACGTGAGTAGTACCCCGACGCGCGCTCGTTGTCATCGCCTTCGCTTGGACGTGAGCGATCGACCAGTGGCACTTGGTACGTACCGAGGTCCGTCACACACGCAGAGACGAGGACAAGACCTAGACTCGCTCGAGTGCGATACCAGAGGCCACTTCGTACCTCGAAGTTTCGTCGTCTCGGCAAGACTAGCCAAGACATGAGTCGGCCACGTCGTTGGCCCAAGACGACATACCGCATGGCGGCCTCCGCACCCGAGCTGTGGCCCACGATGATCTAGTCCATGTATGTGGAGAAGTGCTGAAATGACCATTGTCGTTCAAAACCGATTGCTCGTCGCAGCCCATCTCGCCCTTGATGAACGGCAGCCACACGGACTCGCGGGCCACGTACGGGTCGGGCATGTCACGCAGAATGGCCTGCCATGACATGTGAGGCTTCCATGCAGCGGCGCACATACCTCGTGACCAGCTTCGCGGATCTTCTCGGCGAGCCATGCGTACCAGTTGCAGGCCTCGACGGGCGTGCATCCGTTGCCGGGGACGATGAGCACCTTGGTCATTGCTCTTTTGAGCACCTTTCTGGACTTGTATCCCATAGGCCAAAATTCGCCGCAAATTCAAACAAAACTGCCACTCCTCGCCATTTATAGTGGTTTCGGCACGTTGATTGGCTGAAATAAAAGGACGCGTTGCGATTGAACAAAACTGTGAAGAAATTGGCCAATCCACGACGCACGTGCTACGACCGGGATCGACCATGAACACGCTGCATGCCAACGACTGCGGGGCCGACGGCGCGCCGGTCCTCACCGCAGACGAGTCCATCCTCTCGGTCTTCCCGAGCATCCGCATGTTCTTCAGCGAGTACGACGAGGAAGATGAGGCTTCCGTCGTGGCCAAGGGCGCGGGCAACCTCGTCGTAACAACCAAGTACGTCCTGCCTCGTCGTCGACACCCATGACGCCGTCCATGTAGGCGCGTGGTTTGGATCACGTCGCAGCCCGGCATGGCCGAAGTCGGCTACGCATGGGACATGCGGTACCTCTCGCTGCATGCGATCTCGCGCGATACGTCGAGCTTCCCGGAGCCCTGCCTGTACTGCCATGTACGCGAGTAATGCAGATCCGCGACCACCTCAACAACATGGAGTAGCTGGACGTGGAGGATGATGTCCAAGAAGTCCGCTTCGTCCCCGACGACAGCTCCAAGACGTGTACGTCGTAGACATGGCGATCGTCAAAGGTTGACGTGGCATTAGTGCAAGCCATGTTTGACGCGTTCTCGGCCTCGGCGGCCTTGAACCCAGACGACGACGAAGGTGATACCACCGATGGCATCTTCCTGCGCTAACCTTTCGCCGTGTACAGATGACGAAGAAGGCGAATGGATCTACAACGAAGACGAGGTTGAGGCCGGTGCGCAGGTCGACCACCTCGTCTCCAACATATATACGGGCTCATCCCTGGGATTAGATGGACATTGCCGCGCATCTGGACTCGATCCTTACCGTGTCGCCGGCCATTGCGCAGGCGCATGGCGGCGTTGCAGGGCAGTTTGACGACGCCGACGAAGACGACTTGTTGTAATATGCAAAATGGACTCGCCTTCTCGCAACGCCTCTCCATGTCTCCGCCATGCATGTGCAAGTAGTAGTCGACATGACGTGTGGAGGCACACAAGACGGGTGTTGTATTACCGCGTTCCGAGGTCGCTTAGACCTTGTGGATCATGTTTTCTTTGTTGATGAGGTGGCACGTCGTCTCGACGAGACGGAGGAGCTCCGAAATGTCCGAGGACCAGTTGGTGAGAAGCTCTTCGGGCGACTGCGGCTTCTGGAAGAAGACGATCTTGGCCGGTCGGTCGATCTTGGCGTAGATCGAGCCCGACGAGACGAGCGCCGAAATGCGCGCCTCGGCGACCTACAACGCAAGGCTGAGTCTTGCATCCTCATGCTCGTAAAATTACCTCTTCCGAGAGACCGAGCATGCTCGCGAGGTGGGGAAGGCGAATGCGTTGGTAGTGCGTGGCGACGACGCGGATGTTGTGCTCCGTCGTGCGTGTGTGGAGGTCTTCGAGCCAGCCCTGTCCGCGGCTCACGTCGGCAAAGATCGCGTGGGCCTGGAGTTCGGCCTGCACAGGCAGCGGGTACGGGATGATCTCCTTGGTCGTGAAGAGCTTCATGAGCGTCGCGTAGGCCGGGAGGTCGTGGCGCAGCGGCTCGTTCGCGAGCTTGAAGAGCATGTCCTGCTGCAGGTTCGAGTGCGGCGACACGATCGCAAAGAGCATCGCGTGCTGGAGCGCCGTCGCCTTCTCGGCCGGCGTCAAGGTCTTGGTCGAAAAGATCGACTGCCAGTGGCGGCAGAGCTCGAGCGGGTTGTTCTCGTGCGTGTCGTACTCGATCATCAAGTGGTAAAACTTGATCTTGACGGCCTCAAACTTGTCTTCCTCGAGCACGCGGCGCAAAATCTTCTTGCTCAAAATGAACGCGCGCACATAGTCCTTCTTGGCCAGCGTCAAGCGCACTTGCTCCAAGATGAACTCGACCTTCTCGAGCTTGGTCATGGCGCCGTACGTCTCGACATGGACTTCCTGGAGGATGTCGGCGGCCTCCGCGATGAGACCGTTCTTCTCCTTGATCTGCGACAGCATTTGCGTAAGCTGCGCCCGCTCCTTCTCGAGAAAGATGCGCCCGTCGGCCACCGTACGCAGCGCCTGAATGAGCGAGACGCGGATCTCCTCGGTCGGGCAGTCGTTGATAAAGGCCATGGCCGTGAGCACGACCTTGCCGATGGCCTGGCTCTTCTGTGCACGACGCTTCGAGAGCAGCGTCACGTGCTCGACCAAGAGCGTGAACTGCTTGTGGCTGTGCAGCAGCGTGAGGATCTCGACGACCAGCACCTGCAGCGAGGTCAGGTCGTTGTGGAGGCGCGCAGCCTTCTCCAGGGCAAGGAGCGCTTCGACGGCGCCAGCAATGTCCCCCGCAGCGGCCATGGCGCGGGCCTTGGGCACGAGGGCCGCGGTCTCGGCCGAGTGGTCGCTCTTCTTGAGGCCGTCTTCCATCTTGATTTCCAGCCGCTCTTCGACGATATCCAATGTGATGAACACTACTCGCACCCATTCTAATAGTCTTACTCATACTATATTCGTTTTTAAAGTACGGATATAATGTATACGTTGCTGCAACAGTGTCTTGCTTCAACGGTGGCTTTTTACGCTGTAGGCAGCAGACGTACACGCTTCAATTCATCAGAGCTATCAGCTGCGTTGGCTTGTAGAGATTGCCGACGAAATGGTGAGGCTTTGGATGGCAACAATGGCATTGCAACTTCGTAACACTATTAAGGTGTTAAATCAATACTGGATAGGGCAATTTAGCTTCGTATCCGGAGGATGCTACGGCGACGCGATCTTTGAGTTACACAGGAACCGTCGCAGGAAGCATGATGGACAGTCTCTGGAAGCTCGCTGGTCTCGCGACGTCAGCGCCCGAGCGAGCGCCCGAGCCAACCAAGAACGGTACTCTTCAGCGTCTTGAAGAAGCCATGAAAGCCATCGCGCGTACGTAGTTGACGGCCTCTGGACAACCATTGACGGCGCAGCCCCATCGCCTCGAAGTGGCCACGCATCGGTTGTCGGTACGCTTGGGTTCGCTCGCATAGAGCTAAGAACAATGCGTAGCCAATAGCGTCATGTACGTCCTTGGTGGCTACGATAAGGGCCAGTGCTTTGGCGACATTCACGCGTACGACCTCACGCGGCGCGAATGGAGCAAGGTCGACTGGGGCGGCGCCGCCAACTTCGCAGCTGGCTGCGCGTCTCATGCGATGTGTGTGTCTCCCGATGAGACGTCCATTTATGTCTATGGCGGGTCGGGCCCGCGCTGGGGCGCCGCCAACCGAGACAAGCTGCTGCAATTCACACTCTCTACGCAGCAGTGGAGCGTCGTTGCGACAGCCGGCACGCCTCCGCCGCCGGGCTATGGCCAGAGCATGGTTGCAATCGGCTCCAAGCTCTATCTCTTTGGCGGCACGTCGGGACACGACTACCACAACGACCTCTTTGTCTTTGACGCTACCACGTCTGCTTGGAGCTGTGCCGCAGTCACAGGAGCGAAACCATCGCCACGCTACAAGCACGGGGCCGTCGTCGTCGGCAACGATATGTACATCGTTGGCGGTGGTCTCTATGGACCACGCAAGGGACCCATCGACCTCTTCAAGTTTGATACGCTCACGTCGCATTGGACGGAGGTCGTGTGCGTCGGCGACGTGCCACCAGCGCGTCTGGCCCACAGCGTCGTCCTGCACATCGACTCGTTGGGCCAGCCAGCGCTGCTCGTGTTCGGTGGCCGCGATTTCACTGAGGTACGCTAATGCTCGCATGCGGCATAGGTTCGATTGCGGTGTAGAAGCGCACGAACGGTCTGTGGTCGTTGCACTTGCCCACGGCGACGTGGACAAAGCTGGTAGGATCTGCGGTTCTGTGATTCTCTTGTGGCCTGACCGCGTCGTAGTCGGAGGCTCCGGACGCGCTCGTGTTTCACACCGCGGTCATGTGGCAACAGCGCATGGTTGTCTTTGGGGGCACGAAAGAAGCGGCAGGGCAGAGTCCCGACGAGGCCGAGCGCAGCAACGCGCTGGTCGAGTACTGCGGCGTCTCGGACGAACGCCACTGGGTCCTCGTGGCTTCGGAAGGAGACGACGCGTAGTACCTTAGTAGGTAACCCACTATACCTTGCGTCATTTTCCAACATGAGAAGTATCAAGTTGGAGGTGACGAGCCAGACTCGGAGCGCGCCAGCAGTAGTACACTATTTCAAACCGATCACCGAGTGCTGGTCGTTGCGTAGTTGTAATAGTGTGAAGCATAAAGTGCTCTAGATGGAGTAACACGATTTACACCGATGGACCTGGAAATAGTGTTAGGTTGGCGCTGTTTGGTTTCTCAGTTGGCGAATTGCGGTGGCGAACGCAAGCGGACGCATGAGCGGATTCTCGCAGCAGCGACCAACCGTCCATGGCTTCGAGGCCGAGCCGCTGCAGATGGACACCTTGAGCGCCGATGCGGAAGGCTCGGTGCAGCCCAGCTTCATGCAGTTCTATGGCCACAAAGGCCAGGGCCACGACCTCGGCGGCGTCCTGCGGCAGCTCGTCAAGCGCATTGACGAGACCGAGAAGCCAAAGTCGATCCTCAAGGGTCGCCAAGACAGCCCGCGCTACATGCAAGACGACACAGAGGTCCTTCTCAATTCATCCACGACTTCGCACTCGGTGCGCGCGCAGTCACAGGCCCTGAAGCGCGACCGGATCGGAAAGCCCACGAGTCGCTACCAGGCAGGCGTGCCGCCACAGCTCGGTCCTTCCAAGGACTTGCCGCCTGTGCAAGAAGCGCTCTATCACAAGGTGGAGCAGGTTCCGTGGGAGAAGGACATTCTGTGGGGCGACGAGAACGAAGCAAGCAAATCCGAGCCGGTCTTTATCCCGGAAGAGGACGACACGCCGTACCAGCAGTACTCGATCCCGCGCGCGGCGCCACTACCACGCTCCTCGGCAATCCCAGGACCACCTAAGTCAGCGCGCCAAGACACAGAGAACGCCACGTCCCTCATTCCCCAAAAGGTGGCCCCGTTCGACATGACACGTCCGCGCTCGTACCGCTGGGAAGCGCCGCTGGCCACGCTCATTAGCAAGAACATGAACCTGAACGCGTCGGCGTCCAAGGAGGCCGCTCGCATCGCGCTCGACTGCGCGCTGAACCCGTCGCTCGAAGACGACGCGTGGCTCAACGCGGTCGCGTGGGACCACTGCCTCGACATGCCCAAGTCGGAGGTCATCCTCGACGAGAACGACCGGCACCTCGTGCTGACCAACCCGCTCGTCGAGAACGTGCGTGCGACGCTGCGCATTCCGGAGCGCAAGCTCGGCGTGCACGAGAAGCGCCAGGAGCTCTTGACCAAGCAGAAGAAGGAGAAGGACGACCGTATCAAGGGCGTCATGGGCAATCTCACGTTCGGCGAAGACACGGCCGAGGGCCGCCTCGGGTCGGACGAGCTCAAGCGTAACAAGGACACGCGCATCGTCAAGCACATGGGCCACGTGCACCACTCGCTCCCGGCCATCAAGCTCAGCCTCACCAAGCCCGAGCTGCCCAAGCAGAAGCTCCGCGAGTTTCACCGCCCGCGCGGCAAGTTCAAGATCAACGAGCGCCTCGTCATGGTGCACGCCAAGGACGCAGAGAAGGTCACGAAAGCCTCCAAG
Source organism: Saprolegnia parasitica CBS 223.65 (assembly GCF_000151545.1). Taxonomy (NCBI): domain Eukaryota; phylum Oomycota; class Saprolegniomycetes; order Saprolegniales; family Saprolegniaceae; genus Saprolegnia; species Saprolegnia parasitica. The sequence continues at coordinate 1,446,272 of NW_012156396.1, read as the reverse complement.
GTCACCGAGCTCGAGATGACGGACCCGACTCTGTCGCAGATCAAGAAGACGTCAGATCTCAACCCGACCGCGGGGGAAAGCTCATCCTCCTCGAGTACATTGAGCAGAAGCCGCCGATGCTCTCGAACCCAGGCATGGCCTCGCGCATCTTGCACTACTGGCGCCCGCCCGCGGCCGACGGCGACGATGGCGCTACCAAAGGCAAGGGCAAGAAGAAGCAGGTGCTGCCGGAGCCGCCAAGCGTCAAGCTCGGTCAGGTCGTGACGCTCGGTGCGAACGACGACACGCCGTTCATTGGCGACGTGCCGGCCGGGAAGATGGTCACATCCCTCAACTCGAAGCTCTTCAAGATCCCGATCTTTGAGCACGCGGCGCGCGGGTCGATGCTCGAGCGCTCCAACGACTATGACTACTTTCTACTTGCGCGCGCCGTCTCCAAGAAGGGCGGTTTGAAGGAAGGCACGACGACGTACCTCATGGAGCTTCCGCCGCTCTACATTGCGGGGCAGGTCGAGCCGCAAATGGAGGTCCCTGCGCCCAACTCGCGCGGCGCCAACGACTTTATTCGGCCGTACATGTCGTTCCACATCCTCCGCCTCTTCAAGAAGGCGAGCGACGGCGAGCGCCTCAAGATCGAAGACATCCACCGCGTGTTTCCGAACCAATCGGGCACGGCGATCCGGAAGCGCATGAAGGAGGTCGCAACCTTTGAGCGCGGCGGCAACGACTCGGGCTGGTGGAAGAAGAAGGCCGCGCACGAGCTCACGAGCGAAGACGAGATCCGCGCCAACGTGTCGCCCGAGTCGGTGTGCCTCTACGAGAGCCAGATGAGCGGCCACCGCCGCCTCATGGACATGGGTCTCTCGAAGCTCTTTAGCCCCACGGGCGTTCAGAACGCGATCGAGCACCTCACCAAGCGCCTCAACTACCGTCAAACGCTGCTCAAGACCAAGGTGCTCATGCCGAAAGGCCTCGAAGGCCGCACGCTCGATAACGAAGCCAAGAAGCTCTACGAGCTGGACCCGGTTCTTACGAGCCTCAAGCGCGACATCCAGATTGCGCGATCGATTGCGCTCCAGCTCGAGCTCGCGCCGTGGACATGGACCAACAACTATGTCGAGTGCCACCTGCAAGGAAAGGGCTCGGGCATGCTCCAGCTGGGTGGCGACGGCGACCCGTCGGCGTGCGGTGACGGCTTTAGCTTTATTCGCGCGCCGCAGTCGCGTGCCAAGAAGAAGGAAGGCGATGAGAACGCGGCGACGGACGAAGCCGAAGTGCAAAAGACGCTGGCGGCGGTCACGGGCACGACCGCCGATCTGCGTAAGCTCAAGATGAAGGAGGCCGGCGACGTGCTCAAGACGCTCGGTATGGACGAAGCCGACATCAAGAAGCTTCGGCGCTGGGATCGTATCGAGATGGTCCGGACGCTCAGTACAAAGGCGTCGCAGCGTGGCGAAGCCGGCGGTCTCGGCAAGTTTGCTCGTGGCGCGCGCAAGTCGCTCAACGCCCAGCAGCAAGAGTACCGGAAAAGTGCGACGCGCGCTACAGTACACAGATTGAGGTGCTCTCGAACAAGCAGGTCGTTGAGGACAGCGACGACGACAACGAGTCGGACGAAGGCGACGACGGCCTCGGCGACCTCGAAGAAGACATTTTCGGCGCCGACGGCGACGGCCTCACGGCAACCACGTCGCGGAACGGGCCGTTCAACATGTTTCGCAAAGACGGTGTGGCTTTCAACCGGTCCAAGTCGGCGCTTCGGGAGCGCGATGACGCGGCCGAGCTCGAGAAGCTCAAGCGCGATATGGCCGACAACTCTGGGAGCACGTACTCGCGGAGTCGCCCGGACATTGACGCGTCCAACCTCCGGTCGCAGCTGCAGGCCAGCGGCATCCGTGACAGCTCGGGTCGCCCGACGTCGCTCCTCGCGACGCACCAGTCGTCGACAAAGGCCAGCTCGGTCATGTCGTCGGCCGTGCACTCGCCGTCGAACCCGGCCTCGCGTGTGCCGTCGCCGCGCGCGGCGCCGACGAGCAGCCAGCCGCACCGCCAAGCGATCAAGCGCATCACGCGCACGATTGAAGAGGACGGGTCGGAGAAGATCAAGATTGAGTTCATCGTCGATCCCAAGAAGATTGGGCAGTACAAGGCGAACGCGGCGCGCAACGAGCGTCTCCAGAAGGACGAGGAGCGCGAGCAAATGCGCAAGCAGCGCAAGCGTATGCAGCAGATGCGCGCGGCCGACGACGTGACGAGCGGCGTTCCAAACGTGCACAAGCTCAAGGAGGAGCTCAAGATGCTCGAGAAGAAGCAAGAGAGCACGCGCGAGTACGTCGAGCGCCTCGAGAAGGGCGAGGACGTCGGGTCGACGGCCGCGAAAGGCGTCATCAAGTGCACGCAGTGCGGCGAGGTCGGCCACATCCGCACGAACCGCAACTGCCCGCTGTACATGATGGAGCCGATGAGCAAAGGCGACAGCAAGAAGGACGTGCGCCCGCTCAAGCTGACGCTGAAGAAGTCGTCGATCAACGCGTCCGACTTGGACCCGACCTCGTGCACAGTGAACCTCTCCAATCTCCAGGAGAGCGCGCGTCTCCACGAGATGGAGAAGAAGCGCAAGCGCAAGCAAGAACACGAAGACAGCGCGTCATTGTACAAGCGCGTATACGGCGCCAACAAGAAGCCCGCGCGCAGCCTGTCGCGCCTCCCGATTGCGCGCCTCAACGGGTACCTCGAGCTCGTGCTCTTCAAGCTCGTGGCGATGCCCGAGAGCATGCTCTTCCGCGTGCCCGTCGACGGCAACGCGGTCCAAGACTACTACACGGTCATCAAGCGACCCATGGATCTCCAGCGCATCAGCCTCAAGCTCAAGAACCTCGAGTACGACTCGATGCGGTCGTTTACGAGCGACGTCGAGCTCATGGCGACCAACTCGCGCTTGTACAATGGCGAGATCAGCGGCATCACTGTCAACGCGTTCAAGGTCCTCGAGAAGGCCAAGGAAGAACTCCAGACGCTCAACGCCGACAACGTCCTCCTCACCCTCGAAAAGCAAAAGCTCGCGCGCGTCAACTCGATCTCCGAGTCGTAATCTTGAAACTGAATCGAGCTGGATTCCTGTGCTGGATTGTACTTTCGACGTGCAGCGCTCGTCGTGTTGTCGGAGGTTGATGGCGGAAGGACCGCTGCCTCAGCCCAATAAGAACGTAGCGGAACAGAGCGGAACGCTCCGACCACCAAGTACAAATTGTACAAATCGACCAAGTTGAACGAGCCAACGGCAGATGATTCGCATATTATGCAAAGCCAGATGGGTCTCCTCGTCCCAGCAACGGCCAGATTGCCATTTCACAATCCGCCCACGACGCCCCATGCACTTTGCTTGCTTCGCTCTGGTTCTTGCCGCAACGGCCTCGGCTGCGACCGTCTACACGTTCGACCCCGCGACGTCGGGCGGCGTCAAAGGCTCCATCACGGTGACGCAGCTAGCGCAAGGCGCGAGTATCGCTGCCAACCTCGACGTCTCCAAAGCCAACTGGGCCGCGCTCACCAAGGTTGACGGCAACTGCACTGGCGCGATCCCGACCTTCAAGTGGCACATCCACACCAAGTGGACCAACAAGGCGACGTCGGGTTTCCTTGGCGACTGCGGTCTCGCGCCCACAGGCAACCACTACGACCCCGACTACGCCTGCGGCCCCAACTCCGAGTTTGCTACCGACCCCAAGTGCACGCCGCTCATTCCCAAGTACAAGTGCACGCCTGAGACGTATGCAGCTGACAAGCGCGCGTGCGAGCGCGGCGATCTCTCGGGCAAGGTCGGCGCCTTCAAGGTAGTTGACGGAAAGATCAAGCAGACGTTTGTCGATGCGCACTACCCGAAGGCGTCTGAGGAGAAGCCGGAGTGGAACCTCATGCTGCATGCAGTCTGCGGCGCCAACACGCCCCGCTTCATCTGCGCCACCGGCCACGAGGCGTGCTAATGCATCCGTAGCTTTGTCGTTCGAGTAATCCAACCTTCCATTGCTTCTTCATCCTCTGTCCTTGCATGTTCAACCTACCATTTCGGGAACGTTCGAGTCGCACGCTATCCCACCGAGGTCGATCAGAAGTGCATGGACCGGCCGGCTTCATGGCAGTGAAGCAGCCGGCGGTTCCCGCCACGGTAAGTGATGCGTCTCAGGTGCGCGAACTCCAGTGCGTCCGGATATCGTATTATCCGGATAGCAAATACAAATCTATGAAACGGTCCCATTTGTCCGCGAGAAGCTCGAGAGGAACATGACCAAGCGCGAGCGCGGGGAAACGCGGGGAGCATGGAAGCCATCGTCATCTCGGACTCGGAGGAAGATGCTCCAGAGATGAAGCGACCGCGCCGGAAGATGACCAAGTCCCATCTCGTCGTCGCGATGGACGCGCAGCAAGCACGTCCCGACGACATGAGCTGCGCCATGGACCTCCTAAGCCGCGTCCGGGAAGCATGTGCCCGGGACATCACCGCATGGAGCGAAGTCGCCAATGGTCCCGTGGTCCTGGGGCTCAGCATCGTCTCGTCGACGTACTTTCCCGTGCAGCAGTGCTTGTACGCTGCCTTGGTGCGCATCATGAGCACCCTTCGGCGCGAACGACGGACCAAGGACCTCGAGAAGATCTACCGAGGGGTCCCGCCCGTTCTGCGCTTGGCCATTCCGGGCGGTAACGAGGTCGACCTCGTGCGTGCGTATCGTCGAGGCGACCGTGCTCATGGCTTCGGCACAGATCAACCCGATTCGCATGCGCCAGCAGCTGAACCAAGTCAACGGCGTCACTAAACGCATTGCGTCATTTCGAGTCCTACAGTGCTGGACGCGGTTGCACAGCCGGGATACGGTAGGGACGTCCGACGGTGTAAGGGGGTGGCAACGGGTCGTAGGAGCAGCTGCAGCACGAAGGCTGGATCGACTTGGGCACGACCGTGCTCTCCTTCTGCAGAGACGACGAAGCGCTCAGCGTCACGACCATCCCCTACGCTAACGTTCGCAGCCTCAAATTTGACGCCGAGTCGGCCATGGCCAAGGTGCACGTCGAGGCGTACGACGAAAGCGGGCAATGGATGCGGGTACTCCTCGATCATAAGGTGCGACACTAGACCTGCACGAGCTGTGGTCTTATAATCCTTAGACGTTTGCGGTATTTGAGCAAGAGCTTTGCTCAAGAGCGTCTAGCTGCGCCAAAGCACGCGAGGTATTTCCTTCTTGCCGAGTCCTATCTCGGATTCTGCCAACTAGAGCCTGCCACAGCTGGCCGACGAGGAAAATGCAAAGCAAAATGACGTTCCGGTGCCTATCGCCATCGTGACGCCGCCATCAAGCCAGGACAATGCACCAAGCTCAGACACGAGTCCGACGGGGTCCGACGACGACTGCCTCTCTCTCTTTGAGGCAGAAGTGCATCGGGTCTCGCTTGCTACAACGCGTTGGGATGCTACGTTTGACAACTTGAAGAAAGAGGTCGAGGCACGGGTTGGCAGCATCACAGAGCTCGTCACTCACATCGGTGCGACGCAGGTACACCGCGGGAACGCTATGGCGCGTCTCGAGTACGACGTCGCAGCCGTGGCCCAAGACGTTCAGGCCGCACGCATGATCACGCTTCCAGACTATCAAGACGCTTGTTTGAAGGAAGCAACTCTGCTCACGGTCGAGCTCGAAAACGTCGCCAAAACAACTCAAGAGTATCTCCACGAGGATCTCGACGCGATCGCTCAAGACCGGACGACAGCCGCCATGTGCTCGCTGCACCTTGTTGCGGTTGCTGCGCCGTGGATTTTGTGTGGTGTGGCCGCAATCTCGTCGTCTCTCGGGTACATGTAGCGCAGAGTGCGCGCTTGACATGCCACCGCACGTGGCGCGCGATCTTGAAGGGACATCCTCCAAGAAGCAATACACGCATATTTTATCGCCTCTGATATTCCATATCCTATCATCGACCTTTCTAGACACTGGATCAATATTGCAGCCCGTGAGACTCGATTGGTGCTTTTCTTCCGCAGATCATTGCATGGGCAACGTCGTGGGCCTGACGGCGGTCCCGGCCGCGGACTCGAGCCAACCGAGCTACTCGGCCACGCTCATTGAGGCGATCACGCCCTTTGACAACCTCTCGATTGAAGAGATCGAGGCGTACTGGCGCAGCTTCTACGAGCACGCGCATGGCTTTGCGCTCTCCAAGCACGACTTTGGCGCGATCTGCATCGACGTCGCGGTCCACCTCGGCCACTCGCCCGTCCAGATTGCGCAGAAAGCTGATGTGCTCTTTGACGTGCTTACGCTCGACTCGCCGTTCAAGCTCCTCGATGCACTCGAGTTCCTCGCGAGCATCATCTTTATCTCGACAGCACCGGTCCAAGACAAGGTCGAGCTCGTCTTTGATAGCTGGGATATGTCTGAAGATGGTACACGACCATGGCTGTCACCTATCGTAGTATGTATGCTGGTGGTGCGTAGGCGCGCTCGACATCGACGAGTTTACCATTTCGGTACGAAAGCGCTGCGTCGTAAATGGCTCCTGATCCAGCGTAGCTCAAGTCGACGCTCATGGGTCTCGGCAAGATTGTCGTGTCCAAGGCCAATGACAAGACCGTCGACCTACTCGAAGACGACGAGGTTCGGCGCATCGCGGAAATGGCGTTCCGCGATATGCTGCATATTCCGCCGTCGACGATGATTCAGCCAACGATGGCCATCACGTGCGACGTCTTTCGGAGCTACTGCTTGACCAACCACGACGCGCGAAGTCTCTTTGATGTCTTTGACGGCGCCGTGAGTGCCTCCAACCACGACGACGGCAGCGCAGACGCACTCGGTGGTCTCGACCCAACGCACGTGCCGGAACGGTCGGCCAAAGAGACGCGGCACATGGACCCCGAAGCTGCGATCGAAAAGGCCAGCGAAGCAGACCACGGAGACGAGTTTATGGCCGTCAAGCCGTGGGAAGGCGCGATCATCCCGCCAACGAACCCGCCACCAATCGACTCGAGCGCCCCGACGGTCGACCTCTCGCTCGAGTGGATCTTTGGCTACTCGGCCCAAGACGCGTACGCGCGCAACAACGTCCGGTACCTCAAGAGCGGTGATATTGCGTACCCCGCTGCCAGCGTAGCCGTGCTACTCGAGAAGGCAGGGCCTCGCCAGCAGCACGTGATCGCGCACACGGACGACATCTTGTCCTTCGCCCTGCACCCGAATCGCACGATCGGTGCGACGGGCGAGACTGGCAAGACGCCGAAACTCATTGTGTGGGATGCCGCCTCGGCCAGCGTACTCTCGACTCACCGCGGGTATCACAAGCGAGGTATCATCCAGCTCGCGTTCTCGTCGTCGGGCAATCACCTTGCATCGCTGGGAGCAGACGACGACCACAGTTTGGGCGTCTACTCAACCACCGACCAGTGGAAGACGGGTGCCTTGACGTGGTTTTCCAAGGGCAACAAGGCTGCACCGCTCGACCTCTCGTGGCACCCGACAAATGACCTCGTCCTTGCCAGCGTCGGCGTCAAGTACCTCGAAGTCTGGACCTGCAACGCATCGCCCAAGACCGTCGCCAAGGCCAAAGGCATCTTTGGAAAGACCGGCGTAGTCCAAGGTATCCTGGCCGCCGTGTGGCTCAACACGGACAGTGGGTTTCTTCTCGTGACTGGCACGCAAGACGGCTCGCTGTACATCTTTCAGCCGCCCGAGCTCCAGACGGTGATTCCCAAGGCGCATGCTGGTGCGGTTCAGAGTTTGTACCTGCTGGACAAGACTCTTGTGAGTGGTGGCAAGGACGGCGTCGTTCGCGTCTGGGCACCGGACAAAGCAGGGTCGCTGACCAGCACACAGTCGTTCGATATTAAGGCCCTCGCTGGTCGCACTGGTAGCATTCAGAGCGTCTGTCTCTCGAACGACCTCACGACCGTCCTTCTTGGCACCCAAGCCTCGGACATTTTCGAAATCAAGTACGAAAATTTGCATCTGGCACTCTATGAGAGGTCATTTGTAGCTTGAAGACCAAAGTCATTTCTCCAGCGCTCCTGTCGGGGCACCACGCCGATGAGCTCTGGGGCTTGTCCGCACACCCGACGCGGCAAGAGTGCGCCACCGTTGGCGACGACCAGTATTTATGCGTGTGGGACTTGGTCAAGAAAAAGCAGCTTCGACGCGTCAAGCTCGACTGCCTCGCGCGCGCCGTCGCGTACTCGCCAGACGGGAAGTACATCGCCGTTGGTCTTGGCGGCCAGCTGCCGGGGCGAGAGAAGGTCAACAAGCACCCGAAAAATGGTGCTCTCCTCGTCGTGTACGAGAGCGATCTGACCAAGGTCGGGCTTTCAGCTCTCTTGACGCGACTCGACATAGAACGTAGGTGGTGGAGCGCAACGATGCGAAGAAGTGGGTCTCGGACATCCGATATTCGCCGTGTGGCAAGTACCTCGCGCTTGGCAGCCACGACAACAGCATCGTGCTCTACGATGCGCTCAACCAGTACACCAAGAAGCACGCGTTCAAGAAGCACAGCAGCTTTATCACGCATATCGACTTTTCCGCCGATAGCTCCTACTACCAAGTACGGTCGCCGTCATTTCAACGACACGTATCGGTATCTACGTAGAGCACATCGGGCGCGTACGAGCTCCTCTTTGCGGACGCCAAGACGGGCAAGCAAGTCACGCGCGCATCGGCGCTCAAGGACGAGCAGTGGAGCTCGTGGACGTGTCCGCTGGGCTGGCCCGTGCAGGGCATTTGGCCGCCTGACAGCGACGGGTCGGACGTCAACGGTGTTGCGCGGTCGCATGCCGGCACGCTCCTCGCGACAGGCGATGACTTTGGCAAGGTACGGTGCGGCAGCATGGACCTCCTCACGCTCAGGTCGCCATGCAGGTCAAGCTCTTTCGGTACCCGTGCGCCAAGAAACACGCCGGCTTTGCGACGCTCCATGGACACTCGTCGCACGTGACCAACGTGGCGTGGTCGGCCAACGACGAGTACTTGCTCTCGACGGGCGGTGGCGACCGGTGTCTCTTTCTTTGGAAGCACGACGTGCAGAAAATCAAGGGTGCGAAAGCTTCGATCTCGCCCGTGCGGTCGCCGGTCAAGGGCCACGAAGACGATGTTGATATGGACCTTGTCCGCGGCTCGGAAGGCGATGAGTTTATGGCGGTCAAGCCCTGGATCGGAGCCATCGTTCCGCCCTCCAAGCTGCCAGTGGTCGACAACACGCAGCCGCCCTCGACGACCCTCAAACTCGCCCACGCCTACGGGTACTTTTGGTTCATCCATGGAACGTGCGTCATGTACAAAATGTAGCTACCAAGGGCAGACGGCATCCAACAACGTGCGCTTTCTATCGAATGGACGCATCGTGTACCATGTCGCCGCCCTTGGCGTTGTCTACGACAGCTCTACCAACTCGCAGACCTTCTTCGAGGTATTTTCTAAGTGTCAAGCAGTCGATGAGGGCTATGCGTAGGGCCATGATGACGATATTGTGTGTCTTGCACTGCACCCCAACGGCAGTTGCGTCGCGACGGGCCAGATGGGCAAACCACCAACGATTCATGTGTGGGAACTCTCAAGCACGAAAGCAGAAAAGGCAGCGGAGAAGTGCATCAGCCTTGCGTGTCTTAAAGGCTTTCATAAGCGCGCAGTGCCCGCCGTCGCCTTCTCGACGGTTTGTGTGTCGCGCTTGCAGGGCGTATGCAGAGGCGAGATGCTAGGACGGATCCAGGCTTTGCTCCATCGGGAACGACGACGACCACAGCCTTGCCATCTACAAGTGGAAAGAAGGTGTCCTCGTCGCGTCTGGCAAGGGCGAGCGCAACAAGGTACGCCATTTATGACGAGACGCGCGCTTGCATATGGCCGTAGGTGATTGGGGTCCTCCATCATCCCGGCACGAACGAGTGGATCTCGTTTGGGGACAAGCACCTCACGCACTGGACCGAGCAAGGCCGGAACATCACGGGCAAGAAGGCGATCTTAGGCAAGCACGGTACGCCGCAGCTCTTTCATTGTGCCAGCATGATACCGAATGCGACGGGGACCACCTCGGCCCCGACGCGCACTGTTGTGGGCACCCACGGCGGCGAAATCTACTGCTTTGAGAACAAACATCTGGTCAAGGTGCTCTCAGGGCACAAGGGCCCTGTGTTTGCCGTCGCTGTCTCCCGTACGTCGGTCGACCTGTCTCTCGCGACGTCTTATTTTCATTCGTCCGTAGCCTCCAAGCCCGAGTGGGTCAGCGGCGCCAAAGACGGCAAAATCATCCTCTGGGACGTCCACTTGGCGCCCATCTCGTCGTTTGAAGTGGCGCCGCCGCTCACCAAACTCTTCAACCTCTCGGCCGAGACGGCCAAGCGCTTGCAGGCAAGCTTTGGTGTGCGCAGTGTGTGCTTCAACAGCACCAACACGCGTCTCCTCGTCGGCACGTCCGGCAGCGACATTGTGCAATTTGACCGCACGGGCGCCAAAGCCACCGTTGTCACGCAAGGCCACTTTCAAGATGAAGTACGGCACCTTGATTTCGAGGCGATGAACGCAGCTATGTTGCTAGTTGTGGGGTCTCGCAGTCCATCCCGATGTCACTAAGCACGAATTTTGCACCGTCGGCGACGACAAGACGCTGCGGGTGTGGGACGCCGTGCACAAGATGCAGCTCCGCGTCAAGGCCTTCGACTGCATCGCGCGCTCGTGCGCGTACTCGAACGCTGCGCCATACTGGATCGCTGTCGGTCTCGGTGGGCGCATCGAAGCCGGCCGCAAGCACCCCAAGTACGGCACATTGATTATCGTCAAGGACGACGAGACGTTTGCCACCGTCTTTGAGGACAAACCGTCCAAGGAGTGGCTCTCGGAGATCAAATTTTCGCCCAACAACGCCATCTTGGCCGTCGGGTCGCACGACACGAGCATTTACCTCTATGCGATCACGGGCAACGCGATCGTCAAGACGGGCGTCTTCCGCAAGCACACGAGCTACATCACGCACTTTGACTTTTCGAGCGACTCGAAATACCTCCAGGTACTATCTGGTGACCATGACTTCACTGGAATGGTTCTCTGCAGAGCAACTGCGGTGCGTACGAGCTTTTGTTTTCGGATCCGTCGAACGCCAAACACATCACGTCGGCCAAAAGTTTGCGGGACGTCGCCTGGGAGACGTGGACGTGCACCTTGGGATGGCCTGTCCAAGGCATTTGGCCGCCGTGCGCAGACGGCACCGACATCAACGCCGTCCACCGGTCGTCCAACATGCAGCTCGTTGCGACGGGCGACGACTTTGGCAAGGTCAAGCTCTTTCGGTACCCGTGCGTCGCCAAGCACAGCGTCGCATACGCTTACGCTGGCCACTCGTCCCATGTGACGAACGTCCGATGGCTGCACAACGATACCCACGTTGTGAGCACTGGCGGCCTCGATCGGTCGATTCTGCAGTGGCATCACGAGACGGGCGCCGAAGAAGACGTCAACATCGGCAAAGCGTCGCCGTCCAAAGCCTCGCTCGCGACCGCCTTGTCCAACGCCGGTGCCACCGAGGACGACGACGAAGACGACCTTGTACGTATTCTCGCCTCAGAAAACATGGCGCAGATATGGTTTCGTAGGGGCTGCCCAGGACATTGGCGCCAGTCGCGTTTCCCGCGGAAGGCGGCGGCGACGAGTTCATGGCTGTCAAGCCGTGGATTGGCGCCATCTGTGCGCCAAGCAACCCACCGAAAGAGAACCCGCGCGCACCCGACATCCAACTGCGGCTCGAGTGGTCCGTTCTAACTGTCCGACCGTGGTGCGATCAATTGTAGGGTGTATGGCTACCAAGCTGACTTGGCGCGCAACAATTTACGCTACAATGCCGACGGACAGATCGTGTACCACGCCGCGGCCGTTGGCATCATCTACGATCGACCGACCAACACGCAGAAGGTTTAGTTTCGATCCCTGCGCTCAGCCAATGGACTCTCGTAGCACCACGTGGGCCACAACGATGACATTTTGAGCCTCGCCATCTCGTCCTCAGGACGGTTCGTCGCGTCCGGCGAGCGCGGCAAGAAGCCCAGCGTCCGTTGCTGTATCCAGGTGGAGATCCCATTCATCGCATGTTGTAGATTCGCGTCTGGGACGCGCGCTCCGGGGCGCTCTTGAGTGAGCTCAAAGGCTTCCACGCCCGTGGCGTTCTCAGCCTCGCCTTCGCGCTCGACGAAAAGACGATTGCGAGCGTCGGTGACGACGACGACCATAGCCTCGCGATCTGGGAAGACAAGGGCGGCGCGTGGAGCAAAGGGGTTCTCCAGACGTCGACGCGCGGCGACAAGGCACTCAACGTCTTCACCTTGGCGGATGCACGCCATGGCCGATTTGTACGACGATAGAGACACTACAGTGGTCTTGACCACAGCGTAGGTCACGGGTGGCGTCAAGCACATTTTGTTTTGGACCGTCGAGGGCAAGACTGCAAGCTGCACCAAGGGCCAGTTTGGGAAGCTCGCGACCATTCAAACGCTCTGGTGCGCGTGCAGCTTCAAGGACGACGCGACGCTCACAGGCGCCGACAATGGCGACATGTATCAATGGTGCGGCAACACTGTCACCAAGAGTGTCAAGGCCCACGACGGCGCGCTCACAGCGCTTTACTCGACGTCCAAGCTCGTATGGCCCACGTCACGGACGTGAAGCTCATGCAGGCTTGTAGGACACGGTGGTCTCGGGTGGGAAGGATGGCAAGGTTTGTGTATGGAACTCGTCGCTCCAGCAGACGAGCTCGTTTGGGATCGAGAGCATGTACCCCGTGTGCGGTCTCCGAGGCAAGACCGTGCGCAGCGTGTGCATGGACTCGGCGCAAACCAAGATTCTTCTCGGCACATGGGGCAGCGACATCTTTGAAGTCGACGTGAGCAACGCGACGCTCGTGCTCGGAAAGCCCGTGACGGGAGGCCACTTTAAAGACGAGCTCTGGGGCCTCGCGGTGCATCCGATAGAGCCCCACACCGTGTGCACCGTGGGCGATGACGCCGTCGCGCGCGTCTACAACTTGAAGCTCAAGACGTCGTGGGTGCTCATGGAGCTCGACGACATGGCGCGCGCTGTCGCCTACTCGCCCGACGGCCAGCTGCTTGCGATCGGGTACGGCGGCGACGTCGGCCGCGGCAAGACAAAAGGCAACAAGCACGGCATGATTGGCTTCTACGAAGTGTCAACAACCACGATCGTGCTGGAAGATCGACCGTCCAAAGCGGCGATCAGGTATGGACGGCCACGCTGCTCGATGTGGTCGCACTGCAGAAGTGACCGTAGCGAGGTCAAGTTCGCCGCGTCTGGCGCGATCGCGGCCTTTGGGTCGCACGACGACAAGATTTACATCTACAGCATCCACGGCTCGGGCGCGAGTGCGAGCATCGTCAAGAAGCACGTGTTTGCCAAGCACATGAGCTACATCACGCACTTTGATTTTTCCCGCGACGCCAAGTACCTGCAGGTAGTACTCCATCGATTCCTACGTGACCTCAATGGTGCTAGTCCAACTGCGGCGCGTACGAGCTTCTCTTTTGCGAGGTCGAGACGGGCAAGCAGATGCGGTCGGCGAAAGCGCTCAAGGACGTCGTCTGGGACACGTGGACGTGCACGCTCGGGTGGCCCGTCCAGGGCATCTGGCCCGAGTGCGCCGACGGCACGGACATCAACAGCGTCTGTGCGTCCAAGTCGCGCGCGTTCATCGCGACCGGCGACGACTTTTCCAAGCTCAAAGTGTTTCGGTACCCGTGTTTGACCAAAGGCGTACGAAGCCATCAATATATCTACGTACGCTCACCACTTGTACCTAGGCCAAGTGGGTCCAAGGGGACGGCCACTGCTCGCACATCACGTGCGTGCGCTTCACATGCGACGACAAGTACATCGTGTCGGCCGGCGGGAACGACCGCGCCGTGCTGCAGTGGAAGCTACTGGACCCGTAAGAAGCGTCTATAGGAGTATATTACGATTACTATGTCGGACATGAAGCAACAGCCATTTTAGCTGCAAAAGGCGTGCGGGTGCACCTTTTGCTTGGCGCGGTTCGCGTCCGGCAGCGGAAACCACTGGTCGTTCGACGCGATCGAGACGTCCGGGTTGAGCGATTGGACCGCCGTCCGCAGCTCCAGCGGCAAGTAGGCGTCCCGATACTGAGCCTGCAGTGCCATGTTGGAGCGCAGATGGGTCTGCACCGCCTGCACCGCGAGCACGAGCAGCGGCGACGGTTGAAACGCGAGCGCGAGTCGGTGGACGTCGCTGTTGCGCTCGACGCCGTTAGAGCCACCGAAGATGTACATGGCGTTTTCCCACATGACGCCCGTGTGAAAGTCCCGCGCATCCGGCGCCTTCGAATCCTCCGACTATCGACTGCATGAGACATCCGAGCACGCTCCGAGTGGACGCACCAGTCGGACCCACGTCGACGTGTCGAGGTCCAGCGAGCTCAGTTCGTTCATGCGCGTCTAGATCACGTGAGGGATTTCATCGCGGGGTGGAAGGATGTACCCCGGTTTCGTCACGCCCGCCAAACATGAGGAAGGTTGCTTTCCCAGCTGACGTCGTATGCAGGACAACGCTGTGGGCGATGCGCGACCGCGGCAGGTCGCCGACGCACTCGATCTTACTCCAGTGCGACGCAAGCGCGTCGAATTTAAACAGGTCGATCGGGCCTTTTGGCGGGTCGTAGAGACCACCGCCGATGATGTACATGGCGTCGCCCGACACGACCGCTTGGTGCTTGTAGCGCGGCGACGGCTTGGTGCCTGTCGCGGCAGCGCAGCTCCACGTCGCGGTTACTTGGTCGAAGACAAAGAGGTCGTTGACATAGACGTGGCCTGATGTGCCACCAAAGAGGTAGAGCTTGGAGCCGATTGCAACCATGCTCTGGCCATAGCCCGGCGGCGGGTGCGTGCCGGCCGTCGTGACGACGCTCCATTTTTGCGTCGCCAGCGTAAACTGGAGGAGCTTGCCCATGTTGGTTTGGCCCCAATGCGGGCCGGACCCGCCAAAGAGGTAGAGCTTCGTCTCGTCCGCCGAGGCGCACCAGGCGTGGGACGCGCGGCCGTCGGGTGACACGACGCCCTTGTTCTCGAGCTTTGTCCAGTGGTGGTGCGTCAAGTCGAACGCGTACAAGTCAAAGTGACAGTTGCCGTCGTTGTAGCCGCCAAAGACGTACATCATGCCATTCACTACACGGAGGAGAGGATGATGCGGATGCGCATGCGCATTGAAGTCGCACCGACGACGGACGCGTGGCCGCTGCGCACGGGCGGCTGCGCACCGGAGACCCGCAGTTTGGTCCAGAGACTCGCTGGAAACACATGCGTGAGCTTGCTAGACAGGCGGCGTGCGTACCATGGTCCATGGTCTCGGGCTCCGGGTCCTCCTCGGCCGGCTCGTCAATGGCGAAGCCGAGCCGCCGGGCGAGCCTCGACTGCGCCCAGCGCGGGCTGTTCTTGATGAGCTTGAGGAGGTCGTCGAGCATGCTGGGCCGCTTTTCTCTGTTTGCTGCTGCTGTTTCGGATCTCGCCGGATCTGATTGCCCGAGATAAAAATGCGAGCCAATCGAACACGCGGAATGCGACCTATTTTTAGCCTATCAAAAGGCGCGAAACTCCCCACCGCTTCAGAGGAGGCGCGGCTCGTGAGCGCGTCAAAGATACGAGATGAAAACACCGTCAAAGTACGTTAAATTGCGGATAAACGCAGCGTTACAACGAGCCGTACTTCCATTCGAGCAGCTTCTTCAGCGTCGTCGGCGACACGGGATGCCCGAGGATACGGCCAATATGCAACGCCGCCGACACTTGAAGCTTGTCAAAGGCCGAGACGTCGGCGTCGGCCTTCATTTTCGCCAGCAAGAGGCGCAACGCCTTGGCGTCTTGCTGGTTCACGTAGCTCTTCTCGTACGCGGTCTCGCGCTCGGCCCACTTGTCCGAGAAGGCGCGGAGCCCGACGCGGCGAACGATTTGGCGCTGCACACGAAGCATCTTATTTGCAACTGGCTGGAACTGGCTTGGTCAATCCGCATTTTGGGCCACAGTACCACGTTGAAGTTGTTATCAATCGCCTTCGGATTGGTCCATCTATAAATCTGTTGACCAATAAGAGTGCCTGCAATTTCGAATTCTGCCGCCTTTCGCTCGAGCATATCGTAGCGCCCTGTCCATTAAGCTAAACCAATTAGACGCTTCGACGCCAGATGCTCGCTGGGACGCTGCAACGGTCTCTAGCAAATACGAGAGATGGATTGGATTACAGGTTACAGCTCTTTGATTTCTTCTTCTTGGCGTGCTGATATGCGCGGAAGATGGCGTCCGCGTCAGCGTCTGGATGGTTCCACTGCGTCGATCTACATGCTTCCATTCAGCCATGCTCCAGCATAGCCTGTCGCCGCACCGGGCGGTAAAGTTGCGAAAGTAAGGCTTGCCGCCATTCGTAAATTGCATGTCCCACTTGTCTGGAAGGTGGGCTTGCAGGTAGGCAAACATCTCTTCGTCGCTGGTTGGCTCGAACGCCGGCTAGAGACACATGACGCGCTCATCCTCGACCATGCGCGTACGTTGTTGCTCGGCTGCTCATCGCGCGCGTCCCGCACTGCGACCGGTGTCGCCTCGGGCTTGACGCTCTGGAGATACTCTGTGCAGTGGTAGCTACTTTGCGAGAACAGGTACCTTTAGCTTTGCTGGTCGTTTGGGAGGCTCCGCACTTGGCGTGGCCAGGGGCTACATTGCGTGGCGTACTCGTCGGTACGAAGGCTTCCATCGCGTACCTTGACAGCATGCGGCCGTTCCGGCTTCACAGGCGCGGGTTGCTCGGACTTCTCCGCGCGGTGCTTGGTTACCTTCTCCTCGGGCTCCTACACAACACACACGTGAAGCAGCAACTTTAAAACAGACGAGCGCCGCACGTGTGGCGTCTCGACGGGCGTCGTGGGCCTTCTCTGCTTCTACGCGACCTGCTGAGCGCCATACAAAGCACAAGATAAATACGGCCGGCGACTCGACCACGTCGTCGGGCACCTGATCAAGATCGCTGGATGACATGCATATATACAACAGGAGAGGTACCTCGGGACTTGGTGGCTGCTCGATGCGCGGCGTCTACTCCCCGAACCTCAGGACCAACACAGCACTTTGCCACCTTACGCTCGGCTTTTTGGAGATGCTGGCCCGCGGCGACGGCTCCAAACTAGCGCGTGACGCGGCGCGACTGAGTGCGGCGTCACCGCCGAGCCGAGCGAAGAACTCTATTCGCGACGGGCGTGGGAGTCGAATTTGCTTCGAGAGCTGTACCAGGAATCGAGACGATGCCGGAGCGGTCCGGGTCCAGCAGCGCCAGGACGTTTTGGCGCTGGGCGGTGTCCAGGCGCAGGCCAAAGTCATCGAGCACTTCGTCCAACGCAGGCACGCCGACCTTCCCGGGCGTCTCTGCGACGGCAAGCATGGCTTTCTTGAGTCCGTTGAACGGTCGGTCGGGGCACCGACGGCTCAGCGTCGCCTTGAGCGCTGCAAACGCCGCTGACGCCGACGCGTCACCAGGCGCCACCTCTTCGCTACGCGGCGTGCGTGCTTCCAATTTGGTCATTTGCTGCTGCAGTGCCGCGAGCCTACACAGTGTGCATCAGCTCTGGACTCGATACGGCAAAGACCGACTTGGCTTCGGTGGCTGCCTGTTGGTCGGCGGCCTCATGTTTGAGCTGCTCGTACTTGCGCTTCCACTTGAGCAGGTTGTTGCTCGACGCGGTCTCGGTGGACGCTGGCTCTGGCTTGGCCTGCAGCTGCGCCTCGAGCTCGATGATGCGCTGCTTGAAACGCGTGACCTGCAAATCGTCGGATGCAGTCGTCGGAGCGCTTGCGATGGCTTTGAGCTTGGGCGTCGACGTAACAGCGGCATTTGTGGTAGCGTCCATAGTGCGCCCGTCGCCGCCCTTGGTTTTCATCTCAAACTGCACTTGCAGCTCGATTTGCCCCGTGCAGAGCTACGTAGTCTGCATGAAACAACGGATGCAGCCGTCGACGCCCACCTCGGAGACAGGGTCGTAAATGGCAAACCACGAGTGCACGCCGTAGCCCTCGCGCGCCATCGTCGACGCGATCGAGACTTCGGTTTCGCCAATGAGCTGGTCCGACCGCGGCTGCTTGTTGTAGAGGCGGATGAGCAGCTTGGGGGTGATCGTGCGGCCGAGCTTCATCTTGCTCAAAAGCGCCACCCACTGCTTCTCGACGTCCGGGTTGACGTCCGGGTCGAAGAAATTCACGTTCCAATTCGTGGGCGTCCCCACGACCTCGTAGTCACTCGCAGTCGCGGGGTCGTACGCGGTGCAGTACAAATGCGGCACCTCGGCGGTCGAAGGCACCGTGCGCCGGACGCTCACGACCACAAAGTGCAGCGTGGCAGCCTCGGTGCGGCTCAGCGATGTGAACGGAATCAAATTCGTGCCCGAGCTGTCGGGGCGGCCAAGGATCGGCTGCGTATCGACGTACACCACCGGTCGGTCGGACCGATGGACGCACTCGTCGGGCTCGTGCACGAGGACCGACGTCGCGTAGCTCCACTGCGGCGTGCAGCCGCCTACAACACTCCTTTTACGTACAGGCGCAGAACACACGGTCCAAGGAGGTACCGCCGTCGTCGGGCGGTGTCACAAACGTGTCGCCTTGCGGCAGCAGCTGGATGGACGCATACGCGTTCCGCAGGCCCGCGAGACACGACTTGAACTCATTCCACGAAAGCCACATGCTCGTGGGGTGGTCGAGCACTTCGAGGTGCACGCGCAACGTCGAGTGCGCTTGGCGGAAGAAGGCCGCGAGCGCCGGAAACTGCTGCAGCGCGAGCATCGTATAGGGCTGAAGACGCATCTTGGCGCGGTCCAACGTCGCGCGGTCGACGCTGAACTCGAGCATCGCGGGCGAGACGGCCCAGAAGAAGGGGACGCGGGTCGACTGCAGGAGTCTGCGGAGCGTCCCGACAAAGCCTACGCATCGACTATTGCATCATCACCCCTATTCCTCTTCCTGGCACAGGCGACGCACTCTGGCTCTCGAGAAACTCGACGAACGGCTGCTTCTTGCCGTTGTCGTCGCGAAAGCAAATGCGCAGGCGGCGCAGGAGCGCCAAAAAGTACGCGTTGAGTTCCGGGTACCACTCGGCGTTCACGACGCCCATGGACCAGTACTGGCTGCTGCCAGGAGCTCTACTTCAGCACTCAGATCGTCGTCGAGATCCTCAAGTCGCGTACGGTCGACGGTCAAAGAGCGGGACGCCCCGCGTGTCCATGTCGGCGTCCGCGAACGACAAGGTCATGGCTTGCTTGAGCATCGAGTCGAGCACGCGCACGTGGAGCGTCTTGTTGGCGCTGAACGCGAGCGTCACTTGGTACATTTGCTGGCCGCTGCCGACGCGCGCCATGCGCTGAAGCGTCCGGCGGAGCTTGTCTTCGAGGCGCTGGAGCGTCGTGTAGCTACACAGAGAGCACACGATCGCACGCTTTCTCGAGCCATTAAGGTACCGCGACAAGGAGAGGAAGAGGCCGCGCGAGACATCGTGGGTTGCAAGCGGCGGCAACTGCGCGTCGCGGTATCGCAGCGCGTCCAGCGCCAACGCGACGCAGACTTGGTTTTCGATCGCGAGGCTGTCGAGGTCGGGCGTCTCGAGCACCCGGAGCCCGCGTCGGAGCAAGCCCTCGATGAGCGGGCCTTGCTCGCGCCGCTCGACGTGGGCCGGCCCGAGCTTCTCCCACTCGAGCTCTTCGTCGTTGGACGCGATCTTGAAGAGGCGTTGGATCGCACTGCTGACGACCTCGACCGAGAAGCCGAGAAGCGTGCCGCCCAGCCCCGACGGCGCCTGGAGCAGCGCGAGAAGCACGTCGCCCGCACAGGCCAGTGTCGGATTGTAGATGCACGGCGTGCACGCGAGCGCGATGCGCTGCAGCGAGAGCACGTCGACTTGCAGACCGATGCGGTCGAGGAGCGTCTTGCTGAGCCAGAGGAGCTCGTGGACGGGCATGCCCACGTGCAGCGTCTGCAGCGCCATCTTGACGTCGCCCTCGACAACCCGGTGCTCTTTCATGCGCTGCTCCAAATCCAAAAGCGTCTCGACCAGCGCGCGCTCGCGGTCACGCGTCGTCCCACCTGATATATATCACAGGATAAGTATCAAGCTTGCAAGTATCAAGTGGCGTACTGGTCTCGGCACTCACAAAGGTTGCAAAATCCGACAAGAAGATCTGGCCGTGCTCGCGTTGGAGGCGGTGGGAGAGCAACCGCACGTCGAGCGCAGTCGCTTCGAGTCCGACGCAGCTCAGGAGCAGCGCGAGCTCGTCGGTTGCGATCGAGCCGTCGCCGTTGATGTCGAAGCGCGCAAAGAGCTTGGCGATGCTCTCGCACTCGTCCGTGCTGCCGTCAATGACGGGCAGCGCGGCCATGCGCTGGAACACGACATTGTCTCTGGACCAGCGGGCAGCGCGG
>NW_012156396.1:1421797-1425687 GCF_000151545.1 Saprolegnia parasitica CBS 223.65 | reverse complement strand
GCGGCTTTGCTCACGACCTCGAGCGTCGGCGTCGTGTGGGCCGTCACGATCCACGGCGACGGCGCGTTGGCGACGGCGCCGAGGACGTCGGCGACCAAATCCACGAGCACCGACTCGATCCACGGCACGAGCAGCGCGCGCTCGGCGGCCTCGAGCGTGGTTCGGCGGCCCGCGCGCGGCGACCGTCGCCACGTCTCGTCGTCGTCCTTGACCATCTCCGGCGCCCACGCGGCTTCCTTCCCCAGCATCCAGCGCTTGAACTCGTCGAGACTCAGCGTGCCGTTGCCATCGACGTCGAGCTCTTCCATGAGCGCCGCAATCTGCGCGGTCGTGAGCGGCGGGTGCAGCGCCAGCTTGTCTAAGAACTACAATCTCTCTCTAACGACGAGAGAAGAGAAGAGTGTCGAGGCTACCTTGGTGAACTCGGCGACCGTCAAGTCCCCCGACGCGTCTTCGTCGAGCGTGCCAAACATCTCGTCGAGTGCAATGAGTTGGGCGTCCGACGCTGCGAGCTTGGAGAGGAGCACCGAGCGCAGCTGCATGCCCAGCACTTCCATGTTGCCGTGCTCGTGGAGGTAGCAGTCGTCGCAGAATTTCTCACACGCGGGCAGCTTCCCATAGCAGACCGTGCAGAAGACGTGGACGCAGCCTTGCGCGCTGCACGTGAGCTCCATGCTCCCGTCGCCCTTGCCCGAGAGCGTCACGGCTGCGTGGCAGTCGACGCAGTGCAGCACATTGGTCCCTGTCTTGCGCCCGCCGAGGAGCCGCGGTAAGCTCGCGAGCTTTTGCTTGTCCCCGCAGACTTGTGCTTTCTTGACTTGCATGCGCTTGAAGCGCGCGGCGCGCTTGGCCTCGAGCGACTGCATGTAGCTGCTCGTGTGCAGCTTCAAATGCAGATCGTCCGTCGGTGTCTCGGTCGTGACGGGCAGGGTTGTCTGCGTCTCGAGTGCCATCCAGCTAAAGCGCGTCTTCGTCTCGGTGGACGGAGGCGCCGTGCGTCGATCTTCCTCCTCCTTGGCGACGGCGGCTTGAAACTTTGCGCTCACGGCCGCCAAAAAGTACAGCACGGGCGTCGTGTCGTGGCGTACGAGCTTCTTCTTCGGGCCGCGCCGCCGCGACGCGCTGCGAAGCTTCGCGGGCCCTTTGACGTGCTCGAGAAGCGACGAGATGCGGCTCTGGAAGATCGGGTCGTGCGGGCGCAGCGAGAGGAGGAACTTGGGATGCAGCTCGGTGATGAGCGACGGTATCTCGTCCAGCACTTCGAGCATGCACGCTTCTTGGAGCGCCATGTCTTTCGGACCAAACGTCAACGCGGGAAACGAGAGGAGTGGCGGCGTGGTCTGCAGCACCTGGACGCTCTGGAGGTCTTTGCCGCCAACGAGCCGCAGCGTGAGCGTGCCTTCTTGGTTGACCTTCTCGGGCACCTCTTCGTCTTCCTTCTCGGGCACGATCGAGACGACGCGGTCCTCGTCAATGTCGCGAACAAAGATTTCGAGGAGTGCGCTTGCGTGAATCGTGTTTTTTCTCGAGGTCGAGGCCCTCGAAGAGGATGTTGACCTTCTCGTCGCTCACCTCGTCCATCTTGAAGCCGAGGTTGAGCATCCGGCGCTTAAAGTCGGCGCGTCGCATGGGCCCCGCATTTGTAAATTCGCGCTTCGCTTCGCGAAACCCAATCCCTACCAACACCGCATTGAACCGTTTTGAACGCATCTCGAGTACCTTTGAGGCGGGCTTGGGCGAGAAACTCTTCTTTGAGATTCTCAAACTGGCGACGCGCGCCGTCGCCTGGCACCACAATCGGCGAGAGGACGACGGTCGGTGGCGCCGGCGTCGACGGGCTGCTTTTGCACGCCGTCTCGTCGATCTCTTCTTCTTCAATGATGGGCTCGCCGCCCTCGAGCTCAAACACAGGTTTGTTGCCGTAGACCGAGATCCAGAACGGCCCGACGTTGGTCTTGTTGGATTGCTTGTCCTAGCAACACGCGTTGAAAGGTCGGATACCTTGATTTAAACCGGACCGTCCGCATGTACAAGCTCGGGACGATGCAATAGCGTCCTGGCTCAATGTGCATGTCGACCTAGATCACACGGGTTCAAATATCAAGTTGATATGTTGACTTTCGAGGACGCACCGAGGCCGCTTGCTTGAGCGTGTAGGCGGGTTGGGGCACGCCATCGTCGTCCACGCCGGGAATGACGGTTCCGGGGATAATGGGTGGCGGCGAGGCTTCGGCCACGGAGCCGTCAAGAAGCGCCTGTCGAGACGCCTCCGGGTGCAAGCGGTAGTACGGCGCAGCCTTCTTCTTTGGCTCGCGGATCTCAATGGCGCCGTTCGGACCTTCGGACACGGAGCAGACGTGGAAGCTACGCCACTTTCTTTAGAAGTGCACTTTGAGAGTGGCGGCGCTACCCGATGGGCACGAGGCCGCGCGCGTCGACCTTGCCGCGCGGGTCGTTCTGACTCACGGCGATAAAGAGGTGGCAGCGCTCGAGCACGTGCAGCTGGAAGCGCGGGTTGTTGATCCACGTGGCCTTGCTGGTGTTGCCGCCGCACGAGATCTCGTCCCACTTGCCTTGGACGCGCCGCCCGCACCACTCGTCGGCGAAGTCTACGCAGCGGTCTTTCTACGTGTATAAGAACGTAGTCTTCGAGTACCAATGCCGGCAAAGAAGTGTGTGTAGCGCTCCGACCAGTCGGCGTACGTCATGAAAAACGTGCCGTCGTTCTGGTTGATCTCGGCAACGTCTTCCTGCACGAGCTCCGAGAGCTGCGTGTGCTCTACATTGCCATGAGACGCAAGAGGTCGTGTCGCATTTCGTACGCTCGCGATGGAGCTTGGAGTACGCGTTCTCGCCCACGGAGCGCGCAATGACCTTGAAGACGCGCTGGATCTCGTCGTCGTATACCTCTCGCTCGTCGCTCTGGTCGGACCACGGCCCCGTCTACGCGCCTCGTTTCCATCCATTGAAACATTGAAAGATTGATATATGTACCCACTCGCCCATGCCCCATGGATTACGGACTTTGACCAACCGCAGGCCCGACTTGTCCTTGAGCGTGATCTCGCCAACGTCGACGAGTCCGTATGCGTGTTTGTAGTAGAGTCCTACCATACCACAAGGTGTATAATAACACTCGACGACAGGTAGAACCACGAACCTTGGCCCGCGCTGCCTTCAGCAACCACGTTCTTGTCGTTCTTCGGATCGGGCTGGATCGAGCAGCCCATGAGCGTCCCGTTGCGCTTGTACTGGACGAGCTTTTGCCAGAACTCATCGCCGCGCTTCTGGTCGGCGCGAATCGGCTTGTACGGGTCTTCGGCGAACCCTAACCTCCACTCGATACATGACAATGCTTTCCATCCAAGGCGCACCAGGGTAGCCTGGCTTGAGGATGATCTGCTCCGAGCATAGACCCGTGAGGTCGCTCAGCGCCACGTCAATGTAGCCGCCAATGAGAGCTTCGTAGCTGCCGTGGAGCTTGGCGTACGCCTTCTCCATGAGGGGCACCCTTCCACAGGTGCTCAAGACGGTGTGCGAAGAAGGATTCGTGCTACCAGAGTTCGTTCGGGTCGCTGCAGCGCGCAAAAAACGGCTTCCCGGCGCGGTTGTTAGTGTACCCAAACACGGGCAGGCGGTCGTCAATGATGACGTAATGCCACGCAAAGTCCTCGTACGCAGCTCAGTGGACGCAGAGGGTGGCGCGCACGTACCTTCATGAAGCGGCAGACGAAGAGGCCGTGGCCCTTGTACTGGTCGTCGCGCCAAAACACCTGCGTGAGCAGGTCGAGCCGCGTGGCAAGGACGCTGATCGCGCCTGTATCGGGTTAGAAAGACGCCGGAATTGTCCACGCACCGAGGAACCAGCAGTCGCCGAGGTTGCCCTGGAT
>NW_012156396.1:1420384-1421697 GCF_000151545.1 Saprolegnia parasitica CBS 223.65 | reverse complement strand
TCGTCGAGGAGGCGGCGGCTGCTGCTTCTGTGGCCGGCGTGAGCATTGTTAGGGCGAAGAGCGCGCACGTACTCGGACTCGTCGCTTTCTTCAAGCACGTTCTGGGTTGCCGTTGCGTACCGCGGCCGCTCCCAGCGCAACTTGTCTTCCTTGAGCAGCTTGAGCACCTTGGCCTGGTGCTGGGACCCGCCCTTGGACGGGACAACCTAGGACGCGGATGAGCAGCGCGAGATTGGCGTAAAGGACTGACGTCGCCGTTCTTGCAAAGCGCCCGCGCACCCGACGGGTCGGCGTCGTTCGGGCCGAAGCACGGGTCGCAGTAGATGTGGTCGGCGCAGGCCTTGACGAGCTTGGTGACCTTGAGTGCAACGTACTTGTCCATGAGCCGAAGTGTTTCTACGAGGCGCTTGCCCGTCGCGCCATGCGCGCGCATGCTGATGACCGAGTCCATCTTGGAGCAGACGACGTCGACGCCATGCTCTTTGAGGTCCTGCTCGAGCTCCATCGCTGCCGATCTCGTCTCCCAAGGATCGCAGTCGAATATCGAAGGTCGCTTGAAACACTGTTTCAAAACAGGTTGTTGCTCCTGCTAAATGCTAGTTTTAGCGCCCATTGTGCTCGTCCAGCACCTGCGTCTCTAGCTCGAAGAAGCGATCCAGTCGTTGAAGCTTATGGCTGCAGGCGTCATGGTGTGGCGAAGTCGGAGGGCGTGCAGTACCAGCGTCCTTAAATGCAGGTGGAGTAGACATCGAATACTGAGTGGGATTGCTACTTACCTAGACGGTTAGTACGTCCAAGGGTCCACAGACAGTTTATGGGCCCATGGTAGGTCAGGGGGTGCTCTAGTTTAACCTCGATCACTTACGGTAGAGAGCTGGCGACGCCCGCAACAAGAAGGGGCCCTCCGCGAGATGCGCTTCATAGCAACCAAGTACGCTTTCGGACCAAGTGCCAGTTCCGAGTTGCAGTTCCCATGACGTAAAAGCTCAAAACACTTTTACCGAGGGAAAGCGAATGTATACACACTCCAAGTATAAAAACCAACGAGGAATCGTCCTTTACGCATCCCAGGCTTGCCGTCGCACGAGCATTTATCAATTTTCCATCTCTGCCAGACTAGGATGGCCAACGACTAGCGTAGCAGGCTAGAACCTGTAGCGGTCTCGACTAGCGTAGCAGGCTAGAACCTGTAGCGGTCTCGACTAGCGTAGCAGGCTAGAACCTGTAGCGGTCTCGACTAGCGTAGCAGGCTAGAGCCTGTAGCGGTCAGTGACTAGCGTAGCAGGCTTAACCTGTAGCGGTCTCGACTAGCG
>NW_012156396.1:1416730-1418995 GCF_000151545.1 Saprolegnia parasitica CBS 223.65 | reverse complement strand
AGCAGGCTGACCTGTAGCAGTCTCGACTGGCGTAGCAGGCTAAGACCTGTAGCGGTCTCGACTGGCGTAGCAGGCTGACCTGTAGCGGTCTCGACTGGCGTAGCAGGCTAAGACCTGTAGCGGTCTCGACTGGCGTAGTAGGCCACTGGGGCTTGCTTCGCTAGTCGAGACCGCTACAGGTTGATCATAGCGTGCTGTCGAGATTGCTACTATGCCATAACTTCCAATACATGTACTAGGGTCAGATCCTAGAGACACTCCTGAGAGGTGGCTCATTCGTCCGGATACAGGTCGAGGATTTTCGCTCGAGCTCGAAAGCGACAAGGCGCAGCAGCATGTGGCTCTATGAGGCCGCCAACCAGGCCGCCAAGACGGCCAAGGAGCGCGTCGTCCAAGTGCAGGAGAAGGTCCAGGAGAAGGCCTCCATCATCGTCGCTCAGGTTCAAGACGAGGCGCAGACGCTCCTCAACTCGATGAGCCTCCAACAGGACAACCCCGTCGACGAGGTGGGGCCGTGGCACATGGCGGCATGGCCCATGATCGCGCGCGCCTCTGTAGATCATCTTTGAGGAGCTCGACGACTACAAGGCCTTCCAGGATGTATTTGACCTCGACGACAAGACGGAAGACGTCGCGGCGATCCTCAAGGACGACACGTACATCTCGGACCTCCACACGGCGATGGTGCCCGAGCAGCTCTCGTACAAGGAGTTCTGGACGCGGTAGGCTCCGCATTGCGTACTTCGATTTCGTGCTAATGGACATGCTGTGGTAGGTACTATTTTCGCGAGTTTACAAAGCAGCGTCAAGAGGAAGAACGTGCCAAGCGGGAGGAGGCCCGGCGCGCCCAGCTGCTCGAGGAGCAAGCCGCCCGCGAAGAGCGCGAGCGCGACGCCCGCATCGCGTACGAGGCGCGCATGGAAGAGGAGCGACTCGCGGCCGAAGCCGCTGAAGACGTCGCGATGTGGAAGGAGCAAGTGGACCACCTCCAGCAAG
Organism: Saprolegnia parasitica CBS 223.65; assembly: GCF_000151545.1. NCBI lineage: Eukaryota > Oomycota > Saprolegniomycetes > Saprolegniales > Saprolegniaceae > Saprolegnia > Saprolegnia parasitica. Next base: position 1,417,999 of record NW_012156396.1, on the reverse strand, counting down.
TGATCCGATCGCTCGAGCACAGCGAGCAAGACAAGTACAAGGCGCTCAGCGACGACTACGAGTCCAAGATGACGCAGATGACGCTGCAGATTGACGACGCCAAGGCGAGCGGCTACGAAGAAGGCATTGCCGAGAGCGAAGCGATCGTCGCCAAGCTCCGCGCCGAGGCCCAAGCCGAACGCGACGAGCTCCGCGCTTTCTTGGAGCACGTCATCAATCCGTCGACGGCCGCGATGCCCGAGGTACCAGCGTCCTCTGTTCTGTCCCTCGAGACTGCCCAACATCTCTGGGCGCTGCGGCAGTCCGGACCACCAACAACCACGGATGCGCAGCACGCCAAGGAGCTGGATCTCTGGAAGGCGCGGGCGATGAAGATGAAAAAGCTCAAAGACGACGTCGACGCCGAGCTCGTCACGGCCAAGGCCGCCATCGCGTCGGCCGAAGCCAATGGTTTTGCGGCGGGCGAGGCGGCCGCCAAGGAGACGTACGTGGCGCAGATCCAAGCACTCGAAGCGGCGCTGGCCGCCCACCAACAGACGACGTTGCCAGCGCTGCCTCTGGCAGCCGAGGTGCAGGACGCTGCCGAGGCCAAGGAGCCAACTCGCGACGACTGGGGCGAGTGGGATTGATGATGTGCATGATTGATCGTCCAACACCAGTTCTTACGCATATATACACCCTGCGTTACGCTTCGTCGTTCTCGTCCTCGTGGGCATGGTCGGCCCGTTGGCGCAGCTTCTCGAGCGAGTCCACCGCCGGGTCCCAGTCGGGCAAAATAAAGTACTGACGGGGCCGCGGCCGCGGCCGCTGCACTTGCTCCAAGAACGGGAGCGCGTGGAACTTCTCGTAGCAGCTCGTGGTTTCCTTTCCAAACTTGGTGCGGCAGAGGTGCGCTTGGCAGATTGCGCACTGCCACTTGGTGTTCATCTCGCGCCGACGCTGGCTCGTCGAGCTGATCGAGAAGCAGAGCACGCAGTGGCTGCGCTTCCCACTCGTGTCCTGCACGAGCGCATGCGCCCGCGTCGGGTCAAGGCGCAGCGCACGTCCAACGTCCGAGTTGTAGAACGACCGCATGTTGCGCCGGGGAATCTCGGGCAGCGGCCGCGGGTCCTCGATGACCTCGGCCGGTGTCTCGACAGGGAACGGCGGCTACACGCACATGTTAGCACCCGACGTCGCGAAGCACGTTTACGAGAATCGCTGGCGTCAAATACGAAGCCGCGTGCGGGCTGGGACTCTGGCGACGGCGCGGGGCTCGGCGACCGGTGG
>NW_012156396.1:1307800-1415616 GCF_000151545.1 Saprolegnia parasitica CBS 223.65 | reverse complement strand
TGGATTTGCGTTCGCAAGCTTGATGCGTGGCCTAGGCGCTGACCTTGAGGTCCTCTCGGAGCACGTCGTTTGTGATGGTGGGCAGGACATCTAATCCAGCTCATAAGCAGGTGCTGCTGCGAGCGCCGACACAAACCGCCCGTGATGTCATTCTTCTCAAAGGTCTAAACAGCGTCATGAGGCTAGGCTCCAAGCGACGGCAGCGTACCGGCGCGTACTCGGCGAAGCCGGACCGCGTGACCCAGTCGGCCACCTGCCGCGCTGTCCAGTTCTCCATTGCAACGAAAGTGGGTTCCGGATAACCATTCCGACGAAATTCGATATTCTGGCACAAACAGTGGTTTTTCGAAACAGGATTTGAACTATCGACTTGATACTTTTCGAGATTGGACATCGTTCGTCGTTCGGTGCGAGGTCTCTCCATATCAAAGCGAATGCACAAGCAGCTGGGAGTAGATCGAGATCATGCGATATTGATATGGGAAGCTGTGCTGGAGCGGTGCGGCAGAGGCTGCTGGGCGACACGTGGGTGCCGGCACCGACGACAAGCCACACGAGCTGCACAAAAACACTCGCTGCGCACAACGCCCCCGACGTCGACCAAGCCACGTGTGCAGTAAATCATGTTGCTGAGGTTGAGACACGTTCGATGCACCGCGGCCGTTGCTTGAACGACGCCCCGAGCCAAGAGACTAGCAGTGGAGACCATTGGCGGCCGCTGTAATCTTGTGGTAGTAGTACGACTGCAGCACCGTGCGAACGAGGTGCAAGGCCTCGCCAGCGAGCAGCGCCGACGCGACAATCGACTTGCGCGTGAGCTGGAGATCGCGAAAACCTTGGTGCGTGGTTGCAAGGCCGGTGCGGGCAAAGCGTGCACGGCGACGAGGCTTTGAAGCCACATCAGTGTATGGCGACAGGTGTGCATGCCAACAACAAGCGACAGAGATGCCGGTGGTCACCCTTGGTGCCCACAAACTGCATGCACGAGAGGCTGCAGCGTACGGCAGAGGATGGAGCTGTCGCAACAAGAGGCGATGGGCTTCCGTGACTGCCGTCAGCAAGTCGTTGCATGCGACCGTCCAGCCCGACCCAAGAGCGTCATTGGAATCGACTTGCCAAATTGGGTCTGGGAAGCCGAGGGCATTCTGTACAAGTACAATAGCTTTGAGGCCGACCTGGATGCGGTTGCAAGTGTAAAGTGCGAGAGGTTGTGCGCGGCCCAGAGAGCGACCTCGCCGAGAATGGGGACTGGCGCGGTTGTGGCCAGGAGCTGCGCCAGCCACGTGGCACCTGCAGCGCTCGAGTTCGCAGTCAGGTACCCATTCGTTTCGTGGACGCTCTAGGTCAATGTTGCGCAAAATGTTGCTTCCAAGTACACGGCCGCGTTGGTTGAATGACGCTTTTAGCAGCGAGCTTGTTGCGCCACGTGTACACCATCTCCCATTGACGTTCCTCGTCCAACCAACAGAAAAACTGAGCTGTTCATTTCGCGCAGACTCTGTATCGCCAGCGCTGGCGCCGATAGCTACTCGCAGAAGTGCTTGCGTGGGTTGCCTGCTCCGGTGCGGAAGACGCCGGTGGTCCAGCCGCTCGCCGTCTGCGAAGCAAACGCCAGCTCCATGTCGAAGCTATGCGTGAGCAAGTGCGACGCATTGCTCGCGTAATAGTTGGGCAAAAGGCAGTCGTTCTTCATGTACGGCGCAACGAGCGAGAGCGAAAGCCAGCTCAGCACCATAGAGACCACGACGGACGCGACGCTGACCTACTCGCGCCTCTGAGGTGGCTAAATCCTACCGAGTGAATCGTCCGATTGCTGAAATGGCGGTCCCGCCAGCCCATCGACAGCGCTCATTCACAGGCGAAGTACGACGTAGTGGCGGTGTCATCCAACAAGGCAGCTCCTCCACACCCCGCATCATGCTCATGTACTGCTTGGCACCGTGTCGCCTACGCCGTCGAGGGTGATCTCTGATGGCGATGACTGCCCATGCTTCATTCAAGTCGACCAACTGCGAGCGTGCTGCGCAGGCGGTTGCGCCAAAGCTGCCGCCAGCGCTGCTAGGCTGCACATCCCTATGCGACCAGCGACGTTGCACTTTCGTTGACTAATCGACTAGCGCGCCGCTGCAGAGGAGGGGCAGCTTTATCCCAAAGCACCCGAAAAAGTACGGTTTTTCTGGGTGATACTGCCTGACGCCTGGTACAAATGCAGTATACGTTCGATTTCGAAGCTGGGTTTTTGGGTAAAACCTCTTTGCTAGTCGACTAGCGACGATATTCAGTTGGGCGACAGGGCAGACGAAAGTTTCGAATCTTTGTGCTGGCCAATCGGAGGCGATCTCAACGGTTGCAGACAAGTACACTTGAGTACAGTATATAGTGCAGGGGTAGGGTGCTAAAGATTTCAGCCAATCCGGACAGAGCTGGTGGGCCGTTGCTTTGCGCTGCTCAGTTCCCAATTCGCGCCGAGCCCCAGACAGCGGTAGACTCGCATTCTACGGCGGTGGCCCCGCCCGGTAGCCCAGGCTTGAATAGATCCCTGCGTCCTCGCCTCCTCGACGAAGCGAACGCGATCAAGCCGGCAGCGCGACGACGAAGCACCGCAAGCACGAGAATGAGAAGCGCCAGCGGGCAGCAGACGTAGCAGCAGCAGCACGGGTCGAGCGCGATGGCCGCAGCAACGGATTACAACGGCGCAGAGCACGAGCACAAGAGCGCAGAATGAGGACGAGCGCAGCATGAGAACGAGCGCAGCAGCAGTACGAGCGCGAGAGCGCCACAGCAGTGTGTGATCGCGTGCCGCAGCAGCAGCAGCAGAACAACCGCAAGCGCGCAGCAGGACGAGCCACGGGTCGCGCAGCTCGAGTCGGACGCGAAGGTGTATGTGGTCTGGATACGGGGTGACACGGTCGGCAACGGCAACATGGGCATGCGAGGCGCGCGATATCAAGCCGCCGAGGTCTGCACGTGGGATACGTATGCATCTTCTTCCAGTGACGCGTCTGGGAGGTAGGCCGATTGGGAACTCCATGTATTCTTGCATGTCGGTGCTTGCACCTATCTTTTTCCCATCCGATGTGACTCTACCTTGACGTGGTGGATGGGCTTTGTACCAAAAGAGTCACTTGCATGTCTTTCTCTACTGTAGGCCTAGCCCGATATCTAATCTCAACATGGACACACTTGGTCACTTCTGTCTCCTGTTTGTCGGCTGCTTCTGGGAGTGACGCAGCCCCGCCGGTGTGTATCGTCACTCATAGCATGGGCTCGGACTAAGCAGTAAGTAGCATGGAGCTCATCGCGTGCTTGAAGAGGGCCATGGGCTTGATGCCGATATCTTGTGAGCAGGAAGAGTTTGGTTTCGAAGTGTGAAAGGTCGAAGTTGAGAGCGTATTTCGTAGTATCTGCGATTGGTGTGCTTCAGTACCCAAAATGCTGGCGCACATTCGGCGGACTTCGCGCATCGCGGTCCATGGGCCGTCGGTCGCCCGCTTCCTGAGCTCGACGCCGCCCGCGGAGGCGCCGCCTGCCAAGCCGCGCCGGGCCATGGCCAGCGACCGCGGTAGGCTCGCAGATAGCTCCTTGCCATGCTGACGGACGCTCGTAGAGCTCGTGTACCAAGCCGACAAGAGCGTGCTCGAGAACTGGAAAGAAGCCATGCACACGATGGAAGACATGATGAAGGAGATCGACGCCAAGCGCCCAAAGGAGTACGTGCCCGACAAGTTCAAGGAGATGAAGGAGTTCAACGATACGAACGGCAAAGTGATCGTACGCCGCCACGCCGACATCGCATCGGCGCTCATGGTTCGGATGCGTAGGTCGCGCCCATGGAGCTCGTGCCTGTGGCCAAGGCGCCGCTCATGCCGTCGCTCGCCGTCAACAACCTCAACGGCTCGGACTACGACATTAAGAACCTCACGGGCGGGAAGCTCACGCTGCTCCTCACGTGCTTCAAGAACTCGGGCTTTGACCACATCGTGCCGTGGCGCGCCCACTTTGAGGCGGCGCTTGGCGACAAGAAGACGGTCCAGGTTCTCCAGCTCAACATTGTAGAGGAGTGGTACTGGAAGGCGTTCAATGGCATGATCCGCAACGGCCTCAAGGCCAAGACGACCGACCTCGAGAAGACGTTGACGCACTTCGGCCGCTGCAACGCCTTTCGGACGACGCTGGATCTGAACAACAGCTTTGTCGGCTACGTCCAGCTCGTTGACGCCAAGGGCCGCGTGCGATGGAGGTACGATGACACGGACTCGAACGGCTTGTACCCATGCTATTATCGCTAGTGCGGCAGGTGACATGACGCCGGAAGAAGGAGCGACGCTCGTGCGCCTGAGCCACAAGCTCCTGACAGACATGCAGCAAAAGCCGCGTCAGTAAGAAGGACCCTCGTCAACCCAGTAGACTGCGCTTGATGTCAACATACTCTTGAGAGCTTATGCATACGCCTGGGCGAGCGCCGCGAGCCAGAACGCGACCGCCATGGCCCCCGGGTCCGGAATGTTCTTGGCGAATTCGGCGCCCACGTAGCTCGAGCGGCCAAACGCATTCTTTGGGAGCACGTGCTTGGTCGCTTCCGCGCCGGCTTCGGCCGCCTGCACCACGTTGGTCCAGAGCGCAGCTCCCGTCGCGTCCTACGCCATCCCATGACGCGGTTGCTTTACGTCGGATGTACCGATTCACTGGCGCGCATGGCCGGCAGGAGCGCGTCCATCATCGTGCGCGAGCCCTCGGCCGCGCCGCCGTACTTTTGAATGGCGGCGATGCCTGCGCCAAAGGCGGCGCGCCACGCGTCGTTCGGCAGCGCGTCGACGGCGTGGCCGTGGTCAAAGGCATAGAGTGCATTGCCGGCCGCCGTGAAAAAGATGGTGTAGAGCACTAGTAGACAACTAAGATCCACAAAAGCAACGGATGTCTTACCGCCGGACGTGCCACCGACCGCATCGGCGACCGTGGCCGCAATGGCGTGGGCCGTGGCCGACGGGATGTGCAGCGGGTACGACGGAAGCGCGTCGCGAATGGCTTGGGCACCAGTTTGAAGCGTCTCGCCGCAGTCGCCATCGCCCACCTGTATTTTCAAGTCCACGTCAACTCGTCCTATCGACATATCAAGGAGGCCAAGGTCGCCTTACCTTGGCGTCCCACTCGGTGAGCTGGGGCTCGGCCTCGATGATGCGCGCTGTCGCCGCTTCAATCCCGACGCGCACACTCGGCGCGACACCGGACGCCATCTCGGTCGCCATCGGCGGCACGACGAGCGGCTCGGGCACCGTGATGACCTTGGGCAGCTCGGTCAAGTCGTCGCGCGCCACAAAGGGCCAGCCGGGCGCCGAGACGCTAAAGTCCAACAGCTTCGAGTGGCCGTCGCTGAGCTTCCAGACGCTGAGCGAGACGCCGGCCATGTCGAGGGCCGTCATGAACGACCCGACAAAGAGGCGGGCGACGTGCACCTTTTGCGCGTTGCACCACTCGACCACGTCGTTGGCGACGACGTGGAGCTCAAGCGTCGTCGTCGACCCAAGGTTGTTGACGAGCACCGCAATCGTGTCGTGCTCTACGATCTCAGGATGATGCAAATAAGAGCTCAGGGTTGCATACCGGCAACGTGCAAGTCGGCAAAGATCGTTTCCAGGAGACGCGCGGTCGTGGCCTTGGACGACGATTGCGGCACGGTGAGAAGCCCTGGCTCGCCGTGGATGCCGAGGCCGAGCTCCATCTCGTTGGCCTTGACGCGCTGGCTAAAACCTGGCGTGAGCTATCATCAAGAACATGCAGAAGAGACGACGACAGACTTGGTGGTGTGGCCCGGCAGCGTGCACGACTTCCAGGCGACGCCATAGACGCGATGGCGAGGCGACCAACGTGCGCCTGGATCTCTTCCAGCGAGTGGCCTTGCGCAGCGAGCGCGCCGGCGGCCTTGTGCACGAGGACCGTCCCTGCGATGCCCCGGCGGCCGGCCTTGGAGCCTTGGATCGCGCAGTCGTCGCCAATGACGACCATCTCGACCTTGAGGCCCTCGGCCTTGGCCTTTTCGATCGCAAGACCAAAGTTGAGGCGGTCGCCCTATGCAACATATGAGGTACACAACGGGGTAGCTCGGTACCGTGTAGTTCTTGACAATGAGCAGGCAGCCGTGGGGGCCGGTCACGAGGCGAATGGCCTCGAGCACCTGCTTGGTCGTCGGCGACGCAAAGACGTCGCCGCAGATGACGCCCGTGAGCATGCCGTCGCCAATGTAGCCCGCGTGGGCAGGCTCGTGGCCCGACCCGCCGCCCGAGAGGAGCGTCACTTGCTTGGCCTGGAGCTGCTTGAAGTTGCGGTGCAGCACGACCTTGTGCTGGGCGACGAGCGTCAGCTGCGGCGAGCTCGCGACGAGGCCCTCGAGCATCTCTTCGACGGCGTGCGCCGGGGCATTGAGCATTTGGAACGACGCCATGGCAATTTGAGAATGGCCTGCATTCCGACAGCAAAGGTGTCAAATAGTGTGCGAAGCACCACCTGTCATGCAGCTGCTGTCTCTGCAGTCACAACTTCAAGGTGCACGCCGGCGCTGCTGCTTGTGCTCGTAGAAGCCCATAGCCACACACTGGCCTGACGGGTCCCATGCTGCAGGTGCAGGCTGGCGTTTGCAGCGAGCCAATGCACCTGGAAGCCCGTCGCAAGGCCCGTGTCATCGAGGTGGCCGTGGCGCGGCAGGTCGGCCGTGATGCGGCAGCTACATAGACAGGCCGATGCTTGCGAAAGAAAACGCAGGGCCAATCCACAGCCGATAAGCGATGGCATCAACTGCATCAACAGGTTCACTCGCTGGATGGAGCGCTCACACTATTTGGAGGGTGGCAGATGCCGAATCCGCCGCGGTGGGACATGCGCGATGCGCCTCCCGAGCTTGTTTGGTCGGCGGTGGCACGCCACGGCCGCGGCCAAGGGCGTCGCGTACGAAGAGGTGGTCGCCAAGGAGCTGCGGAAGCTCGGCTGCGACCTTGCGCCGACGGCCATGTCCATGGACGGCGGCATCGACCACATTGTAGGAGCTTGCGCTCCTGGCCTTTCTCAAGCGCAGCATGCATAGGGTGAGTGGGCCTTCCCGGATGCATCTCGGATCCGCATCGTGACGCAGTGCAAGCACGAAGAGAAGCCGACGGGCGTGACGTACCTGCGCGAGTTTGAAGGCGTCTTGGGCAAGCAGCCGCCCAGTACGATTGGCATCTTTGCCAGCGCGTCCGGCTACAGCCTGTACGCCAAGCGGTAGGCGCTTCCAAATACCATGTGAAGTGAGGTGCGATGACAGGCTAGGTTCTTTACGCAGATGGCACAGCCCGCGATGCGCCTCACGCTCAACGGCAGCGAGGGCCTCGTCGAGTTCGACATGAACACGCCTGCGCGCCGGCTCCTGCCCAAGCTCGTGCCCGGCTCTACCTTTCTCCAGGGCACCCACGTCCTCGTCTTGACGTACGACGGCCACGTGCTTGAAGACGACGGCGATGATAGCAATGCGTAGCTCGTGTTAATAGGAAATGTACCATGGGTTGAGCGGCGACCAGCTGAACTGGACCGACTTGGTCACGACAAACGAGATGCCAGACGCTAGCGTGACGCTAAGCCCGAGCAGCTGGTCGGGCGAGAGACGCTTGCCCCAGTACCGGATGTAGTCGTCGTGGTGGTCGATCTTGTCGATGAGCGCCTTGAAGTACTCAATACGGCGGTTGTCTTCGGCCTCGTTCAAGAAGCGGTCGTCTTGCAGCTGGAGCAAGTGCACGCGCAGCGTGTCAGCGTGGTTGGCTTGGAGCGACACGACCGACGAGAGCGGGAAGAGGTAGAGCAAGATCGAGAGCGACCCTGCGAGCGCGGTGAGGAGGAGGTAGTACGTCGGCATTGGCGCAGTGCCCGTGAGGCAGTAGACCGCGAGGCCACCGGCAGCAACGAGAAACTGTACCATGGCGAGCGGCACAAGCGCTTGGACAAATGTCGCGTAGAGCTTGACGGTCGCGACCACGGCGCAGCGAAGGCGGAACCACGCGACGACGTTCCGGCCTCGCGCCAGATTGATGCGCGGCGTGAGCGCGTCAAACTGCCGCCACAGCGTCCAGATGGCCAGCGTGCACGTTCCGACGCACTGCGGAATGAAGCACATTTGGAAGAGGAATTTCGTCACGAGAAAGCCCGGGATCGGCGCCACGCCGCGCGTGCCAGGCACGAGATCCAAGTAGTGCTGGATCGAAATGTCTGCGTAGACAGTCTCGATGTGCGGCGTGAGCGACTTCACCTGGTCGCACGTCGTATTGTAAAAGGTACCGAGGAAGCTCAAGCCTGCCTGCCCGTTCTTCGCGAGAAACGAAAACGACGTGCTTTCTTGGCTGCGCACGTCGAGCGACGCTGCGTTCTCCAAGCGGAAGAGCGCTGGCTCCTTCTTATCGGTCGCAAACCAAACCACGAGCGTCGGGAGACCAAGGGCGGTGGTCGGCGTCGGCTCGAGCTTAAAGCTCCAGATACCTTGGACGCTCTGGCTCATCGTACCTGGTGTGCAACTCGAGGTCCCGTGCCCCGTGATGTTGTAGAGGACGTTGTCGGGCGAGTTGACCAACGTGTTGAAGCCGGGAAGAAGAATGGACGTCGTCGGCAGCACCCATGTCGTCCACGACAACATCAGGATCAAGTTGAGTCCCATTGTCGAGTTGACGAGCACGACGAGCCGGACCGCCCACTTGACGAGCTTCTGCCGAATCGACTGTACGAGCCGCGTCGACGCAAAGTGCTTGGGCAGAAAGCTCGGCTCCAACGGCACGTCATGGTCGTCGACGAGCTGCAGCGTCCTCAGGTCCATCGATACGCCGAGGAGGTGCATGTTCGGGATCGACAAGATCAGATTGAGCGGGAGGAGGAGGCACGCGCTCGGAAACACGACCGCCTGGAGCGCGAAGAAGATCTCGTAGCGCGCAGAGTACCGGCCGCGCTGCTTGAGCGTCCTCGCAAAGGCGAGACCGACGACGAGGAGGAAGACCGTGTAGAGCTCAAGGAGGCCCCAGAAAAGCACTTGCGCGGTGAACGGCACCGAGAGAACGATGCTGGCGTACGTCGCCCAGAGGTAGGCCCACGACAGGAAGGCGTGGAAGCGGGGCAGGTGCGCCCAGAGCTCGGTGACTTTGGCTGGCAGCGGGCACCGAAGCGCCTCCAGTAGCGCCAGAAGCGGGAAGCAGAGAAGGGAGAGCAGTAGCGGCATCGCACAGCGCTGGCAGAGCGAGACAAAGGAGACGTAGAGGTCGTACTTTTCGGCGCGGGACGTGCCACAGATGGTCCAGAAGCCGTCGTGGCCACTGCACTGCGCCTTCTCGGTGGCCGAGAGCGTCTCGTGGCACTTGGTGCAAAAGTGCAGTGGCTTGGGGTCAAAGATGTGCAAGAGCAGCTGTATGTAGTCGTACACCTTGAGGTCGTGCTCGTAGAAGACGCCGGTGTGCGCGGGAAGAGGCGCCTGGAACCACACACTCGTGCAGTGCTCACTGGCGCAGTACGTACGCATCTCAATCATCCTGTCGTCGTCCGAGTCGGCGTTGAGCGTGATGGCGACCACATCGGGGCTCACGTCCGACGACGACGCGTCCATGGCTCTTGCTCGTCGGTCTTTTTATAAGTGCGGGCGATGACGTCTTTGCGACGATGGCGACAATGGCGGCCACCGACATCAACATGGCGCGACTCGAAACGCTCCATGACACACCATCTTGAACGAACGGCTGGCTGACACAGGCAGAGGAAGAGCACAGGGCAAATGTTGTAGGGGCATCCATATTGACGGATGCATCAACGGATCACCCATGTCAGTAGCTCTTGTCGTCGATCTCCCGACCCGAGCTATGGAGCTACCTAGGGCTCAAGCCAACCGCCATGGACACACGGCTCGGTCAACGCAGCTCTCTCAGAATTCGAGTCTGAAGAGGACAACGTGAGAGGGAATTAGGCGGCTTGACCAACGTATTCGGACTTTTCCGAGATCGATTTGTGGGAAATGAACAGATATCAGCAATTTTGACGAACGCAGGAATATACTGAGGATTGAGCTCGAAGCAGAAGCGTTAGGAATGCTATTTTACCCGCTGTGCTTGTACGGGACGAGAAGGCAGCCGAGGACGCCGTTGCCGAGCCAGTGGTGCGGTGTGAGCTGGAGGCGGAAGCGGTCGCAGTCGTTGCGCTCCACGACGACTTCAATGGGCATGTTCATGTTGCGGAGCACAATGTCGCGCACGGCAGCGAGGTCGCGGTGGTTGGTGGCGTTCGCGCTGCCAAACGCGATGATGCTGTCGTAGGCCTCGAGACCAGCTTCGCTCGCGGGCGAGTCTACTCAGGCTATGGACCTACTTCGCGAGTACGAGCTACGTACCCGGCTGGACCGAGTCGACGATCGCGAACGGCGCCATCTCGAGCACTAGTCAGAGAGCATGGGACGCTGCTTCGTAATGGAGCCCAGACATACCGACAGGATCGTCGACCTTGACAAGCAGAGGCTCTTCTTTCTCTGGGGCTCGGATGGGCGCTGGAGGCCGCACTGGCGTTTGGGCTACTGTGGCCTGTGAGGCTTGCAACGGTCCAATGCAACTCGTACCTGGGGTCGGGACCGTGGGCTTGCTCGCAGAGTAGATGCTAGCCCATGGACCATAAGAAATGATGGGCTATAGCGCCGGACGAACCCGGCCATGACGTCTTCAATGTCCTTCATCACAAACTTGAGGTCGGTCTGGAGACAGGCGAAGCGGTGGCGCTTGTGGCGAACGGTGTAGACGTCGATGTCGCCGCGGGGAAAGCCCTCGGCGTCGATGAGCGGGCCCTTGAGCCCCGCGGGGTTGGGACCCGAGGTCAGCTCCTCCACGATGAGCGCGATCTCGGCCTCGATCGTAGCGCGCTGCTGGTCAAGCTCCTTGAAGCGGTCCATCTTTCGAAAATGGTAATTCGAGTATCGCGCAGTAAAACGTGTTTGACCATCGCGTTTTATTCGCCACTTGTGCCAATAACGCAACCACCCAAACTGTTTAAACATGACCAAGGTCCGGGTGCTTAGTATCCGGATGCATTCCTCGGCAGCCGAAGATGACCTCCTTGGCCCAGCCCTGTCCTTGGCCCCAACACGTCATCTGCCCGGACTGGCAGCTCGCAGTGGTCCGGACAAGCTCACGCCTGTCGTCGACATCGCGCCCGTAGCCTACGACAGGACAAAAGCTGGGCGTCTCCGACCGTAGCGCTTGACGCTGGCCTGCGTCCCGAGCAAGCAACCATGCTCCTCATAGCCTAGTCGCCGATTCGCGCGATAGAGCTTACTATGGCGACGACTTGTTGCCGGCCGACCGACGCGTCCAATAGTATGCTGATCGCTGGTGCCGCCACGCGATCGCGGCCCGTTATCCGGCGTTGTATCCGGCAAACATATCTTGGCGAGTCGCCACTCGGTATCCTTCCTTCCTTGGAACAAGACGCTTGGCTGGTCCGTCAGTCGCGCGCAATTGAATGCATGGAGGTATGAAGAGCGGCGCCATGTACGACTACACTGCATCGCCGCGCGGAAGCAAGCCGCTGAGTCGCCCCACGTCGACAAGCTCGGCCGCGCGGACCACGGCGCTCAAGCGACAGGTCGCGCGCGAAGCAACGCCGTCGCCGTCTGCGCGCCGGGCCCCGATTATAATGGACGACGACGACGACCGCGACTCGATCAGCAGCCACAGCTCGAGCGTGAGCCATCGGTACGGGTCCAACTTCAAGGTCGTGATCCGCGTCCGGCCTCCGCTGCCGCGCGAGCTCCAGAGCGACAAGCCGTTCCAGAACGTCGTGGCCGTGGACCCGTCGGGGCACTACCTCAGCGTCTCCGACTCGTCGCACCCGCCGGACGACCCGTCGCTGCTCAACGCCGGCTCGTCGTACAGCAACCACTCGTTCTCGTTCGACCACGTGTACGACCAGCACAGCACGCAGCGCGCCGTGTACGAGAACACGGCGAAAGCCGTCGTCGAGTCGTCGCTCGAAGGCTACAACGCGACGATCTTCGCGTATGGCCAGACCGGCACGGGTAAAACGTACACGATGGAGGGCTTCAACTCGAGCGGCGGCAGCTCCCTCGAGGACCGGGGCATCATTCCGCGCGCGATCGAGCAGATCTTCTTGCACATCCAGGCGAACGTGAGCGCCCGCATGCGCTTCCTCGTCCGCGCGTCGTACCTCCAGATCTACAACGAGTCGATCTCGGACCTCCTCAAGCCCGAGCGCAACAACCTCACGATCCGCGAAGACAAGAAGCGCGGTGTCTTTGTCGAAGGGCTCTCGGAGTGGGTCGTGCGGTCACCCGAGGAGATTTACGGGCTCATGGAGCGCGGTGGCGCGATGCGCGCGACGGGCAGCACCAAGATGAACGAGATCTCGTCGCGGTCCCACGCCGTCTTTATCATCATCGCCGAGCAGAGCCAGACCATGTACGTCGACACGAGCGGGAAGGAGATTGCGCTGGAAGAGTTCACCGCGCTCGTCAACTCGCAACCGACGCGGTACATTGTGGATGAAAGAAGACACGTTGTCGACATGGCGTAGGGACCGCACCAAGCTCGAGTCGCTCGTGCGCCAGAGCTTCAAGGTCGGGAAGCTCAACCTCGTGGACTTGGCCGGCTCGGAGCGCGTCCGCCTCTCGGGCGCGACCGGCCAGCGCCTCGAAGAGAGCAAGAAGATCAACCAGTCGCTCTCGGCGTTGGGGAATGTCATCGCGGCGCTCACGGACGCGCGCGGGCGGCAGCACATTCCGTACCGCGACTCGAAGCTGACGCGCATCCTCGAAGACTCGCTCGGCGGCAACTGCAAGACGACCATGATGGCAATGATTTCGCCGGCGCTCGAAGCCATCGTCGAGTCGCTCTCCACGCTCAAGTTTGCCAACCGCGCGAAAAACATCAAGAACGAAGCGCGCGTCAACGAAGATTTGGACCAGAAATCGCTTTTGCGCAAGTACGAGCGCGAGCTCAAGCGGCTCCGCGCAGAGTTGGAGGAGAAGAACCGGAACGTCGTCGATAAGCGGCGGCTCCTCGAGCTCGACGAGCAGCGCCGGCGCGCCGAAGAAGACAAGATGGCGGCGATCCGCGCGCTGGAGCAGCGCAGCCTCGAGTTCATGCTCGAGAAAGAAGAGAAGAAGAAGCTCGAACAACGTATCATCATGCTCACGTCGCAGATGCTCACGAGCCACCAAAAGAAGCTGCCTACATCGACAGAAAACACCGAGTTCTCGACCGAGGACCCGCAGTTTCGACTCGCGCTCAAGGAGCAGCAAGACCGGATTCGCAAGGAGTACGAGTGCCGATTGGCCGACTTGGAGAAGGAGCGCGAGACGATCGAAGAGGAGAAGGCGCAGGTCGACCGGTACAAACAGCTCCTCCTCAAGCAGCGAGACATTATGATTGCACTCACGCAGCGGCTTAACGAGCGCGATGAGCAAATCATGGCCCTGCAGGTTCGTTCTGCAAGTCTGCGTGTCCCTCCCACGGACTCGCGTAGGACGAGCTCGATGCGTACGACCGGCACCAGAAAGCCCTCGAAGAAAAGCTCGACGAGAAGACGGCGCAGCTCATTCACTTGCAGCGGGTGACGATGGAGCACAACGCGACGTCGCCCAACAAGAACGCCGAGCTCATCAAGGCGCTTGGCGAGTGGGGCTTCAAGCAGCAGCGGCCGGCGCAAGAAGGGAGCGCGAAGCAGTACGTGCCGTACGAGCGACCGACCGTCTACAACTCGGCCAAGCTCGACAACAACGCGACGCCACCAAAGGATCGTCTCTTGACTGCGGACGAGAAGATCGCTGAGCTCCATCACGTGCTCGAGGCGCAGACAGCCGAGTACAGTCGCGCCCTCAAGGAACTCGAGGACGTTCGGTCCGAGAAGGTCTCGGTCGAGTACGCGATGCGCGAGAAAATCGAGTCGACGGCGGTGCGGGACGCCAAGCAAGTAGACCTCCAAACCCGCTGCGACACGCTCACGAAGGAGCGCAAGGCGGTCCAGACCATCATGGAGCAGAAGATCAAGGCGCTCGTCGATGCGATCGCGCGAGCGAGTGACGCGACGCTCGAGACGGCCGGCGGTGTCGACCGCGTCGGGGAGCCGGCCAAGTGGCTCTGCCGTGAAGTGCACGCACTGCAGCGGCTCGTCAACGCCTCGATCGTCGCGCTGCGCAACGCCAACAGCAACGATCCACCGCCGCCGGCGACCGACGCCAACAAGCCACCAACGTACGCGACCGGCGGGCTCTCGGTCGAAGAGCTCATCCAGAAGCGGCGCCAGCAAATGCAAAAGGACAAGGTTCCCCACAAATAAGAACTTATAATCGATTGTGCATATTTAATACCACGACAGTATGGACACGGATGCGATGTGCAATATGATGATGGACATCGAAGGAGACACAAGAGGATGCAAATGCAGAGGTAGGAACTAGGGCGACGTTGTGTCGTCGATGAGACTTGAGTCGTCGTCTTCGGTCGTGGGCGTTGCCACGTACCCGCCTTTGGCGGTCGTCGTCTTTAGGACGTTGTCGAGGACCCAGAATTGGATGACGTTGATGGCGCATGGACCAAGGATCATGACGAGGACGAGTTCCAAGTGGCGGTGGTGCGCGAAGACGGCAAACGCGGAGGTCGCCAGCGCCGCGAGCTGCTTGTAGGCCGCGTACAGGAGGAGGAGCACGAGGACCTTCATGGTCAGTAGCAGCACGACGTAGGCCAAGAGCTGCTTGAGCCAAATGCTACGCATCCACACTGCTTAGGAGCGCCAACAATATGTGATGTGCCACGGACCGAAAGCTGGGCGGGTCGCCGTACTCGCCCGAGTGCATGATCGACGTCCACTGCAACCGCGTCGCTAGCTTCTTCATCTGGCGCAGAAGAACTACGCATGACCGCATAAGCTCGCAATAGCATGCACGCACGCGTCTACTTAGCACGAGAAGCGTTCCGAGCGTGGCGTCCATGAGGAACGTCATAAAGTAGATCGCGCACTACAGCAGCAAGTACGCTGAGTGGGTTGCCACGGACATCGACCATGTGGACCTCGTCGTCGCTGACGTCGGACCTGCGCGTCAAGAAGATGGAGAGCAGGATATTGAGCATGTGGATCATGAGCGCGCCGATGCCTTGCTTGCTCACGTCATAGGTCCAAACCTACCATCGATGCATGGGCTGCCAGCGGTTGCCACGTAGTGTACGTTGAAGGAGCGCTTGGGCTGCTCGAGCTCGCGCTTGACGTAGAGCACGCCCATGGCACAGAAGCCCAAGAGCACTTGGATGAAGCGGGCGAAGCCGTCCGTGAGCAGGAGACACTGGTCCTCGTCGCCCATGTAGTCGAAGCCGTCCATCGGGACAAGATTTTGTTTCTTCTGTGAAACCCGCAACCTCTCAGTACTTGTACATGGATGCATATTATTTTGTACAGTACATCGCCACGGCCCAATCAGAAGCCGCGGCAATTTCGAGAGGCCAATCGAATTGCGCGAATTTCTAGAACCGTCTGGAAAAGCCAGGACAAATGACCAGCGCGCCAGCGCATCGCAGGTCACATTTCCATTGCACTTCAACATGACACCAGCATCCAAGCAGCTAGAAGCGATCGCCGATCGCATTAGCCCGATCCAAGACCGACTTCACTCGCGCCTACCGCACCAGCACCAGATCGTGGCCGCCGCCATCACCGGCGCCAAGTGGCTCTGCGCAGCGCTCCCCAAGAAGGACCATGCGATGATCTACAAGAAGACGATGCTGCAGCTCCAAGCCTACCGCTTCCGCGTCTTGGAGCAAGGCGAGCTTTTGACGCGCCTCTTGTGCGACCTCGACCTGGTGCTGAGCGATGGCGACCAAGCCATTCGCCTCCAGCGCAAGCAGACAGTCCTTCGCATCCAAGACCTCCTCCGTGACGCCGATGTGCTCAAGGCCAAGTGCGACCATCTCTCGGTCTTTGCGTCGCGTCTCCTTGCGCCTTTTGCCCCCGAGACGCCTCCGCCCTCGCCGAGCAAGGCTGTAGACGACAATCTTGACAACCAATGCGAAGACGACGACGACCAAGTCGATGAGCCCATGGACAACGAGGCCGACGACGAAGGCAGTGACCAAGACGATGACAATCAAGAGGACGACCAGAACGGTGCCGAAGAAGAGGAAGAAGATGAAGAAGCGGAAGACGAAGAGATGGCGAACGAGCCGCTGTCACCCGCAGATGTGGCCAAGCTGCCGATTTGGCGACCGGCGTACGAGATCCGGCGGCACTCGGACGGTCTCGCTCTCGTGGCCAACCTGTCGGGTGTCGATCCTGCCAATCTGAGCTTGTCGATCACCCCCGACGGCGTCTTGCAAGTGACTGGCTACAAGCTGCCGTCGATGACGTCGCCCGCCTACGGCCGCTTCGTCCTTCGCGAGCAGTTTCCCCTCCAGTTGATTGACGTTCGCAACCTCTCGTACCAGCTCCATCCCAACGGCACCCTCGTCGTCGTCCTGCCGCGACGACCCGTCCACCGCCCTCGTTCCATGCACCCGTCGCTTCGATCCCCGTTCCTGCAAGCGCCGTTCGTGTGGTAACGAGGCCTCTACTGCACTGCGTTCTGCTCTTATATAATACACGTATTTATATATTAAGACCATATTTTCCACCATTTTTCTCACGACACGACGCGCTTCCAGCACATGTAGGCGCCAATGCCAAGAGCAGCGTAGCCCAGCACGTCCCACGACACGAGCGATGACACCGCGGGCTCGACGTCTTCCGGCTCGTCGATTTCAGCGTCTAAATGAAGGAGGTTGGGCAGCGACTGCACCTTCTTGATCGACTCCTTGGTCAAATGTCCGTCGTCTTCGGCGAGCTCAAGGACGCTGGAGCAGTACTGCTCGATGACGTCAACGCACCAGCGCGCGGGCGACGCGGAGAGCCCGTTGCCCGTGAAGAAGCCGAGGTGGCCGCCCGTGTGCGTCACGGCAAGCACGATATTCGGGTTCTCTTGGCACTCCTTGTACGGGATCGCTGCGTTCGTGCAAATCGGATCGTCGTCCGACGAGACGCAGAGCATCGGAATCGCAATGTCCTTGATGTCTACGCTCATCCATCAGCTGCATCGCGAAGCACATGCGCACGCACAGGCGTTGCTCGACGCGTCGCGGTACATGTCCATGGGCGTCTCGTAGCCAAAGACGTGGCGCGAGTACAAATCATCATAGTCCGTCAGCGTCTTGGCCTGCTCGAGTTGCAAGAGGTCGACGTCCGGATGGTCCTTGAGCTGTTCGTGGGCGTCGCTCTACCCAACAACAATAAGAATCGAGTCACGGATTGCAATCAAATCGACCAAGTGGAAGACGAGTTGGAGCAAGTTCTTGGTCATCGCTGCGTTGTACACGTGGCGACGGAACCACGAGTGCGTGATGTGGATGTTGGTGGCCACAAAGTCATACGGGTTGCCGACCGAGACGGCCGCGAGGAGCGTGCAATTCGCGCCTTCTTCGCCCACGTACTTGGTCAAAATGTTGGCGCCGAGCGAGAAGCCGACCGCCAGGAACGGCGTCGAGTCGTGCATGTGCTCGTTGCGCAAGTACGCGACGACCTCCCGCACGTCTTGCGTGTACGCGGGGCAGAAGAGCTATTTGTATGGATTGATACCTTGATAGAAACACACAACGAACCTTGGGCGTCGTCACGGGTGTGTTGGAGCAGCCCCGCGCATTCATGACGACGACGCGGTACCCCTTGCGCAGGAACTTCTCCGCCGTCTGCATCATGTACTCCTACACTCACGCTTGAGCGTCCAGACTCGACGGTCGACGCGCACCTCGTGGCTCCCGCCCGACAAGCCGTGCAAGAGCAGCTAGAGTGGAACCAAATATATGAGGCGGCAGACGAAGGGATGGTCCTACGATTGTGGGCACGTCGTGGTCGGCGAGCGCGCTGTCGTCGTCGGAGTGGCCCGAGACGGACGAAGGCAGCGCCCAGTCCAGCGAGACCGTGCCACCGTCGTCGAGCACGAGCTCTTGCCGCTTGTACAAGACGGGCGGCTGCGAGTCGCTCACGATGACCATGAACGTCTGCAGGTGGCTACACACGCATCGCCAATTATACGTTGCATTCCTGCGCCATTGTCGTACACCACGTTGGATGGTACTTTTCGACTACAAGGTGGGGCATGAGATGCGGCAATTGGCCGAGCCATACGCAAGAGCGTGCAGCAAGAGCGTGCAGCGCTGCAGGAGGCGCGTCGTGCGTGGCGTGTCGGCCTTGACGAGCGTCGGGCGCTTGGCGGCGAGCTCGAAATGCAGGTAGTTCAGCAGGTGCATCGCCAGCTCATAGCGGTTCCAGGCCTGCGTGGTCAACATGGCGAAGCGACTTGTGAGCGCCAAGAGGTCGAAACCGCTCGTGTTGAGTAGACAAAGCCGGTATACGTGTTATCTACCATAGTATCCAGACAGACTCAATCCATCGTGATTTCGGAGGACTATCTCAGTAGTATACAAAGGACAAGTACAAGAAAGGCCGGGGGAGACGATCTTGGACGGGAAAGGTTCCAGCTGGTGGCGCCTTTTCGAAACTTAACTAGGCCGATTGTATAAACGTGGACCACGAGTGGCGTGAGCACCCACGCCGATCATACCATCATTAGGGCCCCTACCGACCGAGATTCGATAGCTTTGTAAGTTTGAGGAATAAGATCTACAGGTCGAGATCCAAATCTGGTGGATGGTCCGTGGCCACCAGCGACGATGTCGCCACCACATCGGACGACGAGGGACGTGTGTGTGGACACACAAGAGTAGTACTGCGGTTGAGATTTGAGATTACGGTCGCGGCCACTTGCGCTCGTAGCGCTGGCGCTGGCTCGGGTTGCCCGAGGTACCACCGCAGTGGATGTAGACGAGCTGCCTCCCGTTGAGATCGATCGACCGAGTCTCGAGAGCGTGGAAGAGGGTGTGCCACGCGAGGCAAGCGTAAACAAGGTCGAATTCGATCTGCGTCGCAAGCCAAAGCTCTTGGTGCATGGCGAGGAGAGGCTTCCAGAGCGACCCGAAAGCGACTCGCTTCTTTGGCGACAACATACGCGCCCTCGTCACCAGGCCTGCCAGAGCGTTGAGTCTCGGTTCAATCGCCGGTTTACAAACCGTTCGGTTCCAGTTGCTGCCACTGCTGCTGGAGATACGCTGCACTGCCCACACAGGGCACTGCGTAGACGTCAATGTCAGGACGTAGATGCTTGGCGAGGTAATATGCCGTGGTGCCTGTGCCACTTGGCAAGAGTACACTGAGAGGCTACAAGTCGACATCTGAGCCTCGCACGCTCGCCCACCGGGTCGCACCTTGGTTTATCGGAAGCAAACGCATTGATTTCGCTGGCCAGGACTTGGACACCAACTTCTGCATCGGCCGAAGCACCACCTACCACCCATGTTCATGTCAACTTCTTGACTGCGCGCAAGAACGGTGGTACCTTGCGGTATGCCAATCCACTTGGGGGTTGTCACCAATGGCCCAAAATCTTTGGATTCTGCCAGCGCCTCATACTCGGATGACGAGAGCTCGACGTGCCGCATACCAAGGTTCGAAGCGAGCTTGAAGTTCGTCGCGACCGGCGCCGTCTCGGGCTGGAGCTCGATGGTCTTTGTAAAGTACGTGAACGGCACGCGCTTCAGATGCGCGAGCTGGGCGATCGCGAGCATCGCATTGCTTTGCAGCCCACCGTAGCTTAATGTCTACGCCCACGCCATGAGCCCTGGCATCTATCGACAGGCTGCGCAGTACGATTGAAGTACGCTGCGTCCTTCTCGACGAGCCAGTACAGCTTGCGAAACTAGTCGGGTCGTGACGAGCAGATCGAGTAGATCACACAGCACCTTGTTGCCCGAGAGGTAGAAGAGGTCGTCGCGCTTGACGACGACGTCGAGGCCACGGACGCGAACCCGCTGGAACGGCGTCGCGCCGCGATGTAGCATTCCTTGTGCCCAATCGAATCTTGGCCTGTCCTAAATAGGATTACGAGCCACTTGGATTCGGCACTGCCTGTCTTGAGCGGTTACCAAGGCCATAAACTGGCATATGTCCTAAACAAGCAAATAATTGGTGTCGGTTCGAATCCCAGCTCGAAACGGCAAGCAAACCCATGACGAAGCGACAGGCGTCGCCGGAAGACCTCGGTCCGCTCGACCGGCGACCATACAAGCCCTTGGACATGGATGTGGCCTGGTGCAGGGTGCTCTATGGTGGCTACCTCGATTCGTTCGCCGTCGTGCGGACGCTAAGCATGGTCTGCCACGCCTTCCGCGAGCTCGCCCGGCACCATGCCCGTATCATGGACCTGCACTCGACACGCGAGACCCACGAGCTCCTCGCACGCTGCGTGCTACCACGGTATCCGTCCATTGTGCGCCTCTCACTCAAGTGGACGCTCTGTACGGACGCGACACTGGCGCTCGTGGCCCAGCACCTGCCCCGTCTGACGCACCTGAACCTCCACGGGTGCAAGAGCATCTCGGACGATGGCTGTATGCACCTCGCACAGCTCTCGCACCTGCAGTTCCTGGACCTCTCGTTTTGCCCGCGCATTGGCGACGCCGGGCTGCAGCACCTCCGCGCCCTGCGTCTCGAGTCGCTCAAGCTCAACATGTGCCGAGACGTGACCGACATTGGCCTCTTGGAGCTTCATGGCATGTCATCGCTGCTGGAGCTCGGCTTGAGCTGTACACAAATCACGTCGGCGGGGCTCACGGGCGTGGCCAGCAACTGCGCCATGAGTCTACAAGTGCTCGATCTCTCGGGCTGTGCGGTTGACGACGCGAGTGTTGCTGCCGTGTTAAAGGCCGCGCCGAGGCTCTGGTACGTCACCCTCGCGCACTGCGAGCTCCTCACTACGCACTTTTGGCAGCTCACAAAGTCGTTTGGTCTCACGTCTCTCCGCGTGCTCGAGCTGCGGGGCAACCGCAACATGCTCGCACTCAGCGCGGACCCGAGCGCCCCGTCCGCGCGGTCGACCGAGCGCCAGACCCGCCTCTGGTCGGTGCTCTTCGCCAAGCAGTGCCCGCACCTGGCCTTTCTCAACATTGCGTCCTGCGACTGCCCGCCAGAGCTCAAGAAGAAGCTCATGGAGACCATGCCCAAGCTCGTCGTCGACGATGGCGTGGCCGACTTCCCGATCGGGTGCAGCTGCGAGCGCGCCCGCGACGCCGAGAGCCCACCCACGTCTCGACGCGCACGCCTGCCACGCCAAGCCCGCCCGCACTAGACCAAGGTCGCATCATAAACACACGCTGCTGGCGCATTACATAATGTACAGTCCACAATACGACACCTCGCTCGGTCGTGCTTACGCTAGCTGCCACCAGAGCTTGCCACCACGCATCGCGATCGCGGAGCGTGCCAGGCGTGGCTAGCCTGTACCCTGCACGGCCATGGCTAGCCTACTATGGCGCTTCTGCATCGCGACTGGCGTCCTCCACGGCTCCATGCATCGCGCCGAGGAGGGCAGCGACGATTGCGCAGCTCGCTTGTTCCTTGCGCGTCTGCGTCATCGCAAGGATGTTCTTCGGCGTGTCCACTGCGCTTGGTGCGAAATTTTAAAACACTTGGAAAACGTATGTGCGTTCGTCGAGCTGGTAATAAATTACACACGGGCAATCCTCGCGATACAGACACAATGCCTTTCAATAGAGGGATGGCCAGCTTCTTTTGTGTTGTTTTTGGAGAGCAATGTCACTTTGCCGAGGGACCACCGTGCGACTGAGAATGGTGGCCTTCTCACGGCACGGCCGCTGATTGGCTAATATTCCGGCCGCGATTAAAGTTCCAATAAGTTCAACTATTGGGCGAAAAGAGACCGAGTGAGCGGCCGACAGCGGACGGCAAGAGCGAGCGTGGACACGAGACCGCGCGACGCAGGTACCTCGACCATGGCGCAGACGCATGGCAGCTCATGGACGACTAGATCCCAAGCGAGAGGACCGAGACGCCCGCAGCAGCAGCAGCAGGTGCGACGAACCGCGCCGCCTGGAAGGCTCATGCGCGCTTGTGTAGAGAATGAACGGAGGTTCATCCAGCAACCATGGATCCCACGACAGCCCCGGACGCGCGCCAGACCGCTCGGGCCAGTTCAACGTGAACTTTGGCTTTCGCAGCGGCGGCTTTGGCGTGCGCGGCCGCGGGCGCAATAATATGAACCAAGGCAACGGAGGTCGGACCGGCCCGCGCGGTCGGTCGCCGCCGCACAACCAGTCGATGTACGGCGGCGGCATGCAAGGCCGTGGCAACAACTACAACCGCAACCGCAGCACCAGCGGCGGCAACTACATGGCGTACAAGCAGCGGCCGATGGGCCGATCCCGCGACCGGTCCCGCTCCAAAGATCGAATGGATCGGCGAGGTGCGTCGCGAGACCGATCGCGCGACCGCTTCCGGGATCGATCCCGCGACCGCCGGCGCGACTCGTTTCCGCGCGACCATCCGGACGAGTTGCAGTCGAACTCGTCGCCCGAGAAGCTCGACCGGTCGTACGCCGACAACATCGATGTCAAGCAGGCAGCAAGGAAAGAGGTCGAATCGAACGACACGGACTCGAGGGACGAAGAAGGCTTGGTCACGGAAGACTCACCGCGGAAGACGCCGGTACGACGGCCGAGTTGGAGCAATGCGAGCTCGCCCGTCGTCAAGCCCGACGCGGCGAGCACCCGTCGGCGCGAGGCAGACGAGTCGCCGGTGCGGCGAAGGGACAGCGTCGACGTCAAGCGTCGAGGCAGCATCGCCGAAGCCACCAGTGAGAAGCTGCTGAAGCGAAGCGAGTCGATGATTGTTGCCTCGGCCACGCGCCGTCCGTCACTGGATCTGAAGCGATCCGAGTCGCTGACGCTGCCGAAGCCCGACGTCGACGACGCAGCGAATTTGGAGCCGCCGCGACCGCCGCCGTCCGACTTGACCAACGTCGAGGGCAGCTCGACACCGAGTGACGACCGCGACAGCCAAGGCATGAAGCGCGTGCGCCTAGGGTGGGGCCAAGGGCTCGCGGCGGCGTCATCGCCCAGTGCGGCGACGTTGGCGGCCAAACGCCCGCGCATCGGTTGGGGCCAAGGCCTCATGTCGCAGGCGTCCGAGTCGGCGACAACGCTGGAGCGGCGTTCGATGTCGCCTTTGCCGGCGTTGGTCAAGGCTACCGAGCGTGCGCCTGCTGCGACGCCACCCCGACCAACACCCTTGCCAGGCCTTCTCCCGACGCCCGTGACGGGGCTGCTGCCAACACCAACCACTGGGCTCTTGTCGACGCCAGCGTCTGCGACGCCGCCCGCGCACTCGACTACCGTGTCGTCGGTGTCATCGCCCGCGCGACCGGTCGGGCTCCTCCCGATGCCAACGTCGTCGGCCGCAGTGTTTGCATCACCACCCACAGCGGGGCTTCTTCCACACCCATCGACCGGTCTTCTCTCGTCGCCAGGTCTCCTCCCACTGCCCAAGTCGGCGCCACTCTTCGTGACCACACCTGTTCCAGTGACAGCACCAGTGGCAGCTTCCGTGACCGCACCGGTGGTAGTACCAGTGGCAGTACCAGTGACAGCACCAGTGGCAGTACCAGTGGCAGCGTCAGTGCCGGCCCCGCCCCAGCACCTATACTACCACCACCCGTTGTTGTCGTGTCTGCGGCTGCACCGCCGGAAGCACCCGTGGTCGACGACGTTGCGGGTGTCGCGCCAGTCGTCGCTGCGCCGCCGCGGAAGGAAGATCTTTTGGTCTCGATTGACGCATTGGACGCCGACATTGGCCGCGTCAAGAGCCAGATCGCAGCGACACGCGACGAGTTCGAAGCGCTCAAAATGCAGCCTCTGACCTTCTTTGACGAGGTGGAAGAGCCGGCTGTCGTTGTGGTGACCCCCAAGCCCAAGACGCGACCGGTGATTATGGACCCGGAACTCATGGCCACCGTGAGTGCGATGATGACGACCAACTGCGCCAAGGCGACGGAGGCTGCCGCGAACCTCGATACGCTCGGCACTGCGGCCGTGCGGTACGCGACACCGGGTGACGCACCTGGCGTGTCGGAGATTCTGACACACAGTGCGTCACTGCGGCCTCGGGTGCTGTCGCGCATCATGGCGCGCAAGGCGGCGCACTACACCAAGATGCGGCAGCTCGCGGTGGAGTTTGTGCAGCTGAAGAAGGCGTGGCGGCACCGCGTCAAGCGCATCGAGAAGGACAAGAAGAAGCAGGAGAAGATCCGGTCCAAGCTCTTGCTCAAGCAGCAAAAGAAGACGCAAGCGACGACGGCCACCGACACCACGGCGGCGGCGGACGAGGCGGCGACCAACAGTAGCAGTGTCCGGACATCATCCCGCCTCACCAACAACTCGAGCAACCCGCCGCTGCTCCCAACGCTGCAGACAGGCCTCGAGAAGGACTCGGCGGCGCAGTGGGAGCAAGACAATCGGCGCAAGCGGTACACATCGATGCACAACGCATCGAACTGACAGTATGCGTAGGCTCAAGGGTGCGATGGTGGCCTCTGGATCGAGTGCGAGCCTGTATGTGATCCCGGACATGCTTCTCGACGAAGACAGGCTGTGCGTGCAGCGGTTTGTCAAGTTGCCGCGGCCGACGTTGACGGGCCTCGAGACGCCGTCGACGCCCATGGACGGCCAGCTCGCGGTCGCCGTCGAGAAGCTGACGAATCCGTGGAGCGACGTTGAAAAGTGCATTTACGTCGACAAGTTTCTCCAGTTCCCAAAGCAGTTTTACCAGATCGGCACGTACCTCAAGAACAAGACGACGGGCGACGTCATTGCGTTCTACTACAACACCAAGAAGGTCGTCGACTACAAGGCGATCATCCGCGAGCAGCAGCTGCGGCGGCGCGGCGCCGGCATCAAAAACACGTGGAACTGCTGGCACCTCTCGGTCTGTGTCGCGATGGCACTTGGCGTCCAGTTTCCCGACTCGATCAAGGCCATGCTCTTGCAGCCGTCCAACTTTCGGTCGCACCAGGCCGCCAACTGCATCTTGCACGCGGTCAAGGGCGTCAAGGACGCGGCGGCCAATGACGACACGGCGTCGACGACCAACGACGACGACAAGGAGTCGAAGGATGGATCGACGCTCGGCGTGCCGCCCATGGTGCTGGACCTCACGACGCTCCTCTCGGACAATGCGTATAGCACCGGGTACGAGACCTCGAGCGTGAGTGTGCGCCAGCGCTTTCTGGACTTTCGCGCGTCGAGCCAGTACCAGCCCGACCCGCCGCCAGTCGCGCTTGACAACGAGCCGATCAAGGTTGTTTCCAAGCTCAAGCTCAAAAAAGACGTGGCCGTCGCTGACGCCATGCCGTCGCCGGCCTCCCGGCGCAAGTCGGGCACGCGCGCGGCCAACCCGATGAAGAAGGATTCCAAGCGCAGCGCCAAACTCAAGCGGGAAGACGCACCGAAACGCGCCAAGGTGTCGCCGACCAACGTCCAGGACGACGCACCACCGCCGCCGACGGTGCCCGAGGCGTCGTCGCCGATGCGAGAGAAGAAGTCGTCGGCCTCGAAGCCGCCGCCGCCAGCCCAGCTGCCGCTGCTGCCACCACCGCCCATGGTGGCGCCGCCGCAGCTCCTCAGCAAGCACACCAACCAAATG
Source organism: Saprolegnia parasitica CBS 223.65 (assembly GCF_000151545.1). NCBI lineage: Eukaryota > Oomycota > Saprolegniomycetes > Saprolegniales > Saprolegniaceae > Saprolegnia > Saprolegnia parasitica. The sequence goes on along the minus strand of NW_012156396.1, from coordinate 1,389,996 downwards.
TTGCAGCTGAGCGTGCCGCTGCACGTGCCGGTGCTGCACACGCCGTCGCCCAGCGGTGGCATGCACCATCCGTCGCTGCTACCGACGCCGATGGGCCAGCCGCCGTCGGTGCTCAGCAGCCTTCCGCCAGGCAAGCGCGTCGTGCAAAAGTGGACGGAGCAAGAGAAATCCGACTTTCTCAAATTCTTCTCGGTACGCTCTTCAAGAGTTGCGAAATCGTCTCACGAGCGGCGAGCAGGTCTATGGGAAGGACTGGAGTGCGCTGACCAATAGCATTCCGACCAAGACCGCGGCGCAGATCAAAAACTACTATCAGAACTACAAGAACCGCCTCGGCCTCCAGGTACACAAGGCGACGACACGTCTATCGTCAACTTGGACTCGATTAGGACATTCTGAAGAAGCGCACGGAGCGGATCACGTCGACGGGTAGCGGTCCCAACACGCCGCAGTCGGGGCCGACGCCGGGCCAGGCATCCCCAACGGCGCTCGGGTCGCCACCGCCGACATACGCGTTCCCGATGTCGATGCCGCCGCTGCAACCGCAACAGACGTCGGCGCCGGTCAACAACAGCAACGAGTACAACACTGTGTACCCATCGACAAACGCGCGGCACAAGCTCTTGCAGCTGCAGTGCGAGCTCTCTCGGATCACGATGCAGCAGCTGCCGCCGGAAGCGCCGTCGAATTCGTCGAATCCGACGTCGATGGCGTACTCGACAATCAACTCGCAAGCGTCGCAGATGAAGCTGCTCCAGTATTCGCTGCAGCAGCAAGTCCAGATGCTCCAGATGCAAATCCACCAGCAAGAGCTGCAGAGCAACGCGCCGTACGCACCGCGGCCTCTCCAAGAGCGCATGCACCTGCGACCAGCAACCGACAACTACTACGACCCGCGCTACAGCGACATGAAGATGGAGGCGCCGCAGCAGCCACCCATCGTACCCCGGCCGCACCTGGACACGTCTACTGAGCGGTCGTCGAGCCTGCCGCCGCTGGCCGAGGCGCCACCGATTGCGATCCCGCAGCCGACGTCGCGGAGTCTCATGTCGTTTTCGTCGATCTTGAACGAGAGCAACGGGAGTCCGTACGGCGCGCAGACGCCGCCGACCTTGACGCCTGTGCACAACATGTCTCGGTCGAGCGTCTCGAGCCTACTCAACCGGCACCACCGATCGGCGCACACGCCACCGGCCAACGCGTCGCAGCAACCACACGCGGTGCAATTACAACAGCAGCAGCTCCAGCAAGGACCGTCGGCCGCCATGAAGCTGCACCTGAGTCACCCGCTGCGACAGATGGCCCACCCATCGCAGCAGCAGCAACAACATCCGCATCAGCAGCAGCAACAGCAGCAACAACAGTCACAGCCACAGCCACAGCAACAACAACAGCAGGGCTACTATGGCTCGGCACCGTCACTCCCGAGCCATTTGCACCAGCACGGACCGTCGAGCCGAAATCCGTACGCGTCAGTGCTGAACGAGGCAGCACACAGCGACATGACGTACTCGGGGCAGTCGTTCCAGCAGCAGTTGCAGCAACGTCAGATGCAGCAAACGCCGGTGCATTACGCCATGGACAAGGCACCGCCGTCGGACGCGGAGTCCGTCTGGACGATGGAGCAGCAGATGCGATACGAAGAGGAGGCCCAGAGCTTGCACCGCGCCGCGTTGGAGAAGGAAGCGTTTGCCCGGCGCGCGGAAGAAGAGGCGACACGGGCGGCTGCCGCGGCTGCTGCCGCAGCTCGGGCGCTTCAGGAAGCCCAAGCGGCGCGGCAGGAAGCCATGCACTTGGCAGCGAACGCTGCGCGGTACACGAGCCACATGCAGCAGCGACAAAACATGCACATGCCGTACGGACACCACCACCCGCCGCCGTATCTGCATCCGATCCCGCACATGGCCCCGTCACCACCCGAGACGGACGGTCCGCCACCCGCCGCTAGTCCCCGCGAGTCGTCGAGCACCGCACCGAAGTAGGTAATAGAAGTAGTGAGTATCTTACTGGTCTTCCGAGAGGACGGGCGCAGGGGTCACGCGGAAGTAGGGCTTGATCTCGTGGAAGCCGTTGGGGAAGAGCGCCTTGGCGGCCTCGGAGCTTATGTCGGGCTCCACAAAGACATCGTCGTTGATCTTCCAGTTGGTCGGAAGCACGACCTGGTTGTAGGCCGCGAGCTGGAGCCCGTCGAGGACGCGGATGAACTAGTCGTCGGCGATGAAATGGAGGCAGAGGAGAATGGTCTTACCTCGTAGAGGTTGCGGCCAATCGACATGGGGTAGTAGAAGGCGAAGCGGATGACCATGTCGACGTCCATGAGAAAAGCCGCGCTATATGGAAGCACCGCGTTGTCTGCGCTGGACGGCGCGGCTGCCGGGTTTACGAGCCCAAGCATGCGCGAGAGGAGGCCATTCTCGTCCGCAAAGATGGGAAAATTGACTTGCGTGTCCTGCGTCTCGTTGACGTCGTCGAGGAACCGCGCTTGGTTCTTGACTACGAGAAGGTACATGAGAACATCGATGCGCAGGAGGAAGGAAGCAGACGCGAGCCAATGCTGAGACCGAGGACGCGGCAGTTGCGGACGTCGAACTGGGGCTTGAGCTTGGCGAGCATGCCCAGCTCCTACGTTGCTGGGTCAATACAGCAGCCATATCGCTCGTCGTACGTACCGTGATCCAGACCGGGTGAAAGTCCTGGGGAAACGTGAGGAGGAGCGCCCAAGCGCCGTCGATGAAGTCGTGAAGCTTGATCGCGCCCATCTGCGTCGAGCCCGTGAGCTTGGGGATCTTCGTCCCGACCTGGAGCGCCGGCGCCGGTGGCATCGCGCGATCTTTTGCCTACAGACTATTTCCGACGCGCGAGAATAGTGTCAGGGTATTGGGTTAGGATGTAGGATCTATCGTGCTCGAGCCTGCTATGGCTAGTGTCTGTACGGGGCTTTAGGATAAGGGGTGAGCATCGTAGCATGGAAGAGGCGTGTACTAGGCCGATCGCGTCGCCGTGTCGGTCGACGGCGATGCCAGCTCGTCGTACGTCAAGGACTGGCGCGTGACAACTTCGCGGCCGTCGGCCAGCTTGTAGCGCGTCTCCCACTGCTTGGAGACCGTGATGGTCTTGACGGGCGTCGGTGGCGGCAGCACCATGAGACAAGGTAGGTATCGTCGGAGGTCGTCCTTGTCGCTCATGGCGCTAGCGAGACAGGCAAGGCCCATGCAGATGCAGTACATGAGGTGGAGCATCGCCATGCTCTTCCAGGCGAAGTAGAGGTACGAGCGCAGGTCCAGCATCGTCGTCCACGCGTCCATCGTTGTCGTCTTGCTTGTGCTGCGGCTGTCAAATTCTCAAATGGTGCAGACTGGATCGCAATCTTTTTATTTATTTTAGACTCGGCATTTGTATAGTTTTGTATTCCGATATACCATTCGTAAAAGTATCTTTTGCCGGTTACGTTGACAGGCATCCGATTAATTCGCGCGTGTTCGGTTTCACCACCGCCCAGGCATCCCCAGCAACCCTGTGCTCCAGTGGGATTGTGCTGATGACCTTGAGCATCATACGTTGGGCTGTGCCTCTCTCAACTGCCGAACGACACATTGGATATGTTTCCACACGTAAAATCGAATGGACTCGGTGCATCGATCGACTTGACTATGTAGTTGGTTTTAGATTGAGGGAGGTGGTGCATCTTGCCATTCATGGTCCTACTTGGCTCCCTCCTGACGCCTGTTGCTACCGGTACCGTAGGGGCTGTGGACAGACAGCTTCTGCTACACACACGTCTACTTTGGCCACGTCATTTTGTGTTCATGTGTCCATCTAGACACGTATATTATTGTACATTATTGTACATTAGTATGGTAGCAAGTAAATATTCACAAGAACTAGCAACGATACACGAAGGCGCCCACGATCTTGGGATTTGGGATATAGCAGCTTGTGGTGGCTTCACGGTTGTGGCTTCTCGACGCGGCGATGCCATTGGTCGATTCGATTGGCCGTTCCTGATTGGCCCGTTTCAGTATGCTATCAGCGGTTGCGATCAGAGCGCGACTTCTGTCCGTACACGCCATACATCCGCTATGCACCTCCTTATCACGGGCGGCGCGGGCTTCATCGGCGCCAACTTTGTCCACTTGATGCTCGCCAAGTACCCCAGCTACCGCATTGTCGTGCTCGACAAGCTCACATACGCCGGGAACCTGGCCAACCTCGCGGCCGCCAGCTCCGATCCGCGCTTCGCTTTCGTGCCGGGCGACATTGGCGACGCCGCGATCGTCGAAGCCACGATGGCGACCCATGCCATCGATGTCATCGTCAACTTCGCCGCCGAGACACACGTCGACCGGTCGATCCTCAATGCGGATGCGTTCGTGCAGACAAATGTCCTCGGCACCTATGTGCTCCTCGAGGCCGCGAAGCGCCATCACATTGCGCGCTTCCACCACATTAGCACGGACGAGGTCTACGGCCATGTGCCCGACGGCCACTCGTCGCTCGAGACGGACAAGCTCGACCCGCGCAGCCCGTACGCGGCGAGCAAGGCCAGCGCCGACTTGCTGGTGCTGTCGTACTTTACGACGTTTGGCCTGCCCGTCACGATCACGCGCGGCTCCAACAACATTGGTCCGTACCAGCACCTCGAGAAGGTCCTGCCTCTCTTTACCACGAACGCGCTCGAGGACCTGCCGCTGCCCGTGTACGGCGACGGGCTCCAGCGACGCGAGTACCAGCACGTGCAGGATCACTGCGAAGCCATCGACCTCGTCCTCCACAACGGCGCGCCTGGCGAGATCTACAATGCGGGCGCAGGCGAGACGCTCGACAACCTCTCGATGCTGCGCTTGATTTTGCAGACGCTACGCAAGCCCGAGAGTCTCATTCGCCACGTGACCGACCGACCGGGCCACGACCGGCGGTACAGTTTGAACATTGACAAGATGGCGGCGCTCGGGTGGCGGCCGCGGCACTCGCCGCAAGAGGCGATTGTCGCCAGCGTCGAATGGTACGTGGCCAACGAAAGGTGGTGGCGGCCCGTCAAAGACGGCGAGTTCCAAGCATATTACCAACTGCAATACGGGGACCGTCTGGGCACTAGCTCTTCCTAAACGAACTTGTCGTCGTCGTCCTCCAACGCGTGCAACTCGGGTCGTCGCAGTGCGCCTAATACACAATCTATCAACTTGAAACTTTACGGGCGGTTCGTACATTGCTGCCGGTAGAGCGAGTGGCCCACGGCGACGGTGAGCGCAACGAGAAAACAGACGCAGACGACTTGCGTGGGCAAGGCCATCGTGTCGAGAGAAATCGGCATCGCGCCGCCGAGGGCAGCGAGGTTCCATGCGACGGCGCAGGCGAAGAGGGCCGCTTGCAAGAGCCCAGCGACGACGAGGGCGACGCCGCCGTAGACGGTCAGCATCTGGTAGCTGTCGCTAGAGCCAATCGTGTAATAAGTGAACACAATTGATGTTGCCGTACCTGGGGTGGACGCGGAGGTCGGCGGCGGCGTCCAAGAAGAAGAAAAGTGCGTGGTTGACGCCGGAAAGCAGCACGACGAAGCGCAGCACCTAGCTGAGGTTGAGTCGTTTGTCATAGTACCAAGCAGTCACACATTAGTCGAGTGGGTGCTGAGTGCGTACGCGAGCAGCGCCACAAGAGCGGTAAACGAGAGCGCTATGACCAGCCGGAGGTAGCGCGTGTCGGCGCAGAGGAAGAAGCACACGAGAAGCCCAAGGGTCACGCTCGTGCAGACAACCGTCGGGAGGTAGTAGAGACTAGTACGCCATTGACGTGCAACGCACCAATGGCGCGCCCATTTATACCTGGCACACATTTGAACCAGTCCCCACGCCATTGTCCCGAGATAACCCTATCATCAGTAATTGAATCGGTCAACCGTCACAGCCAATCTCTGAACCAGCCAAAGCACAAAGCCCGGCGATCCCTCTTCAAAGTGCGTCTCGGAGCCTTCTTCGGGATGAATAGCCATGCCGTCCAGCTACAAAACAATACGTTCCGATTTAGATTGAGATGGCGCACGGCCCACCTTGCCGCAGGAGAGAACGACCGCGATGCATCGAAGGAGCTCGTGCGTAAAGTAGGCGCTAGAGACAACGAATGTGAGTGTAAGAAGAGAAGGACGACGAAGAATCCGCACAGGAGCTTGAACGGATAGACGACCGGTGCGTACCACCTACGCACTAGTGAGCGCGAGACGCCTCGACCACGTTTCCGTACAGCTTGAGCAGCAGCACGATGTAGATGCCGACCAGAGCAACCCAGACTGTCTGGTCGTCGTTGCAGCACGTGGGCGTAAAGTGCGTCGCCAGCATGATCGTCGGGCGCTCCATCGTCAAAAAGAGTGGAAACCTTCGATGCACCTGGGAAAAAGCCATCGAATTCGAAGGAAATGGGCGTCGCGTCGTCGTCGCACAGCCTTGGCGACGACAGCCATCGCGTCCTCGTCTCTGAGTACGTGCTCCAGAGCATCAAGACGCTCGACGAGAGCTGGGGCATCTACCGGGACGAGGTCCGCTTGGCGCGCTTCTTGACGCCCAGTCAATTCGATGAGGTCTTTGGCATCGTCGTGCAAGACGCCGAGCCGCACTTTCAGGTAGCGATACCGAGATATTGCGCGTTGCGTCGAGTGAAGTAGCTCTTTGAGCACCGGCACGCCGCCAACGCGCCTGTCGTTGTCGCGGCCGAAGTCTTCATCGGCATCTGCCTTGCGCTGCCTGTCGACATCAAGGAGAAGCTTACATTTCTCTGCCGCATGTACCTCGCCGACCCCAGCGACGTGTGTACGTCAAGCGCGCTAAATGTATTCGACCACGGCAAGTGTAGACATTGCGAGCCACGTTAAAGTGGGCATGTACCGCGATTTCGTGGCGGCGATCTCCAAGGTGCTGCGCGTGACCGAGCCGCCGTCGACCGAAGTAATCAGCGCCATCGAAGTACGATGCGATATCACAGACTTCACTGGCGACCGACGCGCGTAGAGTCTTTTGCGCGACAACAACGACGACTCCAAGCACGTGACGATCAAAGAAGCCACCGAGTTTGCACTGACGCACCCCGCGATTTGCCTCTGCTTTGAAGAAATCGAGACGCTCTTCGCTGGCCTTCGCGACGCGCAGCTCAAGACCGCCAAGCCCAGCGGCTACGACCCGTCGTTCGACGACAGCGACGTTCTTGACGCGCCTGTGCCCCCGCCGCACGCACCGCTCTGGCGCACCAAGGTTGGGACACCATCTTCCATCTTGATTGTACTATTGGCGGCGACAGATTCGCGACATTGGCCGGCTGCCATGTACGACGCAAACCGCGCTGGAGCTACCCGACGACTTGCACGCGTTCCTTGCACTCAAGCAGCTGCAACTACGCAAGACGGACTTTGCCCTTGTCTACGAGCGCGGCAAGACGACCAAGATGGGCGGCAAGGTGATTCTCGGCGTTGTCGACTGCGCCATTTTCGTCAAGTGAACATATTGTCGGATGCCACATGTATCAACGTATCAAGTAGGTGCATGCTCACGCTCATGCCGCCGCTCGAGATGGACATGCAGCGCCTTGGCTCCTACGTCTTCAACCAGAAGAAGCTGGCAGACATGCAAGTCCTCAAGTATGAGAGCTACGCGGTGGACGCGGGCCGGCGCTTTGCGATGCTTGCGCTTCGCGACGTTTTGCGCATGCACAATGAAGCGACCGAGTCGGCGCCGGGACCTCGCGCCATATGCAGCGACGATTTTGCCTTCAACTTGATTTACCGACTCGCGACGCGTACGCTGCGTGCTCTCTGCTCAGTCTGCGATGTTGTATCTTGCATAGGGGATACGTACGTACCCATGGTTCTGAGTCCGACGCATGCCGTCGACGTGCTTGGCGTGCTCTCGCCTCGGGACGTGCTGCGATTCATACTGGAAGACGTCTCGGTCCTAGGTACTTTTTTATGACTTTGTTGCTCAGGCTGTTTCAAGCTGTGCTGTCAATGGACTAGGCGACTCCGCCCATCGGCCGATCCGAGATCTTGTGTTTCAGCCGTTGGCGCTGCGTCGGTCGTCGAGCAGCATGCTCGAGGCGTTCCAGCTGCTCCGGGCACGCAACCTCTCGGGGCTCCTCCTGCTCAACGACGACGGCAAGGACGACGCGTACTCGACGTTTGGGTACTTTGCCATGCGACTGGAGATTACGATTCCACTTGGTCGGTAGCTGGACCGATATCCTCGAGCTCGTCGAAAACTGGCCGCCCCGCACGGATGCCGGGGTTGTCATGCCAACCAGCATTTCGCTCTCGACACCGCTGCCCAACTTTGGCTACTTGCTGCGCCCCATTGGCCATGTGCTCAAGGTACTCGTAGTGTAAAAGCATTTCCTAGTCTTAACTATACCAACGGGGTAGAACAAACCACTGCCGACGGTGCCATCGACATGCTCTGTGGCCAAAGCTGTCTCGGAGCTCTACTCGCACAACGCGTCGCGCCTCTATGTTCAAGCAACCAGCCACGAAATCATCGGTACACGCATCTGGCATGAAGTGGCTAAGATCGAGGGTAGGGGTGGTGCGGGTCGCGGATGTGCTGCGGCTGCTCCTCCAGGTTCAAGCCCACAAACGCACCCGTTGAGCTTCACGACATTGGATGTATACTATTCAAGAAGAACCTTGTGCCACATGCAGCGGACTGTGGAGATAATGATAGTCCTCGTGTCTCTCGCGAAATGTCACCTTGTATTTGGCCAAGAGAGCGTCCATCTCGGCACGCTGTGGCGCCAGCGCCTCGTCACTGACTTCGAGGAGCACGGATACGTATGTGCTTGTTGCAAGGGCGTCGAGAAGGCACCGGAAGCCTTCGATACCCACTTGCGTGCCTTCCAACGCGACCAGAAGCGCCGTGGGATGGCGGACATGGCGCAGTGCGCGTGCAATGTGCACAAGGCAACCATCATCGAGGTCGCCGTCCGAGAAGCTCACGCGACGACAGCCTACGAGAATCCACAGACGCAGCGCACTGCTGAGCTCCACGGCGCACTTGGCGAGGCTGAGAGCGTCCAGCGACACGGACTGGAGATGCGTTGACGTCGAGATCCAGTCGAGGGCGGCGAGGAGGCCACTGCGCGTCCACTCCATTGCGTAGAAGCGCACCGTCGTCAGCGCTGTTGCGTGCGACGCTAAGAAGCCCTCGCAGTCGGTGACGGTGCCACTATAGACCGCGAGGTCTTCCAGCGCTGTGAGCCCGGGTAGCAAAGCGACGAGCCAGTCGATGTTGCGGGTCCACTCGCAGCGTACGTGCAAGTGCGTCACCTTCTCGAGGGTCAAGTGCGGCACGAGCCGGTACACGTCGTACGCCGACGCGTCGAGCCGCGTGAGGTGCGCCAGCGAGAGACCGGACTCTATCAGCGCCGCTGTGACTGGACCCGACTCGTACACTCGGAGGCTGACGACCGATGGCGTCGAGAGCAGCGCGGTGGCGAGGCTCCTGGCGCTGGCCTCGTCCAGCGACCGGAAGCGTTTGAGGCCGACATGGGTGGCGTGGCCCGAGCGCAGCCACGGCAGGAGTTGGGTCGCTGCGTCTTGAGGCGCATAGTTGGCGACGTCGCCGGGCACGACCAACTCGATGCTGCGGACGCGGTGCGACGGTGTTGTGATGGCTGCCAGCACTGCCCGCTCGTGCTGCCGGCACTCGACAGAGATGTGGTCTAGTTGCGTGCACTGCCGCAGCAGATCGCAAAGCACGGTGTGGTCCCAGCGCGCAGTGTCGGTGAGGTCAATGGCGGCAATCTTGTGCGCCCATTTCGTGACAAAGGTGCGGAACGCGCAGCCGTCCGCGTCGTACCCGGCGAGATGGCGCAGACTACGCTCGAGCTTGACGATGCAGTGCGCGTATAGCTTTATGGGCGGAAGCACGGGCATCGCGGTGAGTACGAGCTGCGCATGGTGGTGCAGCAGCAAGGGCACGTCCGGCTGCGGCCAGTCGTCGTCCAGTAGACACGGCGTCTCGAGGAGCCTCTGGAGCGCCTCTAACGGCGCCGAGAGAGAGGTTATCGATAGCGCTTGGAGGAAGACGCGGACGGCCATGGGCGACGGCAGGAACATCGCTACCTGAAGGACGAAACCCTCGTCCAAGATCATTGTCGGTCGCTTGTGTTTCTGCAAGGGTACCGGTAAATAACACATACCCTTGCAGGTTAAAGAAGGTTAAAGAGTAAAACGTGTGCGTTTTACTCTTTAACCTATTCGGCACGAGGACAACCGAGGAAGAAGGCCGAGTGCAAGACAGCGCATGCAGCCGGGGGTATGCTCGGCCAAGCGATCGATGACGTTTACAAGCCACGGTTAATTTGGATTAATTGCCCATTTACAAAATGAACTTGGAGAGATCCGTCTTCTTGAGCATCGAGCCGACGCGCGTCTGGACCATTTCCTTGGTCACGTGCACCGTGTGGTTCTCCGGGTACTCGGCGGCCTCGAACGAAAGGTCCTCGACGACCTTCTCGAGCACCGTGTGCAGCCGGCGCGCGCCAATGTTCTCGATCGTCTGGTTGATCGCGTACGCGACGGCCGCAATCTCGCGGATCGCGTCGTCGTCAAACTCGAGGTTGACCTTCTCCGTCGCCATGAGCGCCTTCTGCTGCAGCACGAGGTTCGCGACCGGCTCGGTCAAGATGCGCCAGAGGTCTTGCTCCGTGAGCCCCTTGAGCTCGACGCGAATCGGCAGCCGGCCCTGGAGCTCGGCGAGGAGGTTGCTGGGCTTAACGGCGTGGAAGGCACCCGACCCGATGAAGAGAATGTGGTCCGTGTTGACGTTGCCGTGCTTGGTCGAGATCGTCGAGCCCTCGATGAGCGGCAGCAGATCGCGCTGGACGCCTTCGTCGCTCGCATCGGCGCCGCGGTAGCTGCCGTTGGAGCAGATCTTGTCAATTTCATCAATAAACACGATACCATTCTCCTCGGCTTCCGAGATGGCCTCCTTGACCACGTCGCCCATGTCGATGGCGTTCTCGAGCTCCATCTCTTCCATGATCGGGCGCGCCTCCGACACCGTCGTCTTCTTCTTCTCGAGCTTCTTGCCCGAGACAGCCTTCATGAGCTCGTTCATGTTGTTGAGCTTCCCGGACGAGTCCATCGAGATCGTGGTCGTCGTCGCGGCAGGGCTCCGGACGTCGATCGTGATCTCGCGGTCTTCCATCTCGCCAGCGCGCAAGAGGTTGAGGAACGACTGGCGCGACTGTGCGCCAGAGTGCTGACCGGCCAGCGCGTCCACAATGCGCTGCTCCACGACGTGCTGGATGTCCTTGCGCACCTTCTCCATGCGCGTCTTCTTGACGAGCTGGATCGAGTTCTCAAGAAGGTCCTTGATGATCTGGTCAACGTCGCGGCCATGGAAGCCAACCTCCGTGAACTTGGTGGCCTCGACCTTGACGAACGGCGCCTGCGCCAGCTTGGCAAGGCGGCGCGCGATCTCTGTCTTGCCGCACCCTGTCGGACCAATCATCAAGATGTTCTTCGGCGACACTTCGGGGCGCAAGTGGTCAGGCAGCTGCTGGCGGCGCCAGCGGTTGCGGAGCGCAACGGCTACGGCCTTCTTGGCGTCGTTCTGGCCAATGATGTGCTTGTCGAGCTGGTCCACGACCTCTTTGGGCTTGAGCTTGCGGCCAAGATCGTCGTGCGACGTCTCTTCGACGACAATGTTGACGTGCGACGACGCCGGCGACGCGACTTCGGGCGTGAGGCCGGCCGTGGAGAACATGGCGCGGCCACCCTGGAGGGCGCGCATGCCCGAGAGACGGCTCATGGCAGGGCGCAGCATCCTTCTTCCTTCCTTCGTTTTCCTTACTTATCGAGGGGCAACCAAGCGCTGCCGGATAAATCGATGGAACCGCGAATAAAATACCGGCTAAGTACGGTTACACCAGCCGGTTACTCGATCAAGTGCGGTTTTCAGTGCAATTCGGCAAGGGGCACGACGGCTCCCGAAGTCCCGAGTTCGGCGACCCCGACTTGAACTTCCCAAACTCTTGGCGCTCGACGTCGCACTAGCACGGTATACGTATAATAGCGTTAAATGAACCTCTTCACCTCTTCACGAGGTCGATAGGACGCTGGGTTTTATTCCGCCACGCAGTATAAAACGCTCGTTTAACGTGCCTATCCATGTTTTTTTCGTGTGTTTCAAACACGATCCATGAATCATCCGGATAACGTATGCGGAAGAACTCGATTTGCACAGCAGGGATGAGCAGCAGCGCCAGCGAGGTCGGGCAGGCCAAGGAGGCCTTTGAGAGTACGACGCTGCATGGACCATGACGTGGCCTCACAGGCTTGATGCGTAGCGGTCTATGAGCTCTCGCGGCTGCTCAACACAGGCCTCGACCGCGAGTCGCTTGGCATCATCGTGTCGCTCATCGAGAAGGGCGTCAACCCCGAGGCGCTGGCCGCCGCCGTCAAGGAGATGCGGCGAACAACCTCCAACAAGGCGCTGGTACGACCTGGTTGGCCTTCCAATGCAGTGATCTGCAGCGCCGTGCGTAGGGAAGCCAGAAGGGCCAAGACAAGCAATTTCAGTACTAAGACCATTAATACCACCCGATGCGCGTGCCGAGCAAGGTCGACCGGCGGTCGTACACTGCCTTGGCGCCGAGACCAAGCGCAAGGGTGACGCACACCCATTGCGCGGTGGTGCTACAGGGCGCTTCGCATGGCGATGGATCGTACGTGGGGCCGGGAGACGACGGCTTGATGCCGGGCTGGAAGAGCCGGCCGAGCACCGAGACACCAGGCCGCTCGAGAGGAATCGCGTTGGACGCGAGGTCTTCCACTGCGTTGCAGAACTGGACAAAGACGTTGGACGCCCACATATCCGGAAAGGCGACAACGCTGCCGCCCGTGAAGAAACCGAGGTGGCCGCCACGCTCGGTCACGGCCAGCACGATGTGGCGGTTCGCCTCGCAGTCGTCGTACGGGATGCCGGTGTGGATCGAGATCGGGTCGTCTTCCGCCGTCAAACACAGCGTCGGGATGCGAATGTGCTTGAGGTCTAGTCCCACGCCCCCTTAGCGCCGCTCTCCAAGTCAGACGTACACTGGCTGCACGATGCGTCGCGGTAGTAGTCGCTCACGGTGGCGTACCTACAGCCCGATCCTTCGTACCCGTCTGCGGTGGTCGTCTAAACGCACCCAAACACGTGGCGCGTGAGGCGGTCGTCAAAGTCCCAGACGCTCTGCGCACTGCGGAGGTGGTTGAGGTCGATAGCGGGGTGTTGCACAAAGTGGGTGTGGGCATTGGACTAATCGCACGTTTTCTTAGCGCCCAAAGGCGAGAGAGTCAAGTATTACCTTTTCAAAGAAGAGCGTCACAAGGTTGGTTGTAAGTGCGCTGCGGTACAAGAGGTTGTGCAGCCACGAGTGCATGAGGTTCCGGTTCGAGGCGAGGAGGTCGTAGGGGTTTCCGACCGAGATGGCGCCAGTGAGGAGGCAGCTCTCGCCTTCCTCGCCAACGTATTTGAGGAGGATGTTGGAGCCGAGCGAGAAGCCACCGGCAACCAGGGGCGCCGTCGGCAGATGCTCTTCGCGCAGATACCGGACGGTCTCGCGCACGTCTTGCGTGTACGCGGCGCAAAAGAGCTAGTCGAAAATCGTCCCTGACGCGCAGTTGTCATCAACGTCAACCCACCTTGGCGGTCACGACCGGTGTCTTGGCGCAGCCACGGGCATTCATGACAACCACGCGCCACCCGGCTTGCATGAGCTTCACCGCCGTCATGCGAATGTAAATCTACCAAGAAGATGAATATCACGCTTGAGCATGGTGTCTACCTCGGAGCTACCACCCGTCAAGCCGTGCAGGAGCAGCTAGCGGAGAATAGGCACGGCCATGTAGTACGCATCATCATCGTCATCATCGAGAAAGAGAACGCACCACCGTCGGATGGTCATGGCCGTACGTATCTCCATTGGGATGTTGCGCCCAGTCCAGCGACACGATACCGCCGTCCGACAAGCTCAAGATCTCGCGCTTGTACTTCACCTGCGGCGCGTCGCAGCCCATCGCGACCAGAATCGTCTGCATGTGCCTACGCCGGTTCTGAGCCATCTCTCGACGCGACGTAGGCTGCCAACCCGTTGAAGAGAAACCAGCTCGGATGGTATGTCTCCACTACACAAGGTGGCGGCGTCAGCAAGCGATGGCACGAGGCGGCGGCGTACGCAGGAGGCTGCATTTGGCGAGCAGCCGCGCCGTGACCGGGTTGTCTTGCTTGTACAGGCGCGGCTTCTTGGCGCAGAGCGCGTGGTGGAGGATGTGCAGGAGGTACGCCACGAGCGCGTACTTTTGCTGCAGGCGCGCGCATGGCCACAGCGCCGCCCAGTCGAGCATCGCCGCAAAGCTTCGTCAGTCGTCCGGATGTCCGGATACCACCGGCGAGAGGTACGGCCCAATCAGAAGCCGCGGCAATTTCGAGAGGCCAATCGAATTGCGCGAATTTCTAGAACCGTCTGGAAAAGCCAGGACAAATGACCAGCGCGCCAGCGCATCCGAGGTTACATTTCCATTGCACTTCAACATGACACCAGCATCCAAGCAGCTAGAAGCGATCGCCGATCGCATTAGCCCGATCCAAGACCGACTTCACTCGCGCCTACCGCACCAGCACCAGATCGTAGCCGCCGCCATCACCGGCGCCAAGTGGCTCTGCGCAGCGCTGCCCGAGAAGGACCATGCGATGATCTACAAGAAGACGATGCTGCAGCTCCAAGCCTACCGCTTCCGCGTCTTGGAGCAAGGCGAGCTTTTGACGCGCCTCTTGTGCGACCTCGACCTGGTGCTGAGCGATGGCGACCAAGCCATTCGCCTCCAGCGCAAGCAGACAGTCCTTCGCATCCAAGACCTCCTCCGTGACGCCGATGCGCTCAAGGCCAAGTTCGACCGCCTCTCGGTCTTTGCGTCACGTCTCCTTGCGCCTTTTGCCCCCGAGACGCCTCCGTCGTCGCCGAGCAAGGTTGCAAACGACAATCTCGACAACCAATGCGAAGACGACGACGACCAAGTCGATGAGCCCATGGACAACGAGGCTGACGACGAAGGCAGTGACCAAGACGCAGTGACCAAGACGATGACAATGAAGAGGACGACCAGAACGGTGCCGAAGAAGAGGAAGAAGAGGAAGAAGAGGAAGACGAAGAGATGGCAAACGAGCCGCTGTCACCCGCAGATGTGGCCAAGCTGCCGATTTGGCGACCGGCGTACGAGATCCGGCGACACTCGGACGGTCTCGCTCTCGTGGCCAACCTGTCGGGTGTCGATCCTGCCAACCTGAGCGTGTCGATCACCCCCGACGGCGTCTTGCAAGTGACTGGCTACAAGCTGCCGTCGATGACGTCGCCCGCCTACGGCCGCTTCCTCCTCCGCGAGCAGTTTCCCCTCCAGCTCATTGACGTTCGCAACCTATCGTACCAGCTCCATCCCAACGGCACCCTAGTCGTCGTCCTGCCGCGACGACCCGTCCACCGCCCTCGTTCCGTGCACCCGTCGCTTCGATCCCCGTTCCTGCAAGCGCCGTTTGTGTGGTAATCCTGTACACTCTGCATCCCAACATCTATCTAATATATTATCAATGTATCAATATGCATGCCATAAAATGCGTTAAATGTCGTCGGTCGGTCGGTAAATCACGTCCGAGTTCCAGTTGCGCTTCTCAATCTTGCTGCAGTAGTAGCGTGGCGCGCTATTCCAATGTATATAAGTTGTGTCGCTAAGAGTAAGATCGTAGGCGTACACTTCTTCGCGGCTCACGGTCCAAAAGTACTCGGGGCGCGTCCCGCCCATGAGCTGCGACCGGTTGAGCATCTGGACAAACTCCTCGTCGTGCGTGATGCAAATCAGCTGAAAGTTGTGCTGGTTCTCCCGCGCCTTGAGAATGCTACGCAACACACATAGTACGACACACAAATATGCAAACGTACTCGGCAATGGCCTGCGCCAACCCGAGCTTGTTGGCCGAATCGAGGTTTGTCGTCGGCTCGTCCAGCGCCAGAATCCCGCAGTTCAAGCAAAAGGTCTCGGCGAGCGCGAGCCGGATGACGAGCGCCGCCAACACCTACACATGCCAGTGGTCGGTGGATCGAACCCGGAAGGGACCGTACCTTTTGCCCGGCGCTGCACCGACCGCGCATGTCGAGCAGCGTGTTGTCCTTCCGCATCACAACGCGGTAGTTGTACGAACGGCCGGCGCGCGCGGCAGCCCCCGACTCTTGGCCGCTCACAATCTCGATCGTGTCAATGTCATTGCCGCGGTACGTGATCTGCCACAGCGTGCGAATGATCGCGTTGATCTCTTCGATCTTCTTCGAGTGGAACTCCATGAGCGAGAGGTCCAGCGCCTTGTGGTACTTGTCCAGGTCCGAGACCGCCATCATCGTTGTCTCGTAGTCGATGAGCTTGCAGCGCTGCTTCTCATCCACGTTCTTGAAATCCCGGCCATGGAGCTTGACCTGGGTGTTGCGCACGGCTTCCTGCAACCCCTCTTGCTTGCCGCGATAGATAGCGCGCTCCTCGCGCGTCGCGTCGCACTTCTGCTTGGCTTCCGCGACCAACCGCTCGGCCTCGGCCACGCTATGCAGCTGTCCGAGCTGGCGCTGCGTCGCCTGCACGGCTGCTTTGGCCTGCTCCAGCTCGCCTTGGAGCCGCCGGTAGCTCAAATTGTCGTCAATCTGCCGCTTCAGACTCACGTTCTCGTCCAGCGCTCGGAGCGCCGACGACTTTTCCGGCTGGATCTGCTCGATGCGGCGTGCCTTCTCGGCCTTCATCGTTTGCAGCGACTGCATTTGGGCGGTCAACTCGAGCGCGCGGCCGTCGAGATTTTGGCGCGCAAACGAGTCGGCGTGCTTGTTCTTGTCGTCGTACTGCCGCTTGTCGTTCTCACAGCGCGAGGAGGCGTCGCGCGCAGTCGCGATCGCCCGCGCGTGCGTGTCCCGCGCCAAAAGCTGCTCGTTCTTGCACTGCTGCAGCTCGCGCTGGTAGCCCGGGAGGTCGCGCTGTAGCGTGGCGATGTCATCTTGCAACGATTTGATTTGCGTGCGCAGGACCTCGCGCGCCTCGCGGGCCTTCTCGACGTCCACACGGCGCTGCTGGATCGCCGCTTTCTCTTCGCGGCACTTGTGCACTTCGTTCTGGAGACCTTGCTGCGCCTCTTGGTGCAATTGCAACTCGCGCTGCAGCCGCTTGAGCCGCGACTGGCTTTCCTGGAGCGACGCTTGTTTGCTATCGCGGGCCGTCTGCGCCTCGGCGAGCGTCGGTGGGTTGGCACCGAGTCGGATCGTCTTCTCCGAGAGTAGGTGGTCTTCGTCGCCGTCGAGGCGACGGCCCATAAACGAGAGCTCTTCCCACTGCGTCTGCAGCGACGTGAGGTGCTTGA
The DNA here is from genome assembly GCF_000151545.1 of Saprolegnia parasitica CBS 223.65. NCBI lineage: Eukaryota > Oomycota > Saprolegniomycetes > Saprolegniales > Saprolegniaceae > Saprolegnia > Saprolegnia parasitica. The sequence goes on along the minus strand of NW_012156396.1, from coordinate 1,372,594 downwards.
GAGCCGTCGCCGCGTCGTCGGAGCGGGTCACGTTGGACGAGTGCGTCGCTTTGGCTTCCTGGAGCTGCACATCGAGCATGCGGATCGTCGTGTAGAGCGACTCGAGCTCGGCCGTCTGGGTCGGGAGCGCGGCCTCGAGCGCCGCATACTCAGTGTAGAGCGGGAGGAGCTTCTCGCAGCGCTTCCACGCGTCGAGTGCGGCCGTCTCGTTGCGCTCGGCCTTGGCGATCTTCTCTTGGTTCCTACTGTCGTCCATTTTGCTCGCAATGAGCTGCGAAAAGAGAGCCTCCTCGTCCGGCGAGAGGCCACGCTGGCAGAGTGGGCAGCAGTGGTCCTTCTCGCCCTTCTTCATGTACGTGCGCAGAAACACGATCGTATTCTTCCGGCTCTGCGTCTTGTCCTTGGCATCGAGGTACTGCGTCTCGAGCTGCGTGAGCGCCGTCTCGGGCTCGAGACCAAAGGTCGATAGGAGCGTCTTCCACTCGAGCATCGGGCCGTTTAAGAGCGTCTCGTAGCGCTTCCGCGTCGTCGCAATCGCCCGCTCGTCCGTGCGCTTCTTGACTTGGGCCTCGGCCATGTCTCGCTCGAGCTGGGCGACGCTGGCACTGCTCGCCTCGGTGGCCCGCTTGAGGTCAAACACGAGCGTCTCGACGCGGGTGCGGTCGTCGCTGAGCGTCGCAAAGACAGCGGCGCGTCGAGGACGCTGGGGCTGGACGCGAGGGCGGTCTCGAGCGCCTTGCGCTTCGCCGCGTGCTCGCTGCGCTTGTGCTCGAGCGCAATCTGGTCCCGCTCAAAGGTGCGTAGGATCTGGAGCTTGTCGTCGAGCGATCGCAAATCAAACGTGATGCTATTGGCATCCTTTTCCAGCGCCAAAATGTCTTGTTTGAGCGTCGCGGTCGTCGCCGATTCGCGCAAGGCCGTGAGCTTGGCCTCGGCGTCAGCGAGCCGCGCTTCCACGACGCCCCACTCGCGCTGGGACGCGTCGAGGCCACCACTCGACGTGTTGAGCTCCGCGACGAGTGCGTCTTCCTTGCGCTTCAGCGTCGATAGCTCGCGCGTCTTGGCGCCAAGCGTCTCGTGGCAGTGGTGCACCTTGGCCGAGACGGTTGTCTGCTTGGCGTTCCACTCGTCGTCGCCACGCCGCGCGTCGGCTTCGAGCCGCTTTAACGTCGCGCCCAGCTGCGCGAGGACGTCCTGCAGCCGCGATGCGAAGATGCGCGCGTCGTCCGGCGTCACGACGGCAGCTGCGATGCCGTAGGTCGAGCCGAGCTTGGTGGTAAAGTCGGTCCGGGCGCGCACCGCCTCTTTTTGCTGCGCCATCGTGGCTTCCAAGACGCCCTTCTCGTGCGCGAGCTTGCGCTCGGCCTGGTCGACGCTCGCGAGCTCGTCTTGGAGCTGCGACTCTTGCGTCGAGAGCTCGGCCACTTCCTTGCGCTTGATTGCAAGGATGCTGTCGTAGTTGGCGAGGATCTCTTCGAGGCTCTCGGTCGACTCGGCCATCTCGCGCCCCATCTGCTGGTACACGCGCGTGATCTCGTCGGTCTTTTGCTTGACGACCGCTTCCTGCGCACGGAGCTGGTCCATGATGCTGCGCACGTGGCCGAGCGCGGCCTCGGTTTCGTGGACGCGCGACTCGCGCAGGTCGATGTCGCTCGAGAGCTGCGCATAGTCCGCTTGCAGCGACTCGAGCTTCGCCTGCTGCTCCTCGAGCTGCTCTTCCATCTCGCGCACGCGGCTCACTTGCTCGGCGAGCACGTCGAGGTCGCGCTTCATGTCCTTGGCGACGCCCAGCCGGTCTTTCTTGAGCTTCTTGATCGCGTCGAGCGCCTTGGTGTAGCGCGCCGACTCGAAGATGTCGTCAAAGCGCTTCTTGAGCACGATACCTTCCTGGAGCGGCCAGTTGGACTCTTCCTGGTGGCAAAAGATGACGCTTTCGAGCACGGCCGCCGAGACGCCGAGCAAGTCCGGGATGTGCTTGTCGAGCTCGCCGCACTTTTGGTTGATGCTGAGCTTCTTCCCCTGGTTGTCGAGCATGCGCACGACGCCGTCGAGAGCCTGGTATCGGCACGTCGCCTTCATCTGTTGCAGGCGGAACGTGCGTTGCACGACCATGGTCTGGCCCGCGCGGCTCTTGAAGCGCAGGCGAATGTTCGCCTTGACCTCGACGTCCCCGCGGATCTTGGGGTCGTGGATGAAGCTTTGGCCACTGCGCGCACTTGGCGGAAGCGACCCTGTGCAGCTGATCTTGAGGCACTCGATGATCGTCGTCTTGCCGCACCCTACGGCGTTGCCCTCAAGCGCTGGCCATAAGAAGGCGCCTACCATTGGCGCCGAGGATCACGGTGAGCGGCTGGTTGAACTCGATCGACTCGGCGCGCCCCGGGTAGAAGCTGCGGATGCCACAGATCGAGAGCTTCTCGATCGACGACATGGCCTCGTTGGAAGAAGCGGCTCGCGGGAATCTTTGGGAATGGATATCGGCAACTATCCACTGTTGAAGGTTTTCATAAAGGATCAGATAATTGCTGGAAAAGACGCTGGTATGGCACTGCCTGCCAAGCTATCCTCGGTACTCGACCCCAGTCATCGGATACTATCTGCCGGCGTCGGATGGGATGGATCGCTCATTCGACCTGCGCATGCGAGCGTCGCGAGCCCCGTGGCGCCAGCAACCAGCTGACCTTGTATACATTTTTCAATATTCATTTTTGCAGGTTTGACCTACCAGTAATGCACCTTGAAACGTTTCGCGAGAATAAGATACCGGCCGGTATGACCAGCGCCAGGCCACCGGGAGCGCGCCGGCCCATGAAGAAGCGCGATGGCCGGCGCGCAGACGGCCTCGGCCTCGTGCCGCAGTGGGACGCTTCGTCGCCGACGGTGCTCTTTCCGTCCATCTCGACACCACGCAAGGCCGAGTCGCCGCGCTGCTCGTCGTCGCAGCGACCGCGCTTGACCGTGACGCCACGCGCCGCCGACGCGCGCCAGCCATATACACTGAGCATGCAGCACCTAAAGCGTCCGCTACCGCAGCGGCCGGCAAGCCAAGGCGCAGCGTCGCCGCAGCCATTGGGCTTGAGTCGCGACGAGACGGCCAAGTACCAGTTCCTGCCGCGGAAGCCCACGACGCTGGCGAGCCCGCCAAGCACACCGCGCACGCGAAGCCGCCAAACGCCGTGGCCGGCGCAAGAGACATGGGTGCCGTCGCTCGTCGTGCGGGTCGATGCTGTCGTCGAGACCATTGAAGCGTGCGCTCAACCCACCGAGACGTGTGGCGAGACAAGCCACGAAGGCGTGTTGCGCCTCTTCCTCGAAGACTGGCTCGAGCGCTTCGAGTCGGAAGACATCAACTACCGCTCGATCGGTACGATTTTATCGGCGCAATGCCTACTCAACACCCCGCGATCTGTCTAGTCGTGCACGCTCAAGTCGGGTTTACCGAAATCCAGCGGCTCACGCATCACATGAGCCGACCCAACGACGTCATGACCGCCTTTTGCTGCATGCTTCTGGGTACCAATCGAGATGCGCGCATTGTGGCTTCAAGCATGCGATGTATAGACCGGCTGGCGCGCTACTTTGGTCCGTACGAAGGCCTCGTCACGCTTTTGAGCAGCGAAGTGCAGCGCACCATCTACGTTCGCCTCTCGATGGGGCGCAAGCTCTTTCACGAGACGACGTACTTTACAGCTGTGAAACAAGCGCAGTGCGACGTGAAGAGCCGCATCAGCCGGCGGTGCGATCTCTTGACCTGCAATTCCTCTTCAGGGCGAGCGATGTAGGCTGCGCTGCATGACGCGCAACTCGTTTCTTGAAAAGGAGCTCGTGCTCGCGCAGCAAACGCTCGAGTCGGCGCTGCAAGATTGGAGCGACGAGGTCGTCAAATCGTGCTTGTACGCGTGGTACGAGGCGTGCGTTGTGCGGAAGAAGGTCTATTTGATGTCTCTTCCAAGGTTCTCTCAACGACGAGCTCTAGGTGCTGGCCAAGAACTTACGCTGGTTTTCCATGTGGTCTTCGGGCTCACCGCGCACGCTGATGGCATCGACGTTCGAGGACTGGCGGCGCTTCGTCCTCGTGAGCTCGAGTCTTCGCATTGCGCAAAAGCTCCAGGAAGATTGGTGTGCAATGCGATTTACAAGTGTGTATTTAGTACGTTGCTGCTGTAGCGACAAGGTCGCCATTGCTCAAAAAAACGTGACCGAGCTCTCCGAGACCAACGTCGCACTCCAAGACGAGTACGACCGCTTGCGCGAAGAGAACCGGCTCCTCGTCGAGTCGACTCAAGCGCTCACAACGAACATCGAGCATGGTAAGCGTTGTCTTTATGGACGTTGAAAGATTGGAAAATTGAAAGATTGACGCAAATAGCCAAGGTCTTTCTCAAGACGACGCCGTCGCGCGAAGAAGGCGTGTGTTTTGACGGACAGCTGCGCATGGAAGTCGTGTCGGAAATTGCCCACTACGTCTTGGAGTCGCTTTTACGGCTGCAGTACAACACGGGGTTCCACCAACCCCAATTGTTTTCGGTGCGTCCCGTTCCGTATCAACTTTGTATCAAGTGACGTTGGCAACAGGTGACTCCGGACGAGTCTTGCCTCGAGGAGCTCGCGGCCTTTGCCCTCGCCAAGGCGCAGGTGACCGAGTTTCCGACGGTCCGCGACATGACGGGCGATGACATGCTTGCACTCGTTGCCGGCATCCACCACGCGTGCACCGACCGCGTCAACAACCTCGTGTTTTGCTCGATGCAGCCGTTGACGCCGTCGACGGTACAACCAACTGAAAAGTATCAAATTATCAATTGTTAGGTGGACGCGATGTACGGGATGGTTCGCGACTGGCAGCGACAACTCGAGCACTATGCGGCGATGTCGACGCTATTTTATGCGCGGCATTTTGAAGACCACGAGGCGTCCGTGGCGCCGCCGTCGCAAGGTCTGTCCTCTCTGCCTTTGTGTGTGTGTGTATATGCTCTATGCTAGCGGCAGTCGCCAAAATGCGGACGTCACAGGCCCAATCGAGGCCCGTCTTGGCCGGCGTGGCGGCGGCGCACGCCGAGTCGCAGTTCACGCAGCTCCAAACCATTGTACCTGACGACGTCAAGACGGACTTTGGATTGCATTGGCGGTACCTCGTGCTTGGCCGCCTCTTTATCGAGCTCAGCGCCCTCGTCTTTGACCCGTGCGAGATGAACCCATACTTCCGGAGCCCTTGCATTTCGCTTGCGATTCGCGACGCCGAGGTCGCTCGCCTCGCCCAGCTCGAGACCGAGCCCGAGCTGCCACCGTTGAAGCGACGCGTCACCGACGAGCGGACACAAGGGCCCAAGGCACTGCCTGCGCTGGCCGCCGACTGCATCGTCGACAGCTACCGGATATGGCGCGACATCTGTGCCGCCCTCGTGGCCGGTGGTGTCGTGCAGAGTGCGTCCGAGCTGCACCAGGACACGAGCGAGGTCGTGCTACCGTCCTCCGAGGTACACAACCTTTGTGCGAACACTTTACAAGCAGTAGTACATGTAGAAACGCGCCTCGAAGAAGATCTCGATCTCGACGCTGAACCACATGCCAACGATACGCCTGCCGAAGCGTCTGCCCCAAGCCGACCACTGCGAACCCGAACCCACGAGCATCTACATCACGGGGTCGTCCGTTGCGAGCAAGAAAGTTGGCGATTTCGTCTCGGCCAAGCTCCGCGTCGTGCCCAAGGAGCCCGTGCGCGACCTCAATCGCACTCTTACCACGCTGCACGCGACGCTCGTGGCCATACAAAGCAAGGGCCGAGCGGTCTTCCACGCGATCTCTTCTATTTCTTTCTTATCGCCAATCTATGGACTAGGTCCGAGCCATGCACAACGCTGTGCCCCACGCGCGGGCCTTGAATTGGAGGCACGCGTGCAACCTCGTCACGCACAAGGAGGTCGCCAAGCTGGCCTTGCGCCGGACGACCGTGCAGGTCGTTCTCGGTATGCAGGCATGCCATGGACGTTGCCGGCATATGCACTCGACCGTAGACGCCCGGCCGAGCTTGCACACGGTAATTGGCTGGGAGACACCTGGGATTGCGGCGCTGCTGCAAGACGAGGCGGAGCCGTCGCCCGAGATGGTCTCTGTGCGTGAGCTCTTTCAAGAGCACGAGAGAGCCTTTCGCGCCATGTACACGAAACCCAGCAGCGACATGTCCCACGCACTCTCGCTCGACGAGCTCTGGCGCGTTCTCAAGCGCATGCGCATTGCAACCAAAGTCGTCTCCATCCCCAAGGACGACACGACGTACGATGTTGCGGCGAGTGTTGCAATCTAGTAAAATGACTAGGCAACACATCCCGGTGGTCGACTTGGCCGAAATCGTCCTCCGCATCTGCAACGAGCAGTTTGGCGAGCTCTATCGTCTCTCGCGGCGCGTCGAGCGGTTCATTGCACTGCATTTGTGCCACGCTGTCGAGGTGCCGTCGCCGCTTCGGGACATTGCGTCGACCCCGCACGTCCGCGTACGTCGTCGCCCTGTGCACGGATCCGAAGCAGATCTTATTGGGGTCGTAGATGACGCTGGCGGACCACAAGGAGGTCCTCCTAAGCATCTTCAAGTCGTACGCTGTCAAGCCGAAAGGCAAGGACAAAGGCGTGGTGCCGCAGCACCTGACGAAGCGCGAGTGGTCGCTCCTCCTTCGCGTAGGCTCGTCGCCTTTTTCAGTGGCCGCACCCGAACATAGGATTACGGACTCTTGACGCAGCGCTTCTCGATCGAGCTGGCGAATGCTCTCTTTCTCAACGTGCAAGACGGCGCGTTGGACGAAGAAGAGACGTCAAATAACATGCTCTACTCGGAGTTTTGCGAAGCAGTCGTCGGCCTCGCAGGCTACGCGCTGCCCGACCCGTTCATCGACTGGCCCGTCAAAACCGCGCTCTTCATCAAGCGCTGCTTCATCGACAAACCGCCCGGGAAGGCGTCGTAGACATAGAGTTGTAACCTACAAGGCGGCGGTCTCCTTGCTTTCCCTGTGCAGCAAATGACTAGTGCAATGAGTGAGATATCTCAGTCGGCCCAGCGTGACCATTTGTCGACAGGCCCACCCTTGAAACGTTTTCGACAAGTTGACCAAACTCCGAGGATGGCTCCCGAAAGCGCTCTGGAGGCTAGAAGAGGCCGCTACGGTCGAGCTTCTCAACCCTGTTGGCAACGTGCGTGTGCACTGCCATGAGTGCCAGAACGGGCGCCCATCCGTGCTACTGGGAGTTTGGGTGCCCGACGAGATGCGATTTGATTGGCTGTGGACCGCTGCCATCTGCTAAAACTGCCGGCCACCCCTTTCAAAGCAGGCGCCTGTCTACATCGCAATTTCGTCTTCTCCGACCACCTCGAGATCGTAATGACCACCGAAGCAGCCAAGCACAGCGCCATGACCGAAGCGACAGCACTCCTCTCCTGCGAGCTGGGCGCCATCGACGACACGCCGGACGCGTGGGTCGAGTGGCGCAGCCTCGTGACTCTCTCGGGGCCTGTCGTACGACACGCCTCCTACCTCCGTCGCCTCCTCATGCAAGTATGTAATAGATCTTTACACTCCTTATGGAGTACCTTCCGTGCCTCACCAACGTCGTGCTCGTCGGGCAAATGGACTCGCCGCATACCAAGGCGTACGTCGACGCGGCCTCCATCTCGGGCATGGTACGTGTGCATAGTACTATTTTGCAGTGGACACAATATTGTCTGCTAGTACTTGAACATTACGTCGATCTCGGTCGGCCTCGGCATGGCCACGGCCATGGACACGCTCTGCACGCAGGCGTACGGCGCGGGCAACACCAAAAAGTTTGGCGTCTACCTCCAAAGCGCGCTTCTCAGTGTCGGTCTCGTACGTCTTCTCGTGTCGTATGTTCTGTGCTTTGAAATGCGTGCGTGCGTAGATACTAATACCGGTCGTCCTCCTCGACTGGTTCGCGGAGGACGTGCTCTTGGCGCTGGGCCAGGACCCGGAAATCTCGGCGCTCGCCGGCATCTTTACGCGCTACACGACGCTGGGTCTGCCCTTTCTCTTTTTCTACGAGCTCGTCAAGAAGCTGTTGCAAGCGTACAACATTGTGCTGCCGATGGCGGCGATGACGGTCCTCAGCAACCTCCTCCACGTTGTCTTGGGCTACTACCTCACCAACTACACGGCCCTCGGGTTCTACGGCGCCGGCCTCGCGCGCAGCGTGAGCTACATGGCGCTGCCGCTGCTCATGGTGCCCTACTTCTGCTACAACCCCGTGTACCGCGAGTGGCATCTCCGCTGCAACTACGCCGAAGCCGTCGCGCACCTGCCCGAGATCTTCCTCTTTGGTATCCCTGGCATGCTCATGATGATGATGGAGTGGACTGCGTTCGAGCTCCTCACGCTCTTTACGGGGCTCATGCCGAATCCCATGGTCACGATCGGCGTCAACTCGGTACCGTTTGCGACCTTGAAAGATTGATACTTACCACGCACGGGTAGATTTTGATGAACGTCGTCTCGATCGTGTACATGATCTTCATGGGCATCTCGGTCGCCGTCAACATCCGCATGGGCAACATGCTCGGCGCCAACAAGCCGCGCCACGCCAAGCTCATCATGGCCATGGGCTACGGCCTCACGTGCGTCGCTGTCACCATGACGTTTGCGAGCATCTACTTTGGCCGCTTTCTCATCCCCGAGCTCTTCCTCCATGACCCCGAAGTCACGTCGTAGGTCGATGGTACATGGCTGCATTGCCTCAGAATCGTCTAGGCGCGCGTCGTGGGCCCTCCTGTTCCTCTTGCCGTGCCACGTCATTGACGCACTCAACGGCAACTCGCAGGGCGCCCTCCGAGCGATGGGCCACCAGCAAGTCGCTACGTACGTGAACGCCGGGTCCTTCTACTTGGTCGGCATCCCTGTCGCCGCCTTTTGCGCGTTTTATTTGAAGTGGAGCGTCGAAGGGCTCTGGGCCGGCTTCACGACGGGACCGCTCACGGCGTGTTGCATCTACCTCACGCTGCTTTCGCGCGTCAATTGGTCCGACGTCGCCGCCGAAGCCGTCACGCGCGCCGAGACCGACTGAGATCTTGGAGGCACTTACTGTTGCGAAATAAAATACACACAAGGCCGAGTCAATTCATACGCGGGCGACGCTGGCGCCCGCAGGACCCTCGGTTGGGCAATTGGGAACACAGAGGTCGAAGCCGTTAGATCGCACATCTTCGCCGAAGAGTCCCGGCATTGAGTGCTAAGAGACTTGTATACTGCCGCTCAGAGCAGGCGTCGAGCCATGATGTTCAAGCGGACCATTCCGTGTCGTCTCTTCGGCAGTTGGTACCTAATAGCTGTGGCACCTTAATTTCGGTCGCATCCGAGCGACGCATGCATTTTGTGAAAAGTGGAATGTTGGTTGATCACCTGCGTGCGTCTTTGCAGTTTGCCGATCGCCTCCCGTCGAGCAAGATGATGTCCGAGAGAACGCTCCTGGTGCATGACCCGCTGCGGCGCATGGCGCTGCAGGCGAAGGAAGAGCCCAAGGTCCAAGTTGCAGCCGAGCTCGCGTCCCTCCTGCGGCTTGCCGGTCCCATGGTGCGGCATCCAACGCGCGCAAATCCCGCTCCACTTTCACGCCTTAGGTCTTGACGCTGCTGCTCGAGTACTTGCCCGGCGTCACCAACGTCGTCTTGGCCGGACAAATGCCAGGAAGCAGCGTGTCGGCCAAGTACGTGGCCGCGGCCGCCATGTCGAGCACGGTACCACACCCTCAAGGTGGGCATCATCTCCGTCCCGTACATAGTACCTCAACGTCACGTCGATGGCAATCGTGCTGGGCTTCGCGACGGCCGTCGATACGCTCGGATCGAAAGGCCCCTTCAAGCGCGACGAGCTCCTTCCGAGCGCGTGCATGGCTTTTGCCGTCGTACGACGACCTCGTGGAGGTTCTGCGTGCTCAATATGGGCCAAATTGCCTAGATGTGCGTGCCCATGGGTCTCCTCAACGTCCACGCAGCGTCCATTCTGCGCTTCTTGGGCCAAGACCCGTCGCTCGCGCTCCTCGCGGGCGAGATCATCCAGTGGTCGACGCTGGGCCTGCCGTTCCTCTTCCTCTACGAAGTGCTCAAGAAGCAACTGCACCTCCAAGGCATCGTTGGGCCTCCGATCCTTGTCGCCATCACGAGCAACGTACTGCACATTGCGCTGGGGTATTCGCTCTCGCAGTTTACGAGCCTTGGCGTCGTGGGCGTCGGCATCGCACGGGCTGTCGCGTACCTCGCGCTGCCAGGCCTGCTGCTCTGGCACATGCAGCGGCGCGGCCTTGTGTCGTCATGGGCGCTTCCGACGCGCGCAAGCATCTGCACGTTTGCGCGCTACGGCCTTCCGGGCACGGCGACCATGCAGCTCGAGTGGGGCGCGCTGGCGCTGCTCGTGCTCGTCTCGGGCATGCTCCCCGACCCGATCACGGCCGTCGGCGTCAATTCGGTCGGTGCTTTTTGTTGATCCATGAAGAATGACGTGGCAGCGTAGATTTTCGTGACCTTGCTCTCGCTCTTGTACGTGCTCTTTTACGGCCTCTCGCTCGCGATCGCGGCGCGCCTCCGGTTTTTTCTGGCGGCCAACCGCCCGCGCCACGCCGCCGCGACCATGCAGCTCGGCTACGCGGTGTGCATCGTGGGCGCAACGGTCACTTGCAGCAGCATCTTCTTTGGGCGTTCGCTGCTCTCGACGGTCTTCCTCGCGTACGACCCCAGCATTCGCACGTACGCTCCGATGGTTGTCGCTACGATCGATGGCATTGATGGCGCGTAGGCGGGCGACTCTGGCCGTGCTCTTTGTGGTGCCGCTGCATTTCTTTGATGCGCTCAACGCCGTCTCGCAAGGTATCTTGCGCGGCATCGACCGCCCGGGCTTTGCGACGTGCGTCAACGTTGTCGCCTACTACGTCGTGGGCCTCCTCCTCGCGGCGTACTGCGCCTTCTTCCTACATCTCGACCTCGAAGGGCTCTGGATCGGGTACGCGCTCGGCCTCGTCTTTGCGGGCGGCGTCTACTGGGTCCTCTTGAGCCACATCAGCTGGAAGCGCATGGCGTTTGAGGCATTTACGCGAGCCCAGGTCCCCCACCTCCCCATTGTGTAATGCGTGCCACGAGTCGCCATCTGATTGGACCATTCGAATTTTTGGTTGCTTTTGATTGGTTTACCGTTTCAATGGGATCGCAAACGGTGAAAATTGTGGACGGAGCAGCACGTTGGTGCATGCGGCTGAGATCAACTCGTTGATTCCGATGCCGGAGGAGTAGCTCGTCCGGCTGCTTACGCCGAGCTCTTGGTCTGCCATCATACGATGTAATGAGTGGTCTGCACGATGCACGTATGATAGATAGGCCATGACGGTGGTATCTGTCGAGCCCTAGTTCAAGCTCCAACTCATCCTGCTATCACCACGGGCACTGTGGCAGAGGCGGCATCAAAGTCTTTTGCTCGAGGCGTTTGTTACGAGGCGCTGCTCGCACCACGCTTGACGCGAGCAGTCAACCAGATCTGTGGAGGATGCGTATGCACGCACCGCGCCGTCGCCAGCATACACCCCCGATCAGTGACAAGTGATCCCTCGCGAGAAAGCTGGCGTCAAACTTGCATATCAGATATCACCGTGCCTCACCAAGGGCAGACGAGCGTGGTCCATTCGTGGCCAGTCTTTGGCCGAGGGCGACCAAAGATGCCAACAGAAGAGGAACGGTCCGTCATCCCCACAGCGCACATGCACCATGGCAAGCTGCATCGACCAAATCCTGTTGACGCATGGGACGAGCTCGCCATTTAGTCTGCTCGAGCGTAGTTAAGATCTTATAGTAATACGCGCGACGGCGAGCGCACGTGGGTGCGAACGCTGGGTGCCAAGATTCTTGTCGGTCGACTTGGCCTTTCTGAGGAAACTTCGAAGGACCAATCCGCGGTCGCGACGGCGTTTCGTCGCGTTTGATTGGCCGCCTTTTCCGGCTCTATCACGAGCAACCTCATTTTGCAATCCGATGGCCGGGCATCAAGCAGTTGTGCGCAAGGAGGAGAAGCTTCCGCTTGTCAAGGACCACTCGGACCACACGCTCTGCCTCCACGCCCAGGAGGAGACGCTGCCCGATGCGCGCGAAGAGTGGTGGCACCTCGTCACGCTCGCGGGGCCCGTGGTACGTTCCTGCCGGTGGCCTTCTCCGTGCTTAGCCCATGGCACGTAGATCTTTACACTGCTCATGGAGTACATTCCGAGCTCGACCAACATTGTGCTTGTTGGCCAAATGCAGTCGGAGCTCACCAAGGAGTACGTGGACGCGGCCGCCATCTCGGGCATGGTACGCCTATCGCTTTATGCATCGGATGTGCTCATGCGGCGACGACGACTAGTACCTTACGATCACGTCGCTCTCGGCGGGTCTGGGCATGTCGACGGCCATGGACACGCTTTGCAACCAAGCGGCGGGCGCGGGCCACACGTACAAGTTTGGCATCTACCTCCAGAGCGCGCTCCTTGGCCTCAGCATTGTGTTCGTACCGGTGTTTTTCCTCAACTGGTTCTGCGGCGACATCCTCGTGCTGCTTGGGCAAGACGCGTCCATCTCGCACATGGCCGGCGTCTTCACGCGCTGGACAATTCCTGGCCTGCCCTTCCTCTTCGTCTACGAGATCCTCAAGAAGATGATCCAGGCCCACGACATTGTGATGCCGATGCTGGTCATGACGTTCCTCAGCAACGTCATCCACGTCGGTCTTGGCTACTACTTGGTGCACCACACGAGCCTCGGCTTTTATGGCGCGTCGATCGCGCGGAGCATTGCGTACGTCGCGCTTCTCCTCATGATGGTCCCGTATTTTCTCATCAACCCGCTCTACCGCGAGTGGGAGCTGCGCTGGAGCTACGCCGACGCCCGCGCCCACCTCTGGCAGTTCTTCAAGTTTGGTCTCCCGGGTCTCTTTATGCTCGTCTTTGAGTACGGCGCGTTTGAGATTCTCACGTTGCTCTCCGGTCTCATGCCCAACGCCGTCGTCACGATCGGTGTCAACTCGGTACTTTCGCTCTATGTTTCAAGTGAACTGATATCTTGATAGATCATGACCAACACGATCGCCCTCATCTACATGATCACTTTGGCATTGCGACGTCGGCCAACATCCGCGTCGGTAACATGCTCGGCGGTAACAAGCCGCACCACGCCGAGCTCATCATGAAGATGGCGTACTCGCTCTGCCTCTGCTGCACGCTCGCGACGGGCGCGCTCATCTTCTTCTCGCGCAGCATCCTGCCGCAAGTCTTTATCAACGACCCCGAAGTCATTGCGTACGCAAAAATGATCTCTACCGTGTGCTTGGATGACGAAATGGACTCGTCGTAGGCGTGCGACGACGGCCCTTGTGTTTGTGATTCCGCTGCACATGAGCGACGCCATGAACGCCGTCTCGCAGGGCGTGCTCCAGTCGATGGGGCAGCAGCACATTGCGACCATCACGAACGGCTGCGCGTACTACATGGTCGGCATTCCCACCGCGTGCGTTCTCGGCTTCTACTTGGAGTGGAGCATCGAAGGGCTCTGGGCCGGCTTCACCTTTGGGTCGATTGCGGCCTGCACCGTCTACTATTTCGTCTTGCGCCGCGTCAACTGGCCCAAGATGGCCCAAGACGCTGTCTTGCGCACAGAAGAGTAGGTCCAAATAAGCTTGAAATAAGCTTCAACACGCTCCTTGGGTAACGGTATTGACCAATCGCAAGCCGCGGTCGCGATCTTGGCGAAAGGGCGCACGCATGGCGGCAGTGCAGGCACACGAATTCGAGCTCGACCTCTCGGCCGTGCGCGCTCGCAACACGGTCTTGTCGCGGACGTATGGGCGCCAAGTGCTCTTGACCAAGGCGGCGAAGGACCGCGAGGGCCCGGCCAGCGCGCGACGGAGCAGCCCACCGACGCGACCGCCGAACCGTGGTGTGCAGACCGCACGCGCTCCGGCCCGCGGTTCGTCCATCGAATCCATCTTGCTGCAGCGGCAGCAGCAACCCGCGAAGCGCCGCCTCAAGCGACGCCAGCGACCTTGTCGACTCGCTCGAGGTCGCGCTGCGAGCCATGGAGGCGCAGTCGGTGCAGCGGCGCATTGTCGCGAGCCCGTCGCGCCCCGTCATGGCGCTAGATGGACGCAGAAACAAGGCGCCCGCAGAGAGGTCGAGAGAAGCGTGGTTCCAGAAGCAAGAGTACTACCTGCGCAAGCGGCGCGTGGCTGAGAGCGATCGCGCCACGTATCTCACAACGCCATCGCTCGCCATCAAGCCGATAAGCATCGAGATATTGAGAACGCTGCAGTCCAACGACGACGCGCTCCAGCTCCAAGGTGCATCGCGCAGTGCAGAATAGTTCCCTATACCGCCTTTCTAGGCCGCCTGTATGCTCAAAAGCTCGACGGGCTCCGACGCAAGTTGCAAAGCACAGCGCAGACCATTGACGCGCTGCGACGGCGGGGCGCGCCGCTCTCCGACGTCGACGCGTGCAGAGAGGCCATCGAGGCCATGGAGAGCGCGATCGCTGTGTTTCGGTCCAACCAGCACGCGCAGTTTGACGACCTCGTCGTGCACGAAGGCCAGCTCGAGCGCGACGTACTCATCTCGATACACGTGGTATACGCAGTGGATGATGATGCGCATGGCACTGTAGCTGCACCGCTTTGAGACCAAGATGGATGCGTGGTCCAACGAGCGCCCGATCGACCGCCCGACAACGGGCAAGGCGCCGCGAGTAGCCGCCGCCAATGACGTCGAGACGCGTCAGGACATTGAGCGCGTCCGCATGCTTGATAGCCTCTTGCACGAGACGGGCGATGCGTGCGGCGGCTGGGCGTACGACGACCACGCGCACTTTGTCGCAGTGCTCCACGCGTCGGGCCTCACCGACCCGGACGACCTCGTGTCCTACTTTACAGCCAGCACGGTTCGCAGCGACGATGACGGCCACAACAACCACGACGACGACGACGACGGTCACAACGACGACGACGACGACGCGGTCGCCAACGAGATTGCACTCCTCGACCAACGCGCGTCCGTTGCTGCCAAGCTCGGCCTCTTTAGGACCAAGTGCCACGCCAAGCTGCCGTTCAAGACGACGAGCGCGGTGCAGACGCACCTCGAGTGGTACGCGCAGCACCTCTCGCTGCTGCAGGCCAAGAAGAAGACGATTGTGAATTGGCGAGAGCGCAAGAAGAGTCTGGAGCGGCGCGAAACAACCGCAGCGAGCCATACTAGTACGAACGAGCGCCCTCGGTCGTCGCGGAACGTGACCGAGCGCCAGCGGAAGAAGACGCAGATTCTCGAGTGGAAGGCGGCGAAAGCGCAGCAGTCGCAGCGCGTTGAACCAGAGACGCTCACTGCGCAGGCGTCCGTGGCGACGCTCGTACCTTCCAGAGACGTAGACCACTTTTGCTCATCGAATCGCTAGAAACGCATCGAGATCAAGCAAAAGATCGCACTCTACAAGCTCGAGAAGGAAGAGGAGCAGATGCGGCAAGCGAGTCTCTCGGAGCTCATGAAGCCCATGGCCCGCGCACCCTCCAAGGTCCGTGCAACGAATATGCAACTCGCTGAGGATGAGGCTGGTAGGAGCAACTCATGACGTCGGCCGAGCGGGCCGTCCACGCCGCGAAAGCGCGCCTCGAGAAGGTGCTTGCCAGCGCTGCCGCAACGCGCCAGGCAGCAGAGCTACCACTTCGGCCCAAGTCGTCTCGACAGCTACTCGCCAGCGCGAGCTCGGACCTGCTCAAGCCGACTGCGGCGTCGGCGGCGCGGGCCGTGACGCCCGACGAGGTAGAGCAGCAGAGCGCGGCGCGGGCCGCGCGCGCCGCCCATCGCGGCTACATTCCTGGGGCAGACGGAGCCACGCACGTCAAAGGCCGGAGCTTCGGCCACGTACCCAGCCAGCCCCGTGCGACGCCGGAGTGGCGCAAGCGTATCTAACTCAACGTGTATCGGTTTTTGAGTTTCTTTTGAGTATTGCCGTATTAATATATCTTTTGAATTTTGCTCGATAAACCTGTAAGACATAGTATCGAGTCTCGTAGGCTCTGGTGGTGGAACCAGCATTGCAGCAGGTCGAGGAGGTTGAGCGCAGTAGTAGCATGAGCCAGCGATTTCCGATGCCCCGGTGGTACGAACGCGACGCTCCGTGGACAGAGCTTAAGCTGCGTGTAGGGCTGGCGCCCCGACGCATGCCAACGTCAAGGGCCACGTTGAAGTCGTCAAGGATGGCACCGTGCTGGACAAGGTCGCCATCGGCCAGCAAGCCTGCACCGTCTTTGGCCGCAATGGCGACGTCTGCGATGTCGAGCTCGCGCACGAGACGATCTCGCGGCAGCACGCTGCCATCGTGCACACAAAGACGGGCTCAATCGAGATCATGGACCTCGGCTCGGCCCAAGGCACAACGGTGGACGGCGAGCCTCTCCGTGGGGACGAGCGACGGGCCTTGACCAACGGCAGCGAAGTCCGCTTTGGTAAAAGCTCGCGCGTGTACATTCTTCGCGGTCTGCATGCGAAGGACGAAGCCCCAGCGCCGCTGCCTGTGGCGGCGGACGAGATCGCGTCGCTGCCGACGGGTTTTGCCAAGCAAGGCACGACGAAACAGCTCAGCCAGAAGGAGCTCGAGCGCAAGCAGCGCGAAGAAGAGATCCGCAAGATGACGATGGACATGATGGCGTCGGCGCCGCAATTCACGAGCGTCGCCGTCGATGCGCCCGCGCCGACCGAAGCGGTAGATGAAAAGGAAGAAGACGACGAAGACGATGACCAAGATGACGATGGCGACAAGAAGAAGTCGTCGCTCTACGACTCGGGCCCCGAGTCCGACTCGGACGACGACGAGGGCCAGGACGACGTCGCGCAGCGCTACAGCATCCCGGTGACAAACGAAGTCGTGCTCTCGGCGCACGCCAAGACCGTCTCGTGCATCGCCGTCGACGCGTCCGGCGGCCGCGTCGCGACAGGCTCGATGGACTACCACATGAAGCTCTGGGATTTCGCAGGCATGGCGCGCCACGTCCGGCCCTTCCGCGACTCGGAGGTCGAAGATGGCCATCCGCTCATGGCGCTGAGCTACAGTCCGACCGGCGATCGCGTACTCCTCGCTACTTGCCGTCCTCGAAGCCTCTAATGCGTTTTTTGTAGGTCCTCGCGGTCACGGGCTCGGCGCAGCCCAAGGTCTTTTCCCGCGAAGGCGTCTTCGAGCTTCAGTTCACAAAGGGCGACCCGTACCTGCTGGACATGGTCCATACAAAGGGCCACACGGCGTCGTGCTCGGGCGGCATGTGGCACCCGCTGCTGAAGGACACGATGATCACGTCTGGCTTGGACGGCGCCGTGCGCGTCTGGAAGCTGAACGGCAAGACGTCGTTCGACAAGCTTCTGAACGATGCGGTGCTCAAGCTCAAGTCGCGCCAGGGGAAGCGCACCGAGGTGACGGCCTGCGCCTACAGCGTGGACGGCGGCTTGATTGCGGGCGCGACGACCGACGCGCTGGTCTACGCGTACGATTTGCGCCGGTCCACGCCGGCGCGGCGTGGAAGCTGGACGCGCACAAGCCCGGGAGCCCGGACCTGGGCATCTCGAGCATCCGGTTCTCGCCCGACAACAAGATGCTCGCGACGCGGTCCGCCAGCGACGACTGCGTCAAGCTCTGGGACATGCGCAAGCCGAGTACCCCCGTCAAGACGGTATCTCTACCTCGTTGAGTGGCGACTCAGTTCTGGATTAGTATCAAGGTATCGAGAACGTTTTTTCGATGGCGAATCTCGCCTTCAACGGCGTCGGGTCGGCGCTCGTCGCCGGGTCCAGCGTGCGTGCGGGGTCGGGCGACCGCGGCCAAGTCCACTTCCTCGACGTCTACACGGCGACAACGGCGCCGCTGCGGTCGATTCCCATGGCCGAGGACGAGAGCGCCGTCAGCGTCGCGTGGCACGCCGGCATCAACCAAGTACGCCACCTGGAACCTCAATCTCAATCTCAACATCGTGTAGGTGTTTGTGGGCGGGAGCTCGAGCAACGTCCGCGTGCTCTACGACCCGGCCTTGAGCTCCAAGGGCGTCCTCTTGAGCGCGACCAAGAAGCTCCCGGTCGCCACCGCCGGCTTCGTGCGCCTCGACTCGCTCAGCGAAGGGCGCGTCGTGAACCCGCACGCGCTGCCCATGTACCGCGAGACAACGACCAAGGTCACGAAGCGCAAGTACGCCAAGGTGCGCATGGACCCGATCGCGTCGCAGATCCCGGAGCGGCCGCTCACGGGCGTCGGCGTGGCCGGGCGCACGGGCGGCAACACGTTTACGCAGTACTTTATGCGCGACCACGTCAAGTCGGCGTCGATCCGCAGCGAGGACCCGCGCGAAGCAATCCTCAAGTACGCGAAAGCGGCGGCCGAGAACCCGACGTTCCTCGGCTCGGCGTACGCCGACTCGCAGCCGCAGGACAAGCTCGACGCGCGCTACAAGCTCGCAAAGCAGACGTTCGAAGAGGAGAAGATTGCAAAGGAGGAAGAGGCGCGCCGGCTCCTCGACATTTAAGAGAAGACGACAAAGATGAAGAAGGTGGGGAAGAAGAGGGTTGTGTGTCGAACCTAACTTACAAATATACAAATCTATGCAGCCATCGACGTTGCGAGAGACCGGGGTGGTGTTTACTCGTCGTCGCTGGCGTCGTCGCTGGCGTCGTCGCTACCGGCGTCGTCGTCGCTCGCGGCCGCGGCGGCCGGCTCAGGCTTGGCGGCTTCGGGCACGACCTTGGCCTTGCCGAGGAAGTGCGGCTTCAAGAGCTTGTTCATCGAGAACATGGTGACCGACGGCTCGCCAAAGAGCGACGTGAGCAGCTCGTTGCAGATGATTTCTTGCTTGTTTTCGGGGTTCTGGAGCTCGTTCTCCTTGATGTACGCCCAGAGACGCTTGACGACCTGCGGGCGGCTCAGCACCGACTCGCCGAGGATCGCGCCGAGTTCCTTCGAGAGCTCGAGCGGCGCGTTGATGCCCGTGTTGGGCGCCGGCGCCGCGCGCTTGGGCTTCTCGCCCTTCTCCTTGCCAGCGGCGGCCGACTTGCGCGCGGCCTTGACCGCCTTCTTGCGTTCCTTCTCGGCCGTCTTGGCCTCGTCTTCTTCGCTCGACTCGCCGTCGCGGATGATGTCGTCCCAGCCATTGACGACTTCCGACTCCTTCTTGACATGGCGCTTGAGGAACTTGTTCATGGAAAACATCGTGAACGAGTCGCGCTTGAAAACGCCCTTCAACGTGTCGTCGAGCAAGATCGTGCGCTTGTCCGACGGGTCCTGGAGGCCGTGGTCGCGGATGTAGTCCCACATCTTCTTGACGAGCTGCGGGCGCGACGACTTGTCGACGCCGAGCACCTGCGCGAGCTCGGGGCTCAAGACCATCTCGGACGCAAAGCCACCGCCGCCGCCGCCTTCCTTCTTGGGCGCGCGCTTCTTGGGCGCCGCCTTGGTCTTGGTGACCTTGGCGCGCTTGGCCGGCGGTGCGTCGTCCTCCGAGTCGTTCTCATCGTCGTCGTCGTCGTCGTCGTTTTGCTCCTCGATGATCTTGGTGATCTGCGCGTTGATAAAGGTCTTTTGCTCTTCCATGGACTCGCCAAACTGCGTCTCGAGCTGCTTGCGCACCATCTTGCGCGAGAGCGTCTCGAGGTCCGAGGACGCGAGGATCTTGCGGATCGCCTTGGCGAGGTCCGTCGTCTTGGTCTTCATGCTGCAGAGGGAAATGGCGGAGTAGCGTTTTTTGGCTGCCCCCCGACTGAGTGGCGGTAGGGTTACCCCGAGGTCCACACGCAATGGTCCCACTTCCCTTGCGGCGTACGCCAATGAAAAAGGACCATTGCATCCGATACGTTTCGCGCCTCCATCTATATATATACAGCGCCAACCCCCTCTCCGAGATCGAATATATTGGAGACGATCGGATATTGGCTCATTTCGCATTATAGCCAATCGTTTTCCTCGAGAAGCCAGGGACACGATTCCATTGGCGGATATATTGCTGTTCAGCTCTCGGCTGACAGGACCAGCATCTTGTTCGCCCTGTACAAAGAAGAGAACGCGACCATGGAGGGCATGGAGGCGGCGGCTGTATACACGTGGTAGATAGCGTTAAGGCGCAGAAAACGCGGTCAACAAGCCAGCGTCAAGTGGGTGGTGCGGCGACGACGCTCGAGACACGCACACGTACAGTTGCGTGCGCGTAGACTCCGGGGTTTCTCCGGGAAAAAGGCGGTATCCTACCGCAACGATCTTTGAGCAAGCAAAGAAGGAAGAAGAAAGAGGATGGGAAGCCAGCCATGGGGAGCGGTGCGACTGCTGCTGGTCGGCTGGGCAGCGAGCACTGCGGCAAGCACTGCGGCGCCGTCGCAAGTGCACTTGGCGATCGCCGGCGACGACTTCGGAGGCATGGCCTTCTCGTGGGTCACGCCAACGGCCAGCGCATCGGTGGTCAAGTACGGTCGCGACCCGGCCGCGCTCGACGGCCGCGCCACGGCGACGACGCCCAGCGCACGATACACCTTTTGCAACTACACGTCCGGCTACAACCACCATGTGGTCGTGCCGACTCTCGCCCCGCGATCCACCTACTTCTGTACACGCGCCACGGACCATGCGCATCATCTCATTACGGTTGCCATAGATATCGTGGGCAGCGACGAGTCGGGCTGGTCCGCGCCGACGGCTTTCAAGACGCCGCCGCAGCGTGGCGACATGGCGGCGCCGCTTTCGATCGCGATCCTCGGCGACCTCGGGCAAACCGAGAACTCGCAGCGCACGCTGGCGCACGTCCAGGCGCAGCCGAACCTCGACGCGGTCTTCGTGGCAGGTAGAATGCTACGTTGCGTTGCGGCGTCTTTTGCTCTTTGCGTAGGTGACTTGTCGTACGCAGACACGGTCCAAGAGCGATGGGATTCTTGGGGGCAGCTGGTTGGACCGTCGACGGCCACGACGCCATGGTACTCCTCTCGATGCGGGCATCTGATGCGACGTACATGTACTAGGATGGTCGGACCCGGCAACCACGAAATCGAGCTTTCGTGCAACTTGCAGCCGTTCGTCGCGTACCAAGCGCGCTTCCGCATGCCGGCGGCCGAGAGCGGCGCGCCGCGCGGCAACCTCTTTTACTCGTTCGATCTCGGGATGCTGCACACGATCGTGCTGACGCCGTACGTGCCGACGTTTCGCGGCTCTTCGCAGTACGCGTGGCTGCAGCGCGACTTGGCGCGCGTCGACCGGGCGCGCACGCCATGGATCGTTGTGCTTATGCACGCGCCGTGGTACAACAGCAACACGGCGCACCAGAACCACCATGAGCCGCAGCACGTCATGAGAAAAGATATGGAGACGCTGCTCTACGAGGCCCGCGTCAACGCTGTCTTTGCGGGCCACGTCCACGCGTACGAGCGGTCGCGTCCCGTATACAAGGACTCGCCACACCAACATGGACCGGTGTACATCACCATTGGCGACGGCGGCAACCGCGAAGGCCTCGCCGAGACGTTCCTCGAGCCCGCACCGGCGTGGTCGGCCTATCGCGCGGCCAAGTACGCGTCCATATATGAGAGAGGATGACGACCATATCTTATGGTTAGATATGGGTACGGGCACCTCGACGTTGCCAACGCTTCCCACGCGCGCTTTACATGGCGCGTCGCCGACGGTGTCGCCGACCACGTCTGGCTGGAGCAGCCACGAGACGTCTCGAGCGTCAACTAGAAGCGTCGGGGCGGTAGCTACGGCGCTACGAATAATAGTTTGTGGCTCTAAGAATCTGGATCTGGATGAGATGATGACGCACACCAGATAAGGACAGCGATCATGCAGGACTGGCTTGATAGAATAGTGGAAGAGACGCTATCTGGGCTGGCGAGAGTAGGGCGATTTTGCTAGAGACACCAACTCTTTGTGGACGCCGGCTGCGCATCCGTTTTTTCTGCCCAGCGTCGCAGGCGCCAGACGAAATCTGGGTTGCTACTTGTTGAAGCCCGTTTCTCGACCGCACCTTTGGCCCAAGGTCGGCAACATCTGGAGCCACGTGCAGCCATGTGGGCAATCATCTCTGTAGACGCGGCGCCTGCCCGCACGACTGATAGCAACCAGTGTCGTCGTCATACCGTCTTTTCACATCGTATTGTACGCCAACGACGGGCGCCACGACTCGCAGCAGCTGCGCCGGGTGTACAATCGGCGGCCGTAGAAACACCGTGTGTGACGTGGCGACGTTGAAGCTTCCTTTCTTTTGGTAATACGCGCGCCGTCCACCTCTTGGAGCTCCAGTCGCACGGTACTCGGCGCTGGATGTCGACCACACTTGAGCTGTGATTACGACAGCCCTAAGCTGGTTCGCGGACGCTCGCAAATCGTATGCTCGCCGTTTGCGAACGATCATTTTGCAATTGCCCCGAGGATGCTCACACCGGCAACGACACCGCGCGACGATCCGTCCAAGAAGCGGCGGCGGCCCGAGACGACGACCAACGCCGTGCCTGGCCAGGGCCCGTGGACCAACGAAGAGCACGAGCGCTTCCTCCTCGGCATTCGTCTCTTCCCGGAAGGGCCGTGGAAGGCCGTGGCCGAGTTTGTGCAGACGCGCAACGCCAAGCAGACGCAAACGCACATGCAAAAGTGCAAGGAGAAGATGCTGCGGAAGCTCCGGACCATGGACATCAACGTCGACGACGTCTCGGCCGCGTACGACGCCTCGACCAAGGCCATGGGCACCATCAAGACGTTCAAGCAGCTGCACTACAAGCAGTGCGAGGACGCCAAGCTGCCGGACGTTCACCCAATTCCGTTCGACCCGACAAAGACGCCGGCGACCGACGACGCGATCGAGCTGCACGTCTTTGCGTCCATCGCGAACATGATGAACTTTGACGAGTGCCTCGACTTCTTCCTCGACGACATGGCGCCGGCGCTCCTCGGCGACGACGACGACGCGTACTAGCCATCATCCACTGACCTTGTTTAATTTAACCCTCGTCTGCATGTATTACTACTGCGGTTAATCCATGGATCTCTCAATATGTACCGGTACTGGAGTCGACGATCGACCACGGAGGCTGGCCTTTCTCTCCGTCCTCCGAATAAAGTGGGTACGCCTCTTGTATTGAAGACGGCGCCGATCGTGCCGACAGGCGATGAGCCATGGAACCACGACGAGCGAGGAAGACGACGAGGAAGACCGCGCGCTTCAACAAGACGGCAACGGGACAGGCGGCGTCTGGTCCTGACCCATATGAAAATTTGGAGATTGCGCGCCAAGGCCACGCCAACAAATACTACGGTACACGCGGCGACGACGACGGTGGCACCTGGTCGTTGTCGTTTCCACAGCACCGATAACGCAGCATTAAACACGATGCAACGAGGCTGCGCTTCCTGGCATAGACGCTCAGGACGTCGTCGGAGGTCGCAGCACCCGCCATGCAAACGCGCGCGGTTGGCACAGCCGGAGGGGACGGACTCTCTTGAGCGCAGCGCGTACGCGGGCTTTGGAGGCTCGGATGGTTCGAGTCGCCGGAACCTATCGACGATGGTGGTGGTGGGTGCTGATTCGCGTGCTACATACCTCAGTCGACGTTGTCTTGAGTAGCCCGCACGCTAGCAACGCCACCGCAATGTCTTGTGGTAGTATGGACGTCCGGTCGGCAAGGTCGGCAATGGATACCGCCTTGGACGTCGCAGCGAGTTCTCGCAGGACGCGATGCTTCCAGTATTCCACGTAGGCGGCGTGGCCGTGCGCCGAGAGGGGTCGCTCGGGCGTCCCGACCTGGCCGTCGTGCGCCGAGATGGCGTACGAGATGGAAATCAGGAGCGTGCCGTACCCGTGCCGCTGGTACGGCGGCAGCACGACGATGCACGAGAGGTTGTAGCCCTCGGGCGACGCCTTCTCCTTGGAGAAGTACCCGACGATGTGGCTTCCGTCGTCGTCGACGCGGCAAAGCACGTAGAAGCGGAAGCGCGTCACGTCGTAATACAGCGTCTTTTGGTCCATGAAGAGCTTGGCGAGGAGGCAGAGGTTCTGCGCGTACGTCGGCTCGCGCTTGCCGTCGACGGCGTAGAGAGCAAGACGGTCGCCTCTTTCGTAGTAGACGCGAGGCCCGGGCGGCGTCGTAAGCGCGCAGTCGGACCGCTTGTGGTGCTGCAGAAACCGCTTCGAGCTCGTGTACCCGAGGCAGTGTTCGCAGAGGTAGAGCGTCCCGTCCGGGTACGCGCTCGCGGGGTATGGGCTCGGGTACCATGTGTCGATGACGAAGCGACCGAGCTCGATGCGAGGAACCTGGCGCATGAGCGCTGCGCTCTCGAGGTCCATGCGCTGGAACCGGGCCCGCGGGTCGTCGTCGTCATCGCGGGTCTCGATGGATCGCTTGCGCTTCCTCGCCAGCATGGTCGCGTCAAGGGCGCGCTTCCCCTGGCGGTTCATGATGGAGCGTCGTCGTAGCATCGTCCTCCTTCCTCTTCCTAGCGCTTCTTCTTCCTTGCGCTTCCCCGCGCCGATGGCCAAGACGAGCGCTTCCACCTTGGCTGCGCGAGAGCGCATTTTTAATCCACCGGGCGGCATATTATTTTAATATAGACGCATCCAATATACAGATTCAGTCTACATTATAGATTGGTATTTAAATACAATAGAATGGCCTCGGCAACGTGGCCGCGTGCTAGAACGTTCGCCACATTATTTTAACCCTGCATTTGTACAATTCATTTTAATACTCTCGCAACGCACTGTGTAATTGTATACATGATTGATGCACAAAATAAAATACCGATTATAATATGTGGTCCACCGGAGCAGCCTGTGATTGGTGGCATGGCCCTCAAGGCCATCTGTGGGGCTGCCAGCGCATGGCCCAAGGCAACTCTGACCATGCCAGCCCAAGACCCACGTGCTAGCGACGAGCGCCAGAGGACGCCTGCCCGCGCACCCCGACTACACATGTGACGTCAATGGATCAGTGCACCGAGGCGGCTAACCCGGTGGAGGACAAGTGGACAGCGCAGAAGCAAAGCACTGGCGCGAGGCACCTGGTCGAACAGACACTCGTCCACAGTATCCAGCTGCACACACAAGGTATATACAAGGAGGACTAAACTTCGGTCGATGGCTCTGATCAGCGCATTTCCTCTACACTTGCGCGAGCTTACGCAGGTGCTCGAACGTGTACAGCGACGACGAGTGGCCGTCGCTCCACACGACAGCAAACGCGTAGTTGCCCTTGCGCTGGACGGCGGTGGGTCGGATGTCATCCGGGATCGTTTCCGGGTCGAGGAGCTAGCGCGACGATCAGACAATTCATTGCAGACTCTCGGACGTACGGGCTTGCCCGTGAACTCTTCGATGCACGCAGCGCACCGACACCTAGAGCGACCGTACATCCTTTGCTTTTCGATTGACATCAACGTACTGCGCACGCAGCTCGACGGGCGGCAAGATGACCTCGTGCGCGCTCTCGCTCGTGTAGAAGCGGAGCACAATACCGCGCTTGGAGTCGTACAGGAGCTCGGGTGCGAGCTTGGAGAGGTGCTTGAGCTTCACGCACTCTTCGGCGACCTAGAGAGACGCGTCAGTCGCAGTGTCTTGGCCCTCGACGTGCCGTGATTGCCAGCGATTCGAATGTCACCGAGACCTCGGGCAGCGCATCGGTGAGCACCAATGGCCTAGTCGACGGTGAGAACACTCCGCACGGTGTCGACATCCGGTGGACCGTCCAGCGTCGGCACTATCGCTCGTGGACTCGGCCATCGGGAACTGAAACGTGTGCTGAATGTCAAACGACTGCTGCAACTGCTTGAGGTGCCCGTGTCCTACGCGCCGCTGAAGACAGAGACGGCCGTGCAGTGTCGCTACCGAACGGGTAGTGGCGGTGGCCGTGAGCGCAGTCGAAGTACGACATGTTCTCGACCACCGCGCTCGTCGGGATCTACGCACCATACATCATCAGTCGAGCGACGGGCAATCTCGTCGCACCTTGAGGTCCTCAAACATCGAAATGCCCTTTTCCACATCGACAAAGCTAGACAGAATGCAGGATGCCATCGTGACATCGAAACTCAAACCTGAGTTTTTGCGGCGTCGTGACAATGACGGCGGTCGTGATGGCCGTCTGCTGCGCGAGGGACATGTGGATGTCGCCCGTGCCCGGCGGCATATCGATGACCAAGTAGTCGAGCGCGCCCCACTCGGTGCCAAGGACGAGCTGGTCAATCACCTTGGACACCATCGCACCGCGCATGACAGCGGCGCCTTTGCCTACGTACCCACTTGAAAGAAACATCATATCGACTCGGTCGAGGTACCGCCTGCGCCCGGCGCGGCCTTGCTGTTGACGAACCCAAACGACATGCACTCGACGCCGTGGTAACGTACGGGCTCGACGAAGGACGGGTTCGTCTTGGACTTGCGAATGCCGCGGTCGTCCGGTGAGATCATGGTCGGCAAGCTCGGGCCATACACGTCTGCGTCCAGGAGCCCCACGCGCGCACCGCGCTTCTGAAGCCTACGGACAAGCAGCTCAGCATGCAAACAACACGGGAATGGCAAGGTACGCAAAGGCGAGGTTGACGGCGACAGTCGACTTGCCGACGCCGCCCTTGCAGCTCGAGACTGCGACGATGTTGCTGACGTTGGCAAGCGCCGAGTGACGCGGCGCTTGCGGATTCCGCGTCGACGCCGATGCCAGCGAGACGTTGGCGCGCGAGACCCACGGAAGGCTCTGGATCGCCTCCGTAGCCTCGGCAATCCACTGGTCGTTCTGGCGCAGCACGCGCGACGGCGTCTCAATGTCCAGCGAGACGCAATGGTCGGGCTGGATGACCAAGTTCTAATACCCATGCATCACGAACGTTCTTGATGCTCCTTCGCCTTGCGTACCTTGATGCGGCCGAGCGTCGGCAAGTCTGCGTTGAGCAGGTCGTCCTTGACACTGCGGAGGCGCTCCATGACCTCGGCCTCCATGGCTGCGAGCTTCCGCGGCGACAGCGTCGTCAAGCCCGCCGTACGCGCAAGGCGCACCGCGCGCCAGCCCTTGAACCCGATCATGCGAAACACACTTTGAGCGACTCCGCCCCTTTTTACCGCGTAGGTTTAATATTTAACGTGTTTTTTCACCTGGGTTGCCAAAAGCAAAACGCGAGTAATATTGCACCGTGCTGCGTTAAACAGAATTTAGGTCTAATAGGTTACGAGCGCTTCTTGAGCACGAACGCGACACCGACAGCCAGCGCGACCGTTGCCGCCGCCAGCGCCACGCGCGTGTCGAGCGTTTTCCCAAAGACGCGGAGGCCCGGCGCCGGCGGAATCTGCTTGGTCATGAGCTCGCCCTCGCCCTCGACCTCAAACCCGAGCTTGCGGTAAAAGTTGCGGACGCCGACGCCGGCAATGACAGCCATCTTGGTGTAGCCTTGTGCGCGCGCAATCTCTTCGGCCTTGAGCATGAGCTGCGTGCCAAAGCCGATGTGCTGCGGCTTGGACTTGTCGCCGCTGTTAACGGCCACGAGCTGCCCGTAGACGTGGAGCTCGCGCACGAGCGCGCAGCCTTCGAGCTCCGGAAAGACCCCCGCGCCGGCCGTCGGCGAGAGGCGAAGACGGCAAAACCCGCAAATGGTCGACTCGTCCGGGGTCTCAAAGCTGAGAAAGTACTCGGTGCCGTCGTTGGCTTCGTACGTGCGCGTGATGAGGATCGCCTTGGTCGCCGCGCGCGCGTCGCTCTTGATTTCGCGGCACCGGATGCAGCGGCACGTGCGGCCGGCCTGCTCCATGCGCTTCAGAATCACTTGGCGCAAGTTGGGCTCGTCGACGCCACCGAGAATGTACTGCGACGGAATGTCGCGGATGACGCGGTTGAGCCGGATCCACGGATGCACCTGCGCCTTGATGTCCATGAGGAGCGCCATGAGCTCGTGGTCCGAGTACGGCACGTATTCGCCAGCGTCGTACCAGCGCTTGATGACAGTCCACGGCGTCACTTCGCACGGGTAAATCTTCCACTGGTCGGCCTGCAAGTCGGGCGAGTGCAAGACGTACTCGAACATCGCGCGGTCCAGCTCGACCGAGCTGCCCGGGAGGTTGGGCATGAGATGGATGTCGGTCTTGTAGCCGCAGTCGCGCAGGAGCTTCATCGCGCGCTTCGCATCGGTCGTCGTACACCCGCGGTTGATCTTTTTCAAAATACCCTCGTCCGTGTGCTGGATGCCGAGCTGGACGCGCGTGCAGCCAAAGCGCCGGAAGCGCCGGAGCTCGTCCGGCGTGATGCAGTCCGGTCGCGTCTCGAGCGTGATGCCAATGATCTTGACCGACGTTGTCTCGTTCTCTTTCTTTTCTTCGTCCAGCGACTTGCGATCGCGCTTGACACGGTCGTGGAACGTGTTGGCTGCATAGAAGAGATCGCGGATGAGCCTAAGTCGTGCCTAAGAGCAGTGTACATCGAGAACAGCGAGGACGTACTCTTCCTGGTACGAGACAGGGTACGACGCCCATGTACCCCCGAGCACGAGCAGCTCAATCTTGTCGACCGGGTGGCCGTTCAGCGCCAGCGTCACGCAGCGGTCGCAAAACTGCAGCACCGGATCGAACGAGTTGCGGTTCGCGCGCAGCACGCTCGGCTCGTCGTGGAGATACGACCGCGGCTGGTCCGGTTCGTTCGGGCAGTAGTAGCAGTTCCATTGGCAGCTAAACTTTTGGCCGTGCGGGTACGGGCTCGTGAGCACCGTCACAACAAGGACGCCACTCTGGCTCTTCCCGGCCTTCTTGACGAGGAGGTTGTCAATCTCGAGGTGCGGCGGCGCCTCGCCGCGCTTGACGAGTGCGTTGTAGACGAACTTGATCTGCGACTTCTTCGGAAGCGTCTTGTACTGCCGGCGCAGCAAGATGAACGTCTTCTCGAGCGCGCGGGGCGTCTGCGGGTTGGCCTCGACGACAAACTTGGTCATGGCCTCGAACTTGGGCCACTCGTCCGCCGGGATGAGCTCGTCGTACTGGCGGTAGATGTCTTCGAGGCTGTTGATCGGGTCGTCGCGGCCGCCACTGCGCTTGTATGTGTTCGGGTCGTTCTCGCGCTTCTTGGCGTCGCGCGCCAGCGCTTCCGCGTCCATGTCCAAGCTGTCGGCCATCGCGTCCCCAGGAATCGGAAAACGGGTTTCGATTGGTGGTGGTTCGGAGGATATTGGATTCCAGAGGTAATCACCTCTAGAAATCGATATTGAAGTTGGCATCAAGTTCCCGCGCAAATGTCAACCCTCCAATGCCATGCTCGTTGGCGCAGAGCTGTGCAATATCGTACTCAAGTACGTATGTGGACCATGAAGAATCTCTTGCACGAGGCACTGTGCTGCAACCAATATCGTAATGACTTCACTCGAACGTCACACTCAGATTCTCTAGCGCGGATTGGAGACTTGTAGACTTAGAGTGGGTACTGCACGGAGCGGCGCTGACAGTCGTAAAACTGAGCGGTTGGCGCCAACGTCGACTCGAACGCAGCAACGCCGCGGGCAAGAATGTCTCTGGCTTCCGTGCCACGAGGAAGCATCGCGTCTGCGAGACGGGCTGCGGCCGTCGGAGAGATGCGGAACGGCGCACCATCCTCTGCCCCACGGCGCGGCAAGTCGTCCATGCGCAGAGTCCGAGAGAACCCGTCTTCGAGTTGCATCTCGAGGCTCCAAAGAAAGGGCTCTATGCACATCGCATTTGACATTGCAACGGTTGCCACATCACATGCAGAGCGTACCCGAGAGCAACGAGCGCAAACGGTCGGGCAGAAAGGCGTCGTAGACCACGTAGAACGTCGGAACCCGATCAGTTCCGGCCTGGGCGTGGGCAAGCGCGTCTTGCGCCAACTGTCGGATCATGGCAACGTTCAAGCCCAAGAGCTTGCCGACCGCGCAGACGTCGACAAGCCATTGGACCTTCTTGAAGTGTGCACATGAAGTGACAAACGATGCGAGATCGGCGAGTACGATGCCTTGCTATATAGCAATAGAGACATGCTTCAACAGGGATATATACATGGCTACGAGCGTACCAGACCCAGCCAGTGTGTAAGATCGCGTTGCAGTTTGTAGATGCCAACCTGACGCATGTACCGCAAGGAAGAAGCATCGTCTTGGAGGAGCGTCAGCGGCGCAACGGGAAAACTCTCGGATGCGTCTTGAACGTAACGCTGTTGCTGTGCCTGCTGCACGAGCTGCCGCAAAAACACGGCGAGCTCGCTAGAATTGTGGCTGTGGATCAAAGGCAAGACAGAGCCTTGTTCGAAGCACGACTGAAGCTCATGAACGACCTCGACGACCGATGCCGTCGATGCCGCAGTGTACGCAAGGCCGTGCCACGCTTTCTCGAGCAAATCCATGTCGGGGCGCAGCAGTGTCGATGCGTGGGACGGATCATCGACCGCATCTACAGCTCATGTAAGAAAGCAGCTACCGTAGCAACGAGATACCATACCGAGCGTCGAGAGCAAAATGCTGTCGGGCTCCAAAATGAGCTGCTTGATGTCCATGGCGGTCCCGGTTGTCGGCCATGGCAACGTCAAGGCCGCACCGTTCGCTTCAATGCTCTACATAGACAGCAAAGTCGCATACTACTATCATATCATAGAAATCCTACCCGCTCGATCCATTCGAGGAACAAGAGGTGGCGCTTAAAGTGCACGGGGAACGGGTCATTGAAGCAATCTTTGAGCGTCGCATCGGTGAGCGTCTCCAAGTTGCCAATGCAAATGACGGATGCGCTGAGCGGAGGCGGTTTGCAGCCAAGTGCCGAGACGTTCTCAATGCCTTCCCACGTCGAGTACACCTAGACCATCCATCGTTCAATGATGCTACTCTGGGATAGGGAGGTGACCTTGACCGTCGGCTGCAAGGTCCACGGAATGTTGAAGAGCATGTAGCCGGCCATCACTTGGACGCGCGTGACCTTGTTGCTGCTCGGCGCCTCGGCCGCGATACATGCCATGGTCGACTCCAAGGCTGCGTCAAGCGATCGGAGGGCGTCGGGCTGCCTGGTTGACTGCACGACGTTGGTTACCCGGTACGAGCGCTCATCAAACTTCTGCCCAAGGTACCCTCCTTGATGGCCGACCAGAATCTCGATGTTCATGGCTTCGTCCTTCGTGATGGCCCGCACGAACGCCGCCAAGACATCGCGCGCTTTGGTCTCTGGAAGCACGGCGAGAAGATCGCTGTTCACGACCACGTCGCATGGAAGGACATCGCTGAGTGCATTGGGCAGCTTCGCACTTCCTCCATGAATCTCTTCCGTCATGCTCGAGACGAGGGGCCACTCGATGCTCGTCGGCAGCGTCGGGTGGAGCTCCATGACGAGCACGAAGGCCTCGCTCTGCGTGAAGGCGACCGACGGGTGGAAGACGCGCGGTCGATGCACATGCACGAGAGCGAGTCGGTCGACGAGCGCGTATCCCCGCGAGATGGCTTCACGGAGCCCATGCAGCAGCCCGTCCTCGGCCAGCGCTCCCGCCATGATCGCCGCCAGACCTTGTGAAAATGGATCCCCAGTATTTCTCACCGTGGGAAATATGTGTTTTACACATCCGGTGGCAAATAACCACGATCTGCCAACTCGCGATCGATCGGTCATACAAACAAGGTACATGAGCATCAACTGGGAACATGACCATTGTGTTAGTACATGGACCGGAATAGATGCGACTACTTGGAGCTCAGGAGGCGCATCCACTGATCTGGCGAGCCCGACACGAGGTAGCCGACAACCATCTGCCGCGCGCGACGCGGAAGGCCCCACACTTGCGGCGCATCGACGTCCTGCTGAACGCCGCCGCAAAAGCCCAAGTACGAAATCGTTTCAAGCAGGTGCGCCGGCGGAATCTGGCCCTCGCAGCGCAGCGTGTGCTCGCGGAAGTTGGCCATCATCCACTTGAGGCGCGATAGAGGTAGCTGCAGCGCCGCCGTCTTGTTGATGCGGCGTACCTGACCGTCTTTGGCAACAAAGACCCACTGCTCTGCGTCCCAGACCGTCATGGCCTTGCCGCTTGACGCGCAGCGCCACTTGAGATGCTCGAGGCAGCCATCGTAGCCGTCGTTGCCAGGCGCAGGCTTGTCACGGCTGCAAATGCGCGCGTTCAGCACCTCTTGCGGGAAGAACGGACGCAGTCGGTGCAGGACGACCTAGAAGGCACCTTGCTACATGCAACGTCCTGGATATATCGAAACACACGCATAATACCTCGTTGTGGCCGCAGGGCTTGCCATAGGGGCCGCCCCACTCGGCAGCGTCGGACGGCTTGGGGTTGGGCTCCCACGTGCTCTTCTTCTTCTTGTCGAAGAGCTCGGCGCGTACTTGAAGCGACGTGCTGTCTTTCGACGCTCCGTGTCGCACCGACCCGTCCCACTCGCCGCCAAACGCGGCGCCCGACGCAGCATCGAGCCATTGGGTCTGCGCCGAGAGCCGCGTCGCGTGCAGCGACATGCCCGTGGCTGCCGATTGCACGTGGAGTCCGACAGCAGTCATCTTTGCCTTCATGCCCGCAGGTCGACAGGGCCCGAGTGCGTGAGCGGGAAGCCCATGTGGAGGAAGAGTTTTTCGGCAAGAGACGCCAGCTTTTGGTGGTTGGCCGACGGCTTGGCCTTGGGCGCGTCGTCGGCGTCGAGCCCGGACGCAGACGCGAGCTTTTGGATCCATTGCGCTTCGTTATCGACGTCTTGCGTCGTGAGCTCATGGATCGTCTTGGCCATCGCGGCGCGCGAAGATGCTTTTTGCAGCGCGAGCTTGTTCCAAAGCGGGACAGGCGACCAGTCGCTGGCCGGCGCCGCGTCCTTCTCCAGCACCACGTAGACAACGCCATTCGATGTGCTCGGTGTACAGTTGACGTACACGGAGCTTGGCGACGCCAGGCCTTTCGCCAAGTGCTCGGTGGCCACGAGGACCATCGACGACGACGACCGGTACTTCTCGAGTGTCTGCTGGCGCTGCGTGGCCGGGGTCTTGGCGTGGACCGCGAGGGCCGTGAAACCAAGGTGCTTGAGCGCTCCAGCGACCATCTGAGGCTGCAAGAGCGCGTGGCCCTTGTTCGGCACAACGACAAGCGCACGGCGCATGCGATGCATGTCGAAGAGAGCGTAAACGGCCCCGACAAAGTCCTCGGGGCGGGAGACGTGCACATACTGCACCGACGTCGGCACCGGAGCAGCCTTTGCCGCATCAGCCTTGGCAGACGACGCAACGGTCGCCTTTGCGACAGCAGTAGGCGTCTCTGCCGTGACAAGGCCGCTCGACGTTAGCGCGCGCTGGTGCTTCTTTCCTTGCTCGTGCATGGCCTTGGCACCCATCGTCACGTCCAAATCGCACACGACGCAGTGGTACACGCCCCCGGCCTTGGGCTTTGGCGCGTCCTTGGCAGGCTTGCTCTCGGTGGTCTTTTGCTTCTTCGCGTCGGCCTTCTTGACATCTTTCTTGGCCTTCTTGGGCGCAGGCCTAGAACAGATATATGTAAGGCGATGGGTATCACGCGCGGTATCCGTACGCCTCAGTCGCACGCAGCAAGGACGGGTTCACCACCACAAAGTCGCTGCCGCCACGGCTCTTGGGCGCCGACTCGCGCGGGCGCTTCGTGCTCTTCGCCATCGTGTTGTGTTATCCGGACACATCACTGGATTGTCCGGATGGCATCCCTTCGCAACGCGTACTCGCCTTCGAGCAAGCTTAGCGCTCGTCCCGCAAAGCGTCAATCCAGCGACTGTAAAGAAGAGATAGTGAACGCTTCAATAATACTCTCCGAAGGTCCTGCTACTGCACGTACTACCGCACCAGCAGGGTAGAGTACCCGGTCTTCTGTCGACTCGTCTGGCCAGTGGTTTCCTTGCTTCTAGCGCGTGTGCAGTACTCCCAACTAAGCACACATAGCTTAGGGGTGCTTGGTGCAGCTAGCGGGCCGTTGCACCGAGGGTCGGTTGTTGCCTTTCTTGCCAAACCTTCGAGCGCCGAGCGTTGTGATTGGCGCCGAAGCGTCACGCCGCACGCCCATTGGCTGCGGGGCGATCCATTCCCAAAGGGTGCGCGAAACGGCTCGCACTCGGCGCGGATTGGCTGCCAATTTTTCGGCGACGTTTGATTGGCCGCCAATCTTTCGACAACGAAACACCCCCGCAGCGCCAAGCCCGCGCTCCAAAGTCTCATTACGGATTTTCCCTCTGGTCTCTCGAGTGCCTCCAACACAGCGACTACCATGCAAGTGAAGTTCCTCCTCGGTGTCCTCGCCGGCGTCTCGGCCGCCAGCTACAAGCCCCAGCAGGGATACAAGCAGCAGCCCCAGGCCTATGGCAACCCGGGCTACGGCAACCCGGGCTACGGCAACCCGAGTTACGACAACGATGGCTACGGCAACCACGGGTACGGCTACGACAAGCCGCAGCCGACGTACGCGGCGCCGTCGTACGCGCCGTACAAGAGCCACTACAAGGTTGACACGACGGCACCGTACCCGTACACGTACTTCTCGGCGGATCACAAGAAGGATCAGCTCAGCATCCCAAAGCTTGGCGACTACCACTGCTTCTTGACGGGCGCCCCGTGGACGACGTGCGGCCGGAAGAGCCTCACCAACTACTTCCTCGACCAGTGCCTCGTCTTTTACGTGCAAATGTCGGCCAACGTCAACGGCATCTGCGGTGGCAAGCCGCCCAAGCCGACGCCGGACGCCCGAGCCCAAGGCGCACAACGACGATTACTACAGCCCCGACTACCCGTCCGAACCGACGCCCAAGCCCACGACGCGCAAGCCCAAGACCGGCGGCTACGGTGCAGTCACGAGCGCCCGGGTACGGCGAGAGCGCCGACTATGTCGAAGACGTCGATGCGTCGTCGCCGGCGTACCTCCAGGAGAAGTGCTACCAAAAGTCGTTTGTGTCGATCACGACGGCGACGGTCATGTGCCTCACGGAGAACTACATCCGCGTCAACTTCATCGAGCACTACGCGGCGCGCGCGTGCGGGAACCCGATCGAGGGCCCGATCTTGTACCTCAAGAAGCTGCACGCGTTCATCAAGAACGTCCGCGATTGCACGGGCAACGACGCTGTGACCAAGTTCCCGAACCTCTACAAGTCGTTCAAGACGACCGACGGCCTCGCGTACAACCCGAACGCGCCCTTTTACGACACCGACAGCGGCGTCAAGACGTACCAGTACACGAGCGGCGAGGCGTCGGGCCTTGGCGCCTACACGGTTGGCAACAAGTTCCTCTGCGCCAACACGGACGAGCTCGTCGAATCCTCCAACGCCAAGTACAGCCACGTCTACCTCCATGTGCCGAGCACCAACCACTACTCATTGACCGACAAGCGGGTGCCGGGAGCGGAATCGCAGCCCTTGGATATCTCCGCCAGCATGTACGCGACGTGCACGCAGTCGAAAGCCAACACCAAACTTGAAGACCAAGTCTACCGCTATTGCCAAAACGCAGACTACACGTCGGACCAGTCGCTCCGCAGCCTCTACGACTCGGTGCATTACGTCGAGAAGGTCACGACAGCGCTTCGCCGCCCGCTCACGATTGCCGAGATTGCGGTTCGCAGCGCCGGTGTCCACGAGCAGCCGATCCTTGAAGGCTTCGGTATCATGTACTACTGCGGCTTCTACGCGTGCGTGGCCAACCATGACGGTGACGCGAACCAGTGCTACCCGGCCTTCAAGGAGGACAATGATTGGAACGTGCCGAACCCGTCGACCAAGACCAAGTCGGCCGAAATCAACGACTGCATTGACGATGGCTACCTCTCGACCGACGACATTGCGCAGAACTTGGACGTGACTGCTTACGTTGATGCGCTCGCCCGTCGCAACTACATTTGCCTCGCCGAAAACGTGATCGTCGACTTTCTCACGCTCATCTACCCGGACTGGAACCTCGAAAACGACGCCCTCACCCTCGTCTATGGCCGCCACTTGGCCGATGAACGCTGCTACGCCGAACTGTCGTTCAAGGACGAGAACAACGACGTGTCCCCGGCGCCGTGCACTTCCAACGTCGAGCTTTACAACATGCTCGAGACCGCGCTCGCCTCGCTGTCTGCGACGTGCAAGGAGAACAAGGTCGCGACGCGCGAACCCTGGAGCGAGCCCGAGCCGCACTACAACGGCCACTACAACAAGGGTCAGGTCTACCCCAAGGCGCCCGTCTACAAGGCTTAGGCGCGCCGCGTCGCCTCTGGCAGTGCTGACAGGGTCAAGACGACTGGTCTTGGCTGCTGTTCCTTCGGTCTCACCGAGTGACAGGGCTGCCTCGAATCCACCTCATGTAGCCGACAATAAATACTAGCCTCGTTGTTTGTGTACGTAATCTACAACATATTTCTTTATCTTTGCTCTTCGACCAAGGTATGGTACGCCCCGCACTTTTCATACAGAGTCGCGGCGCGCAGCCACACACTCCACACATCGCAGTCGTCATTGTGACATACCATCCGAGTGCGGTCATGCCACGTTGCCCCAAACGTCGTACTCCCCAAGCACTGGAGACACACGTGGCGCACGGCGTTGAGCTGGTGCTCGAGACTGCTCGCCTCGTTCTGAAGCAAAAAGTAGCTCGGGCCCGATGTCGCCTTGCAGTCGCCGCAGAGCCAGTCGCCCGCGGCGAGGCCGCGCGGATGGAGGTTCAGTACGCCGCAGAGCACGCAGTGCTGGCTCGTATAGTACGCATCGATGCGCATGACGGACGATGCGCCGCGGTGGGTCGTCGCCTTCTCAACGGCGCGCGGAAGCTCCATGTACCACTGGCGAACGTTGACGCCCATGAGCAGTGCGAGGCGCTCAAAGCTCGGCAAGATCTACCGACAACTGCAATGCTGCTCCTCTTTCTGGATTCGATTGTATAGTACCTGCTTGGTAATGTAGTACTCGATGTTGAGCGTGTACTTTTGGTGCAGCACGAGCGCCTCGGGCGGCACGACGAGGTCCATGAGCCGTGCGCCGGGTGGCCCACGCACGACGACGTAGGCCACGCGCTCGGCGTACCGCGGCTCGGCGCGCGGGTCCTTGGCCATCGCTTTCGTCGCGACCAGCACCGCTGGCGGTCCCTGCCTATCGTACGACGACGTCAAGCCATCGCGCAATCGAACGCGACCGAGTGTACCCGGCGTACGTGCCGAGGCGGACTTCCTTTGCAAAAATGTACTCGCGCAGCGGAATGCGCTGGCTGTGCATGTGGCGCCAATAGGTCTGGAGGTACTTTTTTCCCGCCGAGACATCCCGCGTTTTGAACATGAGCTCGAGCCAACGACGCATGGGCTTTTGCACAACGCCGCACGAATCGCGCCGGATGGTCTCAATGCCTTTGGCGTCGAGGACGCCTTTAACGTGGGTCGGGCCTTCAAACTTGTACCCGACGTAGCGCTTCTTGGAGACAAGGAACGAGCCCATGTAGACCTTTTCGAGCTTGAGACACACGGGTTTCGGGTTGATCGCTGTCACGTCGTTGGCGATTTCTTGGCCGATCGCCCAGGCGTCGGCGAGCGACCGGCCGCGCAGCTGCACAAAGAGACTGTCTGTGTCGCCATAGACGACCTTGGCGTGCCATTTTGGGTGCGACTCGACGAGACGGACCGCGGCTTCGAGCGTCACGCGGCCCGACTAGGAACCTCTACCTTTGAATCAAAGACAAACCACAGAGACGCGTACATGCACGATGGCGTCGGCGATCTGCGCACACGGCATGCGCCCCGAGAAACTCGCGGCCGTGTAGCCGTACGTGACATTCGCAATCATCTTGAGCGCGAGTTGGCGTGCGTCGAGCACCTTGAGCAGTCGCTTGTCGCTGGTCTAACTCGAGGCTTGGACCTCGGACGATGTGGTACACTATCTTTACTTGTTTCATGGCTTGCTTGATCATGATGCGCGTCGAGAGAATCTCGTTGAGCACGAGCGGCAGCACCCCGGTGCGCATCGCTTTGGGACAAAAGAGCGCGCCGTTGGGCGTAATGATCGTGCTGTTTCCCGCGGCCCGGAGCGCGTCGACGTCGACGTGATGGTCCGCAACGACGCCCAGCACCGTCTCGAGCGACGGATCGAGGCCGTTGACGAGGCGCCCCAAGCACGTCGAGTAGCAAATGTTGTAGGCGATCACCATCGACGGGTAGAGCGACTAGCCATACTACATAGCAACAATTCGTCTTCGATCCCACGCTGTACCTGAAAGTCCAACACGACGATGGGCTCGGCGTAAAACGATGAAAGCGGCTCCATGACGAGCGGAATCACTTCCATCGGAGGCTGTGCAGCGACTACATCACGATGGAAATCACGTTTTAAACGATAGAGTCGACCTTGCGCGCGGTTGGCCGACACCATGATGTACTTGAGTCGCTTCGTGACGCGAATGTTGACCGCCTCGACGCGGTATTGCGAGCCTCGGGAGAGCACCGAGAAAAAATCAATGCCAAAGAGCCGCGCCATCTCACTACTCGATCCCACCGTCGAAGACGAATCACCATCAGACAACGTCTACCTCGTGCGTGTGATGAGCTGAAGACGATCCATGAGCTTGAGCGTCACTTCCGTGTGGGCGGCAAGCGCCTCGAGCGCTCGAAGGCGAAGCGACCCGCCCGATGTATACCACTGCGTTAGCGTCGCGTGCGAGTGTTTTGGGAAAGGCCGCTTCAGCACGCTCGCCACAACGGCTTCAAACGTGTAGCGCGCGAGCTTGAGCTACGTCCAGTGAATCCGTGGCGAGTCGACCTCCACGAGTGTCTACCTCGGACCGCGCACAGCGCCAGAGGTTGAGAATGTGCCGGCCGTACATCCAAATGCCCGACGCTTTCTTCATGCCGTACATGGCGCCAACGTTGCCATCTGCAATCTCATACGAGCTGACAAGACGACGATGCCACAATCGTACCTGCCGCGGCTTGGTTGCGCGCGTCCATTCGCGTCCGTGGGAGCCGTGAGAGCACTTGAATCAAATTGATCTACTTGAATTGGTGACAGAGAGAACGCGAGCGCGTCGTACTGGCGGGTCGAGGGCGGCCGCGCGGTCAATGAGGTACCCATACGAAGCCTGCTGGATTTCAAACCCCACGAGAAAGTCGGGGTCCCAATGCTGGACGCACGCCACGAGTCGTTCAATGAGCGCGGCTTCGGACGGGAGGTACTCGACCTCGTACACGTGTCCGTGCAGTGTCATGTGCGTCGTTTTGGACGGCGCCGCGTCGACGATCAGAAGGTGGTAGCGACGCGTCTGCACCTCCTGGAACGTCACGTCAACGACCGCCGCAATGGCTTCGACAGCATCAAAGGCCGGGTCCGGCAGCAAGTCCCCGCGCGTATTGGTGTGCACCTCCAAGGACAGGATGGTGATGTTGGAAATGTGCAAGTGGGACGGCCGGGGCACCGCGGGCTGCGTTGTCCCCGACAAGGCTTGCGTCGACGACTACAGCCATGCATGTCGACGTTCTTTATTGCTACGAGTACGTACTTGTGGGGATGCGCTTTGCGCAGTCGCTTGAAGCTCGGCCAACGTCGGCGGGAGGCGAAGGGGCGTCCGTCGTCGCCGCATGCGCTGCGTACAGCATTAAGTTGATATGCTCGGTAGAGTAATGGCGTACATGAGAAAACGACGTGTCCTTCTGAAGCGACTGGAGACTCGGGCTGGCGCTCGGGAAGGGCGGCAGATGGTCGATGCCGGGTTTGG
Source organism: Saprolegnia parasitica CBS 223.65 (assembly GCF_000151545.1). Taxonomy (NCBI): domain Eukaryota; phylum Oomycota; class Saprolegniomycetes; order Saprolegniales; family Saprolegniaceae; genus Saprolegnia; species Saprolegnia parasitica. The sequence continues at coordinate 1,332,910 of NW_012156396.1, read as the reverse complement.
GAAAGGCGTAGCGTTGACCAGCAAAGACCACCGGCTTCTCCGGTACATCGGACGCTACGCTGTAGTGCACGGCCGGCGTCGTCTATACAATACCTACCATGAGACCGATCACTGGGATCACCACGCTACCGAGGGCGGCAGCGGCAGGAGGTCGTGCAGCGACGGCGGCGGCACCGCGTACTGCCACGTCCGACGAATCAGCTGCTGGCTCGGTATGTGCTGCGTCGTTTCCATGTCCATGCCGACATCATCCACTTGCGACCGTTCCTAAACCGGCCTGAGCTTGGCTGGGATCGGCTTGGGATCCGTACCGGCGATTGCGTCACCCGCGGCGCACCGAGCGCTTGGATCGAGCATTGGGATTCGCAGATGGACTGGTCGCGCTCCCACCACGCTGCTGACGACTCTGTCGCGTCCTCCTCCAATGCGTCGAGAGGCACCTCTTGGGAGCACGCGCGCTCGTACGCTCTCTGCGAGTCCAAAATGGCCCGCCCGTCAAGCGCTTCTTCCGACATCTCATCGTCCGTCGCGTCGCCATCGTCAGCGCTTTCGCCGTGAACATCGTCGCACTCGGTTTCGCGCGCTTCTTGGAGACGCGAGAGCAGCAACAACAACTCGTCCGGCGCGTCCTCCGCCGCGTTCTCGTCGTCTCTGTGCTCCATTTGGCTGTACGCAAACGTCGAGTCGTCGAGGCCGCCCGAGTAGTCGCCATCGCTCTCACTCCGCATCTGCACGGGTATTGAAACCACGTGCAATGCATAGAGGGACGTGTACCGAGGTATCGAGCGCCGACGTTGTTTGCGCGAGGATCTCGTTCAGAGATGCCCACATGCGCCGGGTAAAATGCGACTGCGACAGTGGTCCCCGCACCTCCGTCTCCTCGGGCGACGCTTCTCCTTGTTGCACCTCGTGGCGTGGAACACTCGGCGCTGTCTCGGGGGTCGCCGCGAGGCCTTGGTCCCGCCGGCGCTGCTTCTCTTCCTACACAAGTCGTCTGTCAACGGACAAGCGGGCGGGCGAAAGGAGACCTCCCAGAGCGTCGAGAGCGACGGGACGTAGCACGCGTCGGCCGCGCCGTTGATGTAGTGGGGGTTCAGTATGTTCTTGCACGACACGTCAGCTTCAAGCGCGCAGCTGCTTTGGCGGATCGGCCACTCCAACGTCGACCCTTCCCGCGTCCGAAACTACCCCACGTGGCATTGAGTCCACGCCCATGATGAGAAAAGAATGCGTACAGTCGCGTTGCGCACGCGGAGGTAGTTCATGCCTTCGATATGGTAGTCGGCAAACATCTAACATGGATCGTTTTGACGCGGCGATGGCGAGAATGTACCTGAAGCAAATACGGGATGTGGGCTTCGTACGGCTGGAAGACGCGGCTCGCGACAAGTCCGCTCTCGACGACTTGGACGATGCGACTCGTCTTGGCCGGGTCGTAGTAGAAGACCTTGATGAAGAACTCCTCGGCCGCATGGTACCCGTAGAACGGGATGCCCTTGACGATCACAAGCTGTGCAAGTGTCAGTCGACGTGCGAGATGAGATGGTGCACCTTGGCGATGGACGGTGGCATGGGACCTTTCGCCTTCGTCTTGTCGCCTTCTTGCGCTGTCGCGAGCGTCCGGAGACCGGCTTCGATGTCCCGGCCGATCGTCGGCAGCAGCGCCATGAGGCTCTCGATATCGTCGAACGCCGGGTCGCTCTCGCAGCGCATGTAAAAGTACGGAAACACCTACATGCGGCTGCATGAGCGCATGCGAATGGTGTTAGCACACACTCCATGAACGTGCAGGCAGCACTTGGGGCCTTCCGGCGTCGCGCCAAAGACGCGGACGACGGGCACGGCCCGCGCGCGCTCGTAGCAAGGACCTTCGGGAAGCGCATGCGCCGCTCTCGCTGGCAGCGGCTTGGCGAGGTAGTAGGAGACGTCGACGACCTCGACCCGAAGCAGCCCTGCGACCATGGCTTCCGGCGTGCAACGGCGGTCCAGTGCAGTCTATTTCCGTCGATTGGCATACACTATTTCATTGACAAAGGCGCGCAGCGGAAGCAACACTCTTTCCCGCGCTTGCGTTGGTGTGTCAAGGTGCGTGTTGATACCAAGTATCTCTATGATGATAGCGCTGGCGGTGTGCGTCATCGTAGCTCTAGTGCCATGGACCAGTGACGAGCCGGGTTCGACCTTGCGCTGGCGGTGTGAGCAAATTGCCTTGTTGTTCATCCAAGCCTACAGCTCGTGACGAGAACGTCAGATTATACCTATCAAGATGCGTGTAAGCTGGGCTGAAGCACCTGCGCTAACTTCTGCGCAATGGTTGCTTCTAATGTACTATGTGTTCGCGGGTGGGGACTTTGACCTACTAAACATCGACTACCGAAGCGTTTAACGTACTTGGTTATACTAAACAAGGATATTCTGCCTTTAACAAGGATTCGCGCGTTGTATGGTCTCCTGGTTCAAGAAATGCGATACAAAGATGCAATACAAAAATGACTCATCTGGCTACATGCCGAAACCAAGCCGGCGACGGTATTCGATGTGGGAGGTTTTCCTAGTAGAGACGTCCAGGATGATGATCCTACCACAGGCACTACTGACTTTGGCTCCGACGGCGTCTTGGGCTCGCAGAGGAGGCGACGAAGGCACGGCTATGATGCAGATTCGCAGCCGCCAGGGAGATGTGCGAGATTCCGCCAACATCGCAGCCAGTCATGTGCCGGTGCTCGGCAGGGTGGAAGCCGGCGCAGATGCTTCTGCCCATCGGCGTCGCGCGTCCGGACGAGATGGTTGGTGATGGTGTCGGGCTTGAAGTTGCCTGCGCCTGTTTGTAATTAGCTCGTAGCCTTTCAGCGAGATTCAGCGCATCTTTGGCGGCTACTCGGGCCCTCGCGCCAGAGGTCGCCACGATACGCGATTACAAATCGGCAATGTTGTGTATTGTATGTAGTGAGTTCATAGATAGAGGAGGGACAGCTCACGGTGCCGGCGGCTTCTTCATCGCAATGACCGCGTAAAACATCATGAGGAGCAGCATGCACGCAAACGACACAAACATCGATATGACAAACCGACGCTGGTTCTCGAGTCGGTCCTTGTCGAGCTCCTGGATCGAGCGCGGCGGTTCAATCGCGAGGTCCGGTCGCACCTTGTACAGCTCTTCCTTTTCGACCTGGGAGAGACGCCGGCACTCGCCTCGGCGCGACGACTCGGCGTCGTTGATCTCGACGCACACGGAAAACTCGACGCTGCTCTTCTTGCGCACGAGCGGTCGGCGAGGGATCGGCGACCGGTAGATGCTCGCAGGCGGTGGCGGGCTTGGTGTCTTGGGCGGCTTCTGCAGCGGGCGCAATGGCAGAGGTTTCCTTGAGCCGGCATTGATCGTGCCGTACGTCTCCATGCGCTGTGGCCCCTGGGGAAGCATGTGCTGGGACGCCGTCATGATGGTCGTCGTGGTCGTCGGGGTCTGGACCGCGGTCGACGTCGTGTGTATCTTTCTTATTCGCGACTGGCACTGTACTGAGTGAGAATGGCGATCCGCCCTCCGGATAAACACCGTGATAGTCCGGATATGCCTCGGAACTGCAAGCGTAAATCTGCGACACAAAGCAACCAGTCTTTGTCCCAAAAACCCAGGTGTAATTCGCACCTCGAGCGCTTAAAACGGACTTTGTCCCGAACACGCCAGAAGGTTCCTGCGCGGAACTGGCGGTGTCAATGACTTGATGCATAGAGACCCATTGCATGCGTCATCCGTGGCAACGTACGCACGTCACTGACGCACGTCGTGCGAACCAGCACTGCCCACTCTGCACTCAAGCAGCGTCGTGTGATCATACAGCACAATCTGATTTGAGAGCGACGGTCGTCGCAAGAGAATGAGCAGAGACCCATGATCTACAGGTACGTACACTTGGTCGAACATCGGCGACTGTAGAGACGAGCCGGACCCTCCATGATAACGCTGCAGCAAACCAACGCGTGCGCATCAGTTGAAACGTTTTGCCGCGTATTGGGTGCGTTTGGGACAAAGTACGTTTTAGCAGCGGTCGGCCAATTACTCGATCTGGCAATTCGTAGCACATACATTTTGCGCGGGCCCATCCACGCGACACTCGATGAACGCGTACAAGGCCGTCGAGAAGAAGTGGAAGCGCACGAAGCTCGCTACGGCCGAGGACCTCTTCGGCGACGACGGGGATCGCATCCCAGAGGCCGCCGACCTCGTTGACGTCCAAGCGCTCACGCCTGCCCAGGCGACATGGGTCGACGAGGTGGGCAGCTGCGCGATCTCCGCTGGCGCTACTTGCCCGATTTATGCGCTTCGGAAGCCAGGCGCTGTCGCACACGACGATAGCTATGTACACGCAGGCTTCTTCATCCTCCCAGGCGCACTGGATGCAGCGACGCAACGCTTGCTCGCTGAGAAGTGCTTGACCGAGTACGCCGAGGCGCCGCACACGACCAACTTGCATCCGCTCGGACAAAACGTACGTCCTCTTCTACATGGGCAATCAATCTGAGGTATATACATGTAGGTGGAAGGGATCTGGGCCAAGTCGACGTCGCGGCTACCCGGGCAGCCCGACCCGATGGACAAGCTCCACTGGGCCGCCCTCGGGTATCATTACGACTGGACCAACCGCGCGTACCCTGGGACGCCTGGGTCCGAGGTCCCAGTACTGCTGCAGAGCATTGGTGTCGCGTGCGCAAAGGCGGTGGGCCTCGATATTACATCGGAGGCGGCACTCGTCAACTACTACAAGGCGTCGTCGACGATGGGCGGTCACCAAGACAACGTTGAAGTCACGTTTGCGTACCCGGTCGTGTCCTTCTCGATCGGGTCGAGCGCCATCTTTCTCAAAGGTAAGCAGACGACGCGACGCGGTACATGTTGATATCGTTGATAAGGCGGTTTGACAAAAGACGAGGCGCCGATCGAGATCTTACTTCGCAGTGGCGACGTTGTCGTCATGGGCGGCGCTTCCCGCCTATGCTTCCACGGTGCGACTTCACTTGGTGCCCATTATACGATGCGGAAGCGGCGACCTAGGTATTGCTAAGACACTGCCGACGACGAATCTCCCCGCGTTCCCTCTGGAGCTCCAGGATTGCGGTGCGCTGTATGGGTCCATCGCCGCATACGTACGCTCGAACCGCCTCAACATCAACGTCCGGCAGGTCTTTGACCACGCTCAACCTGCCGTCGAGGATCCGCCGCGGAAGCGCGTGAAAGCCGACGACTAAAGACACATAGAACCATGCATTGCTACAACGAGGACAAGGGCTATGACGCGCCTTCGGCGAGCTTGGCCATGATTTCGTCGCAGTACGCTTGCATGCGCTGCTTGTACTGCTTGACGTGCAGAATGGCAAGGTCTTCTTTTCCTTCTTTGCGCAGCTTGTCGAGTGCGTCGGCGCTCGAGAAGTCGACCTCGGTCTCCGTATTGGTCTTGTCGTCGACGAGGCGCAGGTTCATGTGCGTCATGTCCTTCTCATCTAGCATGACGAAGAGCTTCGGCTTGCCTTTGATTCCCATGTCGTCTGGGTCAATGGGCGACCCACGTGCCGAGTACGTGATCTCGCCTTCTTGACGCCGGCGGACGGTCGATGGCGTGCGGAGGCTTCGTCGTCGGCTTGGCGTCTCAATCTCGACGGGCTTGGACGGTGTGCTGTACTTGGAGATCGACATGTTGCGGATGCGAAGGCTCGATCGGCGCTCCGACGTGGGACCTGCTGAGTCTAGGCTGCCGTTGTATTTCTGCATGAACTCGTCGAGGGGCATGTTGAGGATGTTCTCGGGAAGCGTCATGAGGTCGCGGGCGAACTCGGTCTTCATGGCGGCGACATGCGTATCCACGAGCTTCTGCATCTTCCGACAGCGCTCCTCGACCTGCTCGTCTAGCTCGCGCAGCTTCGTCTCCAGCAAGGTCTTGCGATCCATGTTGGTCGCCCCGTCCTCCACCGTTTGAATTTCACATGCTTCCGAACCGGTCCAATTCGGCATATGCCACACTAACCAATCCGCGGGTTAGAAAGGTGACAACCGGGCTTCGTGCACCTCCCCGTTTCGTGGGTTGATTGCGTACTATTATTTGCAGATAAATGCGACAGTGAGCGTGGCAAGGTGCGGAACGCATCGACATAGGCGCTCGATGATATAGCAGCAGGGAAGTGTACTGGCATATCCTTAAAGTGGCACATGCCATTTTTACATGTACCCGAAGTTTTCCGCATATACAGGTTTCCCACCAAAAATATATCCGGACGATAGATTCAGATACAAAAACCAAATGGCTTTGCCACGCCAAGGAGAATGTCCGGATACGCTTGGTCCATATTGGGCAGTCTCAAAACCGATCGAAGTTGCCGCCATGAGCTCGAGCGATGAGTACATGGAGGGCTCCATCTTCCGCGTGCGGCTGCACAACTTCCTCACGTACACGGACGCAGAGCTGTACCCGGGACCGCGCCTCAACGTCGTCCTCGGCCCCAACGGGACGGGCAAGTCGTCCATCGTCTGCGCGCTCTGCGTCGGCCTCGGCGGGTCCACGAAGATCCTCGGACGAGCCGAGAAGGTCGGCCAGTTCGTCAAGCACGAGCAGGACTCTGGCTTCACGGAGGTCGAGCTCTTCTTCTCGACGGGCAACATTACCATCCGCCGCACGATCTACCGGGACAACCGGTCGACGTGGCAGCTCAACGGCCGGGACGCGGGGCAGAACAAGATCAAGTCCGTACTGCAAGAGTCTTCCATCCAAATCGACAACTTGTGCCAGTTCTTGCCCCAAGACAAGGTACACCTCGGGCTATATAAGGAACGAACACTGAAGTCCTCGCGGTAGGTCGGCGAGTTCTCGCGCATGACGCCTGTCCAGCTGCTGAAGGCGACGCAAGCGGCGATCGACGACGGCGAACTTGCCGAAGAGCAAGAAAAGTTATCGCGATCCAGCGTGAGAGCAGCTCCAGCGCTCGCGACCTGGAAGCCGCCCGCGCGAGCTTGGAGTTGAAGAAGACTGAGAACGCCCAGCGCAAGACCGAAGTCGAACGCATTCGAGAGCACGAATTGCGCCTTACCGAGACGCGCAACATGGAAAAGAAGCTCTTGTGGCTCGAGTTCGAAGAGTGCAAGGCCCAAGTCCAGGAGCAACTGAACAGGTCCCAGGCGCTCAAGCGAGCTCTTAAGGTTCGCCCCGTGGCTTCTGGTGACAACTCATGCTAAACCTTTCTATCGTAGGAAGCCAAAGCGCAGCAGTTGACGCCACTTGAGCGACTGCTCAAGGAGCAAACGCAGGCAGGGCTTGCGGCGCGCAACGAGTACGTGTCGCTTCGCCTTCTTGACATGAACAGCGCTGTCGTAGCAAAAAGGCCGCCTCGGAGCGCAAGCAGGCGCAAGAAAAGGCGTTCGACAACCTCAAGCGCCAGGTCCGACCGCTTCTTCTTGCATCGTACAATGACGAACAACAACGTGACGTAGATGGACGTCATGGAGGGCGAAGAAGGGCAGATCAAGATGGATCTGCGCGAAGTGCATGGTCGACACGCCAAAATGCAAGACCGACTCGACCGCATGCTCGTGGAGCTGCGCTCGGTACGCCCTTCCCGTAGACTTGGTGGTTGGTTTACATGATGGTGCTGCGCAGCTCGAAGAAAAACTCGTGGCGTTGCCCGACGAGGGCGAACTCCGCAGCAACAAGTCGGCTCTGGACCAAGAGTATCTGAACCTCGAGCAGGAGGTGCGCTGCGAGCGTGGTATCTTAACAGGTTGATATCGTCGCATGCTAGTTTTCCGACATCAAGCTGCAGCGAGACTCTGTGGCCCGCGAGGTGCGTCGCCGCTGGCTGTGGGCATGAGCTTACGTGCTTGTCTCGATGTAGTACGCGCAACTCGAGCACGAGATTCGCCGCCTCGATGCCCAGCTCGGCAAGCTCAACAACGAGCAAGAGCAGCGCAAGCACGCCCTGAGCACGGCGGACCCGAGCTGCATGCGTGCGTACGACTGGCTGCAGAAGAACCAGGAGAAATTTCGACGCAAGGTTTGGGGCCCGTTGGCCCTCGAGGTAATACGAGTGTCGCATCTCGGTGCCGCGAGGACCAATGCGCGTGATGATAGATCCAAGTCAAGGACCCCTTCCACGCCAAGTGTCTCGAGGACACGGTCCAGAACTGGCAGCTTACGTCGTTTGTGACTGAGTGCAACGAAGACTACAACACGATGGTTCGCGAGCTCAACGAAGGCGCCAACCGCCTCGGTATCTCGGTCACTAACGTGGAAGACGGCAAAGGCAAGAGCTTCGACCGACCATATACGCCCGCCCAGTTCCACGAGATGCAGACGCAGTATGGCATGAGCTGCTACATCGACGAGGTACTTTGTTTCCGCTGGTTCATTTTTGCATAATACGTATGGCACTCTAGGTGATCAAGGCGCCAGAGGTGGTGCACGAGGTCCTCCGCAATTTTGGCGGTATCCACACCGTCTTGATCGCATCCCAAGAGACGGAGAACATGATCAACAAGGGCGTCGACATCTTCACGCCGCTCACGCGTATGAACCACAAGGCGGCGTTCTGCACACCGACCAAGAAGTACGTTTCCGCAGGTACGTTCCGGACTCGATGCGGTCGGCATATATCTCACGCATGTTGTTGTCAGTGTCGAAATACGGCGAGCGCTCGACCACGACGCGCACGAACGACCTCAAAAAGTGCCGCTACCTCGGCGTCTCGAACGCGAACGAAGAGCTCAAGGAGCAGCTCCAGTCCAAGAAGGACGAGCTCATCCAGCAAATCCGCGCCGCCCAAGACAAGGTGACTTTCGATGGTCTGCCAACCGACGCCTCATGCGCTTCGTAGCTCGAAGCCGCCAAGGGCCAGGAGCGCGAGTACTCTGCGCGCAAGCACACGGTGACGCAGAAACTGCACGAAGTGCGCGAGCAACTCCGCGCGCGCAACAAGCTCATTGACGAGATCGAAATCCGCAAGAACAAGGTCCGGTCGTACGAAGCCGAGTTGGCCAAGGTACGCTCTCTGACATGTACAGCGAGCGACTCACATGTGTGTAGGACTACTCGGACAAGGTGCAGGCGTACGAGCGCAAGCTCCAGCTTCTTGCGCAAAAGTACTCTTGCATCCTTGAGAATGGTGCTCACCCGTAGCGTAGGCACGCCAAGGTGCTGCAATCGAGCCTCGAGGCCGCCAATGCGTTGATCGACGCCACCACGGCCGAGGCTGAACTCGCGCTCCAAAGCCAAACGATTGAGCAGCGCCACACGGTGGTCACTCGCATCATCAAAGAAGAGACGGCCAAGCTCAAGTACGCTTTCCTGCGATTCGTCGCGTGGTGCTACCGATGCCACTAGGCGTCTCGAAGCGCAGTACCTCGAGTCCCGAGAGGCGGTCAAGAGCATCGGTGCCCGCGCGGCCCGCCTTCAGGCCAAGGCCGAGGAGGCGGCGCCATGGGACCGATTCGAGGCCATCTTCAACGACTTGCCACACGACATTATGGAGCTCCGCGCGCGCATCGACAACAACAAGGCTGCGCAAGAGTACTTTCGCGGCGACATGCGCATCGTCGAGGTGTACGAGCGCGTCGTCGCCGAGATTGCGCACGAAGAAGCGCAGTTGGCGCAGCTCACGCACAATGCGGCGACGCTCACCGAACGCATCAACAAAGTCAAGGTACACATGTATCGATCTGGACACTGCTCGATCTCATCACTGTCCTTGGTCTAGGACCCATGGGTCAAGAAGCTTGTCAAAGTCGTTGACAACATCAACACGTCGTTCCAGCAGTACTTTCAAGAGATTGGCTGCGTCGGCGAAGTCTTGCTCAACAAGGACGACGACGTACGCTCTGCGATACGACGCTTTCCAAATCGTATGTGTTCTAGGACGTGGCCAAGTGGGGCATTGAGCGCCGTGCGCAGTTCCGCATGAACGCCAAGCTCACGCGCATGACGGCCGAGGAGCAGTCGGGCGGCGTACGACCGCCACCCTCCTCCTTCTTACACGTCGTAACTTGTGCGCGTTGGTAGGAAAAATCGGTCGGGACCATCATGTATTTGATGGCGCTCCAGAGCTTGACCAAGTGCCCGTTCCGAGTCGTCGACGAGATCAACCAGGTACGCGTGGCAATGAGGGATCGATGCATGTATATATGGGGGTAGGGTATGGACATCCACAACGAGCGCAAGGTGTTCAAGCGCATCACGCGATCGTCGTGCGGTGGAAAGCTCCCGCAGTACTTTTGATCACGCCCAAGCTCATCACTGGCCTCGAGTACCACCGGGACACGACTGTCCTCGTCATCCTCAACGGCGCCTACAACATTCGCCAGGATGAGTGGGACGTCGACGCCTTCTTGAGCCAGGGCCCTGTCAAGCGCCAGAGAATAGCCTAGAGACTTGCAGACTCTAGTTGCATTTTTGCATTGTATGAGCAACCAACTTGCGTTTTGTTGCATTAGAGTGCTGACGGCAATAATTCATGGGTGCACTGCCTCTGATTGGCTCCATGGACAAAGAAAGCATTTGGATTGGCTAAAATTCGAAGCAGCCTAACGTGTCCTCCAGTTTGCAACAGCGTCCAGCATGATCCAGCGCGCGCTCGCCCTCATGCTGCAGCGCCTCCTGGGCAAGTTCCTGTCCCTCGACGCGGCGCAGCTGGAGCTCAGTATCTGGGACGGCGACCTCACCTTCACCGACCTCCAGATGCGCCTGGCCGTCGGCCGCGGCAAGGTCGGCGCGCTCCAGGTGCAGATCCCGTGGCGTTCGCTGTGGAGCCAGCCCGTTGTCGTCAAGGCGCAGAACATCCGCATCTACGCACACGCCATGCCCACGTCGAATGAGCCGTCGACCGAGGTGCAAGTCGCAGCGAGCGAAGAGCAGGACAAGACGTACCTCTCCAAGCTGCTCGCATGCATCATGAGCAACGTCCAGATCGAGCTCGAAGACATCGAAGTGCGCTACGAGTGCTTGGAAGACTCGGTCGAGAAGGTTTGCTACGCGCTTGTCCGCGAGTGCTCATGTCGGGATAGACGCCTGGCTACGTTGTCTGCGCCATCGAGCGCGTCCTGCTGCAAAACACGGACGGCAACTGGGTCCCGACCTTCATCGACCCTGCCAGCGGCGCCAAAGAGTCGCGCAAGGTGCTTCAGATCCACTTGAACCCGAATCTCATTTCGATCTAGCGCCTCCAAGTCCAAGACATTTCGACGTACGTCGTCCCGTATTCGCTGTACACGAACCCCACCAGTCCCATGGACGACGACACGCGCTTCTACGTCTTCCACAACTGGTCGAGCGACATCAAGGTAGATGGATCGATCGGTTCTTTGTGATGGGTGGCAGCATACATGTGGGTAGGCGACGCTCTCGTATCAAAGCGCAGGTGCCGCCATCCCCGACGTCGAGCTCGGCATCGTTCTGCATCAGAGCTCGAACGTCACGCCGTGTTCGACGTGCCGCAGTGTCTCGGTGCAACCGGACGTCCTCACGTTTCATCTCGAGAGCGTCCACGTCGACGTGCTGTGCGCGGTCCTCAACGAAGTCAAGGCGCCGTACGACCACTACGACAAGCTCACGGAGCTCACGGCGTCGGCGCAACAAAACCAGGGCTTTGTCGCGGTGCTGACGTATGCCAAGCAGTGGCTTTTGGCAGACGTCGAGCCCGTTGCGCCGAAAACAAGCCATGGCATCGACAGTGACGACGACGACGACGACGACGACGATTTTCAGGACGCCGTGTCACCGCCCAGCCTCACCGTCGCTGTCGAGATCACGCCGCCCGTCCACCTCTCGATCTTTCCCCGGTCCGAGAACCTGCTTGGTACGCTGTGCGATGATGGGTTTCCCTATTATGAGGAATGCGTAGATGAGTACGACTACTCGACAGAGCGAACGCATTGGATCCTGGCCATCGACGGCACACGCGTGCTCTGGCGGCAGAGCTGCGTCGAAAGCGAAGTCCAAGTATCGATGCACGCAATCTCGCTCCAAGAATTCGATCCCGCATCGCCGGTCAAGAGTCTCTTGCACGTCGATCGGTCGTCGGACGCGCCGTGGCTCAATGTTGTTTGCCGCCTCCCCGAGTACGAAAGTCGACTCGTGGGCGCGCAAATGTCGCTCTCGTGGCACATGGCCCACTCGATGCACCTCGTCGTCTCGGAAGCGTCGTGCTGGAAGTGGAATGAACTCATCTCGCCGATGTGGCAGTGGTGGGACCGCTGGAGCTCGCTGTACCCAACGAAAGAAGTCACAACGACGCCGAAAACAACGCTCGCCGCCGCGCCGCTCCCGCTACTTGACGTCGCTGTCCGGGCGCTCACAATCGAGCTCTCGATGGCCGACCCGCAGCCGTTTGTCTTTGGCTGCCACCTCGATGCGTTCCACGTGCGCACGATCGAGACGGACGCGTCGTTGACGTCGACCGTCTCATGGGGCCGTATGGATCTCTACTCGTCGTCGAATGCTCTTCGGCACGACCTGTGGGCCTGTCCCAGCACGTCCATCGAGCTCACGAGCCCGACGCGGTCGGCGTGGCAGCCGTCGGCACACCAGTGTACGCACACGTTCGTGTCGGGGCCGAGCATGCCCGTGGCGGCCGTGAAGCCCACAGGCTTCAATGCGCACTTTTCGTGCGTCGGCGAGGAAACGTACTTTTACACGCTCAAGGCGGTGCTGCCGGCGATTGCGATCGAAGTGACGCAGGACGAGTTTCGGCACGTGCACGTTCTCGTTGGCAAGTGGACCGGTGGATCCGACCCGGCGTTGTCGCCGCAGTCGTCGCCGCACTGTACGTGGATCCCGACGCAGTACGCGCAGTGGGCGATCGAGTGCCGCGTTCCGTCGCTGGCGCTCACGACGCTCGACAGTGCCGGCGCGCCGTGGGGTCGATTGACCATCACCGAGTGCTGTGTGGCATCGCACATCTGCTCGAGTCTCTCGCACATCTCGTGCAACGTGGCGTCGCTCCTCGTCCTGGACGTGCCGTCGTCCAAAGCGATGCTCCGGCTAGCATCGCCCTCGTCCATCGACTCGGTGTCGTGTCCGCGGTCCGGCTTTGCCTTCTCCGACAAGATGACGCTGCATGGTCTCGCTGTCAACCTATTGCACGTGCAAGCGCATCACGTTGAAGCAGCGCTGTACCTTCCGTTTCTGAGCCACGTCACCGAGTGGCTAGCCATGGGCGAGCTCCACGCGTCGCTCGCGGCAGGCCACGTCACACTGCCGACGCCGTCCGTGCCAGCAGTATGGACGCCGCGGGACTCGATTCACAACACGTGGCAAGTGCACGTGTGGCTCGAGCACGGCCTGCGCGTCGACTTGTTCCATGTGAACGACGGCACGCACGACGGATGCGTGCGCTGTGACGGCTCGACGTCATCGCTGCTCGGGACGATAAGCGCGTCGCACGCGGCGTGGAGCTGCTTTGGCTACGAGCCGTACTGCGACGTGACGACGGACGTGCGCGGCACGCTCAAACAGCTAGTTTTGACCGACCAAACCCACACGCTGACACCAACGTCGGACACCATGCGGTACCGTGACGTCATTGGCGCCGACGGAGACGTGCCACAGCACGTGGACTTTCGTTTCTTCGCGTACCACGATGACGAGATGCGAGGCAAAGTGTGGTCAGTCCTCCAGCTGCGCTTGGACGCAGTCGCGATTCGGTATCTGCACCGCGTGTACAAGCAGTTTAGCCACTACTTGCGCGACGTCGTCTTGCCCAAGTTGCTCTGGTCGCCATTGAGTCTGGAGCAGCGCCGCGCCGTGTACATGTGGCACGGCGACGACCTCGACGACGACGACGACAACGGTTTTGTCCCGGTCGCGCCCGAAGTCAACGCCGAGTTTCGTCTCGAGATGGTCGCGCACGACCTGCAATTTGCGCTGCCAAAGAATTCGTTTTCGCAAGAGGTGATCTGGCTCAAAAGCACCAACGGATCGCTTTCGACCGTGCACGACGCCGGCGCGCCGTCCAACTTTGTGCAAACGGGGCTTTTCGCGGACGAGGTAGACGGACCTGGCGCCATGGACATCGCACCGCGCGGCGCGTCGTCGGCGTCGCGCCTCCAAGAGCTGCGGCGCCGAGAGCTCCGAAACCTCCGGCGACTCGTCAAGAGCCAGCGCGCACAGCTGCTCGTGAGCCGCGGCCAACTGCTCGCGGACCACAAGACGGCGCTGCGGCAGAAACACCACTACATGCACCAAGGCGGACACGACGCCGAGTCGGTCGTGATCGTGTCGCAGGCCAACCAAGCGTGCGAGATTCTGAGTGCAAAATTTGAGGCCGTCGAAGAGAACCTCGCGTCCCTCCAAGCCCACCTTGCGTTTCTCGAGTCGGAAATCGAGGCCACACGGAGCGTCGACGTACGTTCTCGTTAGAGTAGGCATCGCGGCGACTCATGTACGATGATTGTAGGAGGACCTGGCGCACGAGCGTGTGCGGAACGGCCGGTACAGAAGCCACTCGATCGAAGCGATCGAAGAGTCGGTGTCGAGCATGCCGCAGTACGCTGCCGGGTCGCTCTTTGGCGCCGAAGACGCGGCCTTCCACGACGCGACCGAAGACGCACCGACGTCGCACTTACCGTGGCTGGCAATCGAGCTCATTGGTCTCAGCGGCGTCTCGGCGAGCGGCAGTATGTTTGAGCACGCGATTTGCTCGCTCACGGTCGACTACAAGGTCTTGTTGAATCTCTCGAGCCCAAGGCTTCACGCATGCGTTAGGATCAATTCAAGCACGTCCACGAACAACTCATCAACTACCCGATTCTGGTCGTGAGCGTGCTTCTGAACGAGTGGAGTCTGCGCCTCTCCGAGATGCAGTACGCGACGCTTCTCGGTCTTATCAAGGAAAACGTCAAGGAAGCCAACAGCGTCGTCAACGAAGACACGTGGCCGCTCTGCGCCATCTGCGGCGGCTTCCACGTCGACGCCGACGGCTGTGACGTCGAGTGGCTGCGCGTGCCTGTTCAGGTCGTCGACGCGTCCCTGACGCTGGCCAAGGCGCTGCAAGGTCCGGAAATGTCGTCGACGCTGCGCTTCGAAGAGCTTCGGATGCTCGTAACGATGCGCACGAGCGATGTCATGGACCTCCACATCGGCACCGAAGCACTCTCGATCGTCGACGACGCGGGGCAAGAGGTCGTGCGGCCGATGCAAGCGTTTGCCGAAGCATCCGAGCCGCAAGTGTCGATCCACGCGCAGACGAATTGGACCGACGGCGTGTACACGATCCACGTGTGTCGGTCGCACGTTCTTGCCGTGCCGTCGTCGCTCGCGATGCTGCGCAACTTTTTCTCGTGGCCGTTCTGGGCCGAGACACCGTCGAGCGAGCTGGGTTTTGTCGCGCCGCCGCTCTTTGAGTGGAAGCTCATGGAAGTGCACGTCGTCTTTGAGAAGCAGAGCTGCTTTTACCTCTTGGAAGACCTCGCCGTGCCCACGACGCGGTATGCGTGCCTTGATGAGTCCATCCACAAAGATGTATATGTATATCGGCCTGTAGAACGCTCGTGCTCATGGCCGAAGTCCTGTTCGAGTATACGATGACGCAAGACGTCGACTCGGGGACGAGCACGACCAAGATGGATCTGACGGTCGAGCAGCGCGGGTTTTACTTTTCGTCGCTGCCCGATTTGCACATTGACGTTGACTTTCCGCTCATGAACCCGTTCACGCTGCAGATGATGCACCTCATGCAGTACATGGCGCCGACCGGCGCACCCGACGGTGTCCTTGATGCGACGCAGCGCAACGCGATCTCGCTCCACGCCGACAAGAGCGCGGTGATCGTGCAGCCCGTCGAAGCGCGGCTGTCGATTCAGGACTTTACGCTGCTCGGCAATATCTTCCACACGTACTCGACGACGTCGGTGGCCACGGCGCACTGCGGCCCTGTCTTGACGTACGTCGCCGTGCCGCTGCGGCTCCTCAACGACCGGCTCCTCGCCGACATTGGTGCGATGCGCGTCGTGCTGGTCAACAACAGCCTCGGGGTGCCGATTGCGGACCTCGTCATGTCGGAGATCGAGTGTCAGTACGAAGCGCTCCTCGACGACGGCGCCTCGATGAGCGTCGGTGGGATTTTGCACTGCAACTACTTTAACAACAGCATTTACCGCTGGGAGCCGCTCATTGAGCCGTTCGAGGTGCAGAGTATTAGCGCGATGGCCGAGACGATGGACGTCAAGGTCAACTTGCCGTTCACGCTCAACGTCAACATGACGCCTGCGATGGCGCCGCTGCTGTCGATGGAAGCGCTGCACACGATGGACGCGGTCACGACGGGTGAGAAGGTCACGACGCCCTTCTGGCTCCAAAACAGCCTCGGAAGCGACATCAAGTTTAGCTTTGCGCACGGCCAGTCGTTTATCCAAAAGACCGTCTCGCACCTCGAAGTCGTCCCAATTGACTGCCGCGACAAGAGCACGCACCTCCGGACCTTTGACAAGGCGTCGGAAGTCGACTCGCTCATCTTTCACAAGTCGAACCTCACGGCCAGTCACTCGCTGTGCGATATATCTCTCCCGCGTGGATACTACTGGATACTTACGGTCCGCGACTAGGTATGTGTGGGTCACCAACACCAAGTGGGCCAGTGTCCACCCCGTCGCAGTTGACGTGGTCGGGAACGTAGCAATCTGTATGAAGCGCACCGACGACTTTGAAGACGACGTGCTGGACCCGCCCGTGATTGTCGCCGAAGTGAGTCTCCAGGAAGACGGAAGTAAGCTCATTCATTTGCACTCGCAAGTGCTCTTGCGCAACGAGACAGCGATGCCGCTGCTTCTGTGGGGATTTTCGCCGCCGGGCCACGTGCACGAGTGGGTCGTCGACCGGGACGCGACGTCGTACGTACCGCTGCACCTCATCCACCCGGACGCGCGCATGAGCTTGCGGCCGTCGACCGACGCCGATTACGCGCCGCTCGCGTCGTCGTTTAGCGTCTTTGAGGACGACATCAAGAGCGCCAACTTGAGCTTCACGTCAGCCAAGCGGCGTTTTGTCAAGACCGGGACGTGCGTGTGCCGCTTCCGAGAAGACCGCGGCGTCAAGCAGCGCGAGCTCGAGCAGCAGCTCCTTCCGGGCTTTCTGGTGCGCGATCTCCCGGCATGGCAGTGCGTCTACGACGTGGATGCGTTCGTGCTGCTCAACACGTCGGTCGGCGGCAGCAGCGGTGGCGCCAAGGTGACCCACCGCCGGCTCTCGACCGCGAGCAGCCTGCACGACGACGAGTCCACAGTGGTCGAGGACGAAACGTCGACCATCTTTGACGAGGCGCCGATGACAACGCCAGGCTCCAAGAACAACGCAGTGGCTGTGGACGTACTGGAAGAAGCCAAGCACGCCAAGCAAGGCCAGAGTGGCGGTGACCCGATTTACGCCCATATTCTGACGCTCAAGCCGTACTTGACGCTGCACAACCGTCTCGCGTCGCCGGTGGCGTACCGCGTCTTGGCCCAGAGCCTCCAGCTCGTACGCCTCGTGCATGCATGCTGCCAGTACTTGACCACACATGCGTAGGTAGCAGAAGGTATTTTGCCCGTCGGCGACGTGCTCCCGCTCTTTCAAGTCAATTGCGCCGAGGACGTGTTTGTGTCGTTCCGGATCGAGAACTACAACTGGAGCGAACCGTTCAGCGTTGTCTCGAGCAAAACCGCGGTTCCGTTCAAAGAGTCGATCGACAGCATTGCGCTCAAAGGCCGCGTCTTCCCCGACACCAGTGCGTACAAGGACACGCAAGGTAATTGATAGCTGGATACAATATATCGACAAGGCTTGCAGGGCGCGTGCCGGAGTTGCAGCTGCGACTCAAGCGCAAGGACCGCGATATTGTCGTCTACAGCGCTCTCTGGATTGTGAACCACACGGGTCTGCCTCTTGAGTACTGTGACGCGTTGAGTCGCAACCCCAAGACGCTCGAGGCAGCGACTACATACCTCCACGCACGACCTGGTGTGTCGGCGGCAACGCGCTTTCTTCCGCGAGCATCGGTGTCCAAGCGGCGCCACCTCACGAGTCACAACGACTTTGTGTCGCCGGTGCACCAGCAAGCCCGCGACGACGAGCTCCGGCTGTTTGAGAAACCGGCGCTGATCGTGCCCGTGGGTCTGTACGTGGTCGTCCATTCGGCCAAGGACCTCTTCAATTCGCACAAGTACTGGGGCCACCAGAGCCCGTACGTGAAAGCGTCGCTCCTCATTCCCAAGCAGGATGCCAAGACCAACAGCTTGCTCGAGAGCTTGTTTTGCACGGCGCGGACGCGGCCGGTCGCGAGCGGCGGCCTTGCGCCCGCGTTTGGCCACGAGCACAACAACACGCTGTACCTCGACTTTCCAAAAGACGTGTTGCACTACCAGCTGCCGTCGGCTAGCGTCGTCATTGAAGTGCGCTCGACGTGGCTCGACACGAACCTCGGCATTTGTACGTGCACAACATCCTCATGTGTTGTATCCGAACTCTTGTCTAGTGACCATCCCGCTCATGGACGTGCTCAGTCGACGCGAGTTTTACGCCGGCTTTGAGTGGCACGACCTCACCAAGCGCAAGGTGTCGCGCCGCGCGACCTCGACCGGCGTCGTCGGCCGCATCAAGCTCTCCATCTCGGTCGCCACCGTGCATCAGATGCCGTCCGAAGACCAGCCGTCGTGGGGCACGATCGCGACGACGCCCCGGGGCACCTTGGCGTCGTCATCCTTGCCGCTGCTTCGCCACACGCCGTCGGACGCACCGTTTGAGCTTACAGTGTACCTCTCGACGAACCGGTTCACGTCGGTGGTGCTGTCGGTGCTTCCGTCGACGACACTGAGCGACGTGATTCAGAAAGTGCTGTGCGTCGGCGGGCTCAGCGCTGGCTCGACGGTTGTGCTCTCGGATTACGTGTTCTTCGAGCTCGTCTTGCCGCGGTTCGTCTCGCTGCGCAGCGCAGGCCGACCAGAAGGCGACCGGTGGTACGGCCACATCCTCACGGACATGGAAGCGCCGCTGCGCAACATTGGGCGCAAGCACGGTCTGCACCTCTGCCACCGCATCGCGATGAACACGCTGCGGCTCTACGACGAGAGCAGCACGGCGAGCGTCCACCACAGCACGCCGCGCGCGCTCGTTCTGAACCGGCAGCAGTCGTTCCCGGCACAGTCGCGGCCCGTCGAGTGGGGTGAAGTCATCAACTTTGGCTCGCGTTCAAGCAGCGCGAGCAGTCACTGGGACGTCCTCCGCGTGCGGACGGGCCGCTGCAGCTGGTCCGAGCCCGTCCGCATCCACCGCAACGCGATGGGCAACTCGGGCGTCGCCCAGCAAATCACGCTCGTCGACGCCAGCGCGGCCTCGGGCGCTGTCAAGCAGTACGAGCTCGCGCTATGGAGCGCGTATGGCAGCGGCGTATTTGCCGACACGATCGTGACGACGCTCGTCCCTCGCTATGTGCTCATCAACCGCACGTCGTTCCGCTCTGGTTCCGTCAGCACAAGTGCAGCATCGTCTCGACGTTGCCGCTCCAGTCGCTGCAGGCGTACCACTGGGACAAGGCCGACGAGCCAAAAAAGAGCCTCGAGGTGACGTTTGCCTCGAGCGAAATGGAGTGGTCAGGGCCATTTGCGCTGCACTCGCTCGGCACAACGTACCTTAAGCTCCGGGGCAAAGACGACCCGCACGCGATCTACATCCTGCAAGCCCAGCTCGAGCTCGTCGGTGGTTCGATCGTCTGCATCTTTTGCGACGAGAGCAAGCGCTGGCCGCCGTACCGCATCGACAACTTTACGTCGTTCCGGCTCCACTTCCACCAGGCGCACTGGCCGGACGATGTCTGGGACGAGGTCGGCCCTCGGAGCTCCGTGCCGTACTCGTGGGACAGCCACGAAGGCAGCTTGTCCGTCTCGGCCGACGGCGCGCAATCGCACGTGCTCGAGCGGTTCCTCGAAGTGCGGTTCATGCAAGTGTCGTCGTCGCTCTCGTCGGTCGACGCCTCCAATGCGATTGTCGACATGAAGGAGTACAACTTGGACGCGATGCAGAAGCACAAGCGGCTGCAATTGACGCGGTCGCTGCCGGCGTCGCTCTTCAACGGCGGCTGCGCGCGCGAGGGCCTCCTCCTCAAGAAGGACAACGCGTTCAACTGGAGCAAGCGCTACTTTCGCATCCACGAGCACATGGTCTACTATTTCCTGACGGACGTTGACCACGCGCTCCGCGGTGTCATTGACCTCGGGCTCGGGTCGTCGATTGCGGTCAAGGGCTGGGCCAAGCCGACGCGCAAGCCGTCCACGTCGTCGATGAACCCGCTCCGGTCGGTCTCCAAGTCGATTTCGGACACGCTTTTCGGCGAGGACAAGTCGTCCACCGATCCGTTTCTGAACATTGCGCTCAAGATGCAGTCGGTCGAGTTTGCCGTGTGGCTCGCGACCTTGGTCAAGCGCACGGCGTGGCTCGAAGCCAAGGCCTTGGAGTGGCTGAAAGCGCTGGCCGCGACCGACTTGACGCCGACGCAGCTCTTTTTGGCTGCCGGCAAAGACATTGTGCAGCTCATTCTCGACGAAGACCTCGCGCCGTCGCGCAACCACGCGGGCGCGACCGCGCAGCACCTTTTGCAGTGCGGCATGCTCATGGTGTGGAACCCGCCGCCCGACATGGATGTCGACAATATCGTGTTTGAAGACAATGACGTTCTGTACCGCGTCTCGATTCCAACGCCGCCGCCGACGCCAAGTACGACCTTTACGCTCTTGACGCCGAGCAAGTCGTATGTGCTCCGCACCGAGTCGCCCGAGGAAACGCGGCAGTGGTGCCTCGCGCTGCGACAAGCGATCGTCCTTGCCATGGACACTGTCCACGAAGCGTCCCGGCGGCGGCACGAACACGCTCGCCCGCGCGACGAGAAGGCCGGGGCGACCACCAAGACGTACGTGCATGCGCGCGTCCGTGCCGACGGTCCGACCAAGGTGCTCGAGCTGACTGAGGGCGGTGAAGAGGACGATGATGTCGGGGCGCGCGACGCGTCGAGTCTACGCGCGCTCGACGAAAGCACGTCGTTGATGGCGCCGATCGCTCCGAGCGCCGTCTCGCTCTTCCAGCACGTGACGGTGCAGTGCACGCTCCACAGCGTCGGCCTCTCGTGCGTGAATGCAACGCCAATGGAGGTGCTCTACGTGAGTCTTCAGGGCCTCACGTGCCAGTTTCTGCGCCACGAGACCAAAATGCAGTTTGCCATCACGGTGCGCGACATCCAGGCCGACAACCAAGTCCCGGATGCGACGTTTACGACGATGCTGTGCCCGAAGGAGGTGGCGGCGTCCGATGACGCGCCGGCGTCGTTCCACTGCGACGACTGTCGCGCGCAGCACCCGTCGGCCGCCGTTGCGTTTCATTTTTGTTGCGGCTGGTCCAACGAGCAAGGCTCGACCGACTACTTCGAGTACTGCTCGTTTCACCTCCTGCCGATGATGGTGCAGCTCGACGAAGAGCTCGTCTCGGTGCTCCGCAGCTTTCTCATGCAGGTACTGCGCTGCTTGTGCCTCCAACATATTTTTGCCCCTTGAGTTTGACCGTCATCGTATCCAGGTGATTTACCAGCAGCAAGGCGCCGCGGGCCAAAAGTTTCTAAACCACTCGGCCATGGACGTGGCGCCGACCTTGAGTGCGCGGCAAGTCGCAGCCGACTTTAAAGCGTGCATCGAGAGCTCGGAGCTCGACCCGCTCAACAACTTGAGCTTGCTCGAGAGCGCGACAACGTCAACGTCGCTCGAGCGAAAAGTCTACTTCGCGCTCTTGCATATTCACCCGGTCGAACTCGACTTGACGTTCCGAAGCGATGTGATCTCGGGCTCGCGCATGCTGCAAAACTCGATCAGCACGACGCGCAACGAGCTGAGCTACGAACACGGCACGTCCGACGGTACCTTGCCCTTGGACCTTGAACAGCATGACACGCATTTCACGTGGTAGACGAAGGCGGACACATGCAGGAAGCCGTCGCGGCGTGGATACCGAGCTTGAGTATGCATGTGCCCGACTTGGACAATGCGCCGATCCGCCTCAACGCGCTCATCGTCGAGCACGCGTTCGGTACGAGCGGCGAGGTGACGCGGCGCGTGACCAAGTACTACACGCGGCAGCTCTGGAAGCAAGTGCACAAGGTGCTGGGGTCGTTTGATTTTCTGGGCAACCCCGCGGGTTTGCTCGACCACCTCGGCACGGCGGTAACAATTTGCGCGTCTTGTTGGGATCAATATTTGCATTGACGGTATACGTATATAGGTGCGCGATCTGATTGTCGAGCCGATCCAAGGAGCGCGGACCGGCACGGGCATCACAGGCACCGGCGTTGGGTTCGGTAAAGGTCTCGCCAAGGGCGCCACGTCGTTTGTGACCAACTTCATCGATGGCACGTCCGACGCGACGTCCAAGGTCACGGGTACGTTTGGGCAAGGCCTCGCGACCATGAGTTTCGACGACCACTACCAGCAAGCCCGCGCCAAGGCCCGCCGTCGACACGTCCGCGGCTTCAAAGAAGGCATCATCCAGGGCTCGCGGGAACTCACACTCGGTACTTCTTCCCATCTCCTTCCACGTGGCTAAATCTGTTGACAACCAGGCATGGTCGAGGGTGTCACGGGCGTCGTGCTCAACCCGATCCGGGGCGCCCAGTCGGACGGCGCGGTTGGCTTCTTGAAGGGCACGGTCACGGGGATTCTCGGTCTTCCGATGAAGCCCGTCGCGGGTGTATTTGACTTTGCATCGCGCGCGACTCAGGGCATTCGCAACCGGTCGCTCGCGTACGGCCGCCAAGGGCTCCGCGTGCGCCTCCCGCGCGTCTTTGGCCGCTACAACGAGCTGCGTTGCTACAAGGAAGAGGACGTCGCCGCGCACCTCCTCGTGTCCAAGACGGGCACGCACGAGAAGATCATCTACCACGCGCGCGTCGAGCAGCACGTGGCCGCGGACCAGCTCGCGAGGAAGGCCAAGTTGGCGCAGGAGACGCCGCCGTTCTTGCCGCTGCACCGACACGTGCTTCGCATGGAGCGCTTTGAGAGCGCGACCGACGTCGACGAAGGCGGAGCCCGTGCGACGTACGCCGTTGTCTTTACGAAAAAGCGTTGGGGCTCGAGCTCGAGACGGACTTTTACAACGAGTGCGTCATCATCAAGAATTGCTTGGACAAGTCGAGCATCCAGTCGGCGACGACCACGACGCGCAGCGTGACCCAAAAGCTGCTGCAGCCCGGCGACATCCTCGTCATGATTGGCGACGTCGACGTCCGCCGCATTGGCTTTCGCGAGACCATCGACATGATCAAGGGCGCGGCGCGGCCCGTGACGATCACGTTTGAGAGCGCCAACGTGCAGCGCAACGCGTCCGACGCAGACGACGACGACGAAGACGTCGGCAAGACCTTTGTTTACTCGCCGTCGCCGTCGTTCCGGACGCTCCCGCCAACGCCGTCCGTGTATGCCAAGCTCAAGGTCACGCAGGTGCACTGGGTCATCATTACGGACACGCGCGTCTTGTACGTGCAGTGGGCGCCCGAGGCTTCGTACGCAGACGCAGCCCTCGAGTGGTCGGCGCCGCTGCAGTACATCCACAGCATCGACGTCGAGAAGGGCGACGCGATCCGCCTCCACCTCCGTGTCGGCGTCAACAGCCTTTTTACTGGACCGCTTAGTCGCCCCGAGTGGCGCCACGAAACGCCGGCGGCGGTCGAAGCGATGAAGACGTTTGCGTCGGTGATGCGCCACAGCTTCCGCTCCGAGCTGGCGGATGTCCAAGAGGTGTACCCGTCCGACACGTCCTTCTCTGGCAACCTCCGCGTCGGCTTTGGCACCGGCAGCAAGCGCCGGCGCTGGGTCGTGCTCTGCCGCAACTGCGTCTACATCTTCACGTACCACTCGCCCCGAGTCTTGCGCTACATTGTGCCATTGGGCCGCATGACGCTCGTCAAAGGCGCGACGCCGCTTATGTGGACGCTCAACGGGCTTTTGCCAGGTGAAGCGCTGCAGTTTTGCTCGGTCGACGGGCCTGTCGTCGGTCAGCGCATGGATCTGCACGTGCACATGCTCGCGGAAAAGCCAGAGGACGTCGAGATGTGGGTCTCGGCGCTCACGCACGCGGCCGGGAAGGGCATGCGGCACTCGAAAGGCACGCGCTTCTACGCGCCGTCCGAGGCGACGACGCTCACGATCGGGTGCCACGAAGCCAAGGCGCACGTCGTCGACGGACTCGCCGACGCTCTCCGCAAGACCCTCGCTGTCTTCAAGGCATAGTTTACGCAATGTATTTTCTGAACGTTCAATCGTGGGCCGAGCGCCATCCCATCGGTCGATCGATTGTCTCGTGATCGTCTTCGTTCGCACTCACCTCTGTACGCCGTAGAGAGATGTGGATCCTAGTACGTCACGTCGCTACGGGCAATGAGGTCGAGGACCGCCGCCGAGAGCTTGTCGTAGTCGGACGCTTCATTGTACATTTGCG
This sequence comes from Saprolegnia parasitica CBS 223.65, assembly GCF_000151545.1. Lineage (NCBI taxonomy): Eukaryota > Oomycota > Saprolegniomycetes > Saprolegniales > Saprolegniaceae > Saprolegnia > Saprolegnia parasitica. The sequence goes on along the minus strand of NW_012156396.1, from coordinate 1,308,443 downwards.
CCGCAATGCGCACGCCGGGGGTCGTCGGGTCGCACAGAATGCACATGGCTTCGATCGCATAGTCCCGTCGGAGGAGCAAGTGCAGCGTCACAAGCGCTTGAGTTAGGAGCGTCGTGTTGGCCGGAGTCAGCGGAAACGGAAAGAGGCGAGGCGGCAGCAACACAACACAAAACGACCCGACAAGCTGCGGGTCGTCGACAAGCAACGAGGTCTCCCACGCGGCGGCGACGGTTTTGGCGGCGCGCACGCAGAGCTCGTGGTTGCGCGCCATGAGCGCTTTCCCGCCCATTGCCGCGTGGAAGGCCAGCGACGCGGGCACCGCGAGCCACGCCGAGTAGTCGAGGGTGCCGAGGAAGCCGAACTCGGCGCCGTACCCGCCACCGTACCCGTGGCTCACGATGGACGGCTGGACGCGGACGGTCCCTTGTCGCGCGACGTCACGGATGTAGAGGAAGGCCGCTGACTTGGGCGACAGCATCCACTTGTGCAAATTGGAGATGTAAAAATCGGGCTGCAGCGTCGCGAGGTCAATGGGCACTTGGCCGATCGCGTGGGCGCCGTCGACGATGGTCGTGATGTTGCGTGCGCGGCAAATGGCCACAATGTCCTAGCACCAACGCGGATCAAATAGGAACATGCCACG
>NW_012156396.1:1220407-1307573 GCF_000151545.1 Saprolegnia parasitica CBS 223.65 | reverse complement strand
GGCGTTCTCGGGGTCTGTCACGCGCTACAGCTGCCGCTCGTCGAGCTTCATCTTTCCCGTGCTCTGCATCTTCTGGAAGGCCATCATCACGTTCATCGGCTTGTACGTCTCGTTCCTCATTCGCCACGACGACGGCGACTTTCAAGAGTCGATCTGGATCTTCTCGTCGGCCTGCGTCGTGCTCATGGGCTCGCTCTTTATGATCTCGCTCGCATACCTCGTGACGCTTCCCGCTGCGACGACCTATGCGTTTTGCTCGGTCATTACGCTTGTCTGCACGGTGCGTCTTACGTGAAATTGATTTGATCTGAAAGATTCGCAGATCACGGTCATGGGCCTCATGCTTGGCCCCAAGTTTGCGCGTCTGAACCGCGCCGACTACAAGTCGTCCAACACGACGGGTGGCAACACAAAGCGCACCATCTCGGTGACGTCCAACAGACCGTCGAGCCAAGTGAGTCAAATGCCGATGCAGTCGGTCAAGAGTCCGCGCGACACGACGACCCAATAGAAAAAAGTTACTGTTGAGGACGACACGTGTGTATATATATATAAATCGGTTTATGCATTGTTCATTTAATGACACTTCTTTGTACTATGTTCTCACTGTCCCTTCGAAATACCTTACCTGCGACTTGCGCAGCCACAGTGCACTCATGCTGGCGCAGAGCAATGACTTGGTGGCATCTTCAGGCTCTTTGCTGAGGCATTCCGTGTCGCCGACTCTGACGTGAAGCAAGACTGTACCGGTAGACGCCGGATTGAAAAGTAAGAAAGTTCGGATGGGCTGTGCGTGCAAGCTAAATTGGGCGTGGCCGTTCGTGATGGAGGTTGTGCAGGTTGCAGGGAAGCCACCGCACAAGACACCTCGCGGCGACTCGGCTGTCTCCTTGACGTCGCACACTTCTTCGCCTCGCGACAATAAGACTTCTTCGCCTCGCGACAATAAGTGTGTCAAGTGTGGGCACGGGACAGAACAGCGTTACTGCGTCGAGAGCAATAGTATCGCGTCATCTCACGTGTCGTCAACGGCAGCGGTTTTCAACTCGGACTCAATCGGTGCACGCGAGTTTTGTGTTTCAATCCCTAAAATCAAATCGATGCTTGACTGGTTTTAGTCGCGTTTTCGAGTTATTGTGCTTGCTGATTGTAGTTGTGTCTGGGCTACTACATACACATTGGAAGAGCGCCTCCATACGACGACTACAAGCTGAGATGTCGTGTTCCAATGTTGGAGAGCGCTGTTCGGGGTGCAAAATTCAATTTTTGGGTTTTGATTGTTTCAGATGCAGTTTTTTACGTTGCATCGATCACGCAGACCTGGGCATAATTATACTTTCATGCTGAAAGTACGCGCACTTCATGCATGGTAAAAACTTGCTGAAAATTTCAGCAAGTCAATTTATGTATAGAGTTATCCCATATGGAGTAATCCCTTGGTTTTATTATTTTATATTTTTAGACCCATCGCGCGGCAAACGATTAGTTGTGAAACACCAGCGTCACACGAAAGACTATGCGCTGTGGGCTCGCGTTCTGGGCGCTTTGGGCGCTCGAGGTCGATATACATGCTTTATACTATGCGACACAACGCCACAAGACGCTATCGAATAGGTGGTCGCCGGAGCGCAGCCGTCGCTCGCTGACTCGCAACGGGGCACATGTCTCACGCCGGCGTGGGTCACAGCGACTGCTGCCAAGCACAACCTCGACCCGTCAGCGCGCGACGCGCAGAACCGCCGCAAGAACCCATTGCTGCAGCCAGGCATGAAAATGCCCCGCTTCACGGTAGGGATCACGCAGCGTCCTCCCGAGTGCGTCATCGGACCATTTATATGTATAGCTCACGGACGCCCGCATGGACATCCCAAACATCTTTGGCTCGTGCATGCAACCCGGCGAGATCTTTCGTGGCCTCGGCGAGACGGTACATCCAAACGGGTCGCAAGCAAGCGTCGGCGTCATCAAGGGAACAGTCGTCATGGAGCGCAACGCATGGCAGTCCCACGACCTCTCGCGTGTTGTCTTGACCATCTTGCTGCAGGAAGTGGTACGAGAGATGCGTACAGCGGCAAACGCACCGCTCATTAGGTCGGATACGGTGTCTCGATGTTTGAGACGGGGGGTGGTCTCTACTGTGCCGAGCGCATGTCGGGCCAGGGCCGCGGCCGCTGCTCGCCGACGCACATCAACCCCGAGGTCTGGCCGAGCGGCAAGCTCAGTACGCTCAACGTGTACGCCAACGAGACAGCGCCAACGACCAACGGCTACAACGGCGTGTACGACAAAACATCTGTTTTGGCTATTGTACGAAATCTGACGTGGCACGTCCAGTGGCGGTCTGTACACGCTCACCGACAACATCGACGAGGCGCTTAAGGGACCAATGTCGACCAAAGGTGCGGCATTGAGCAACTCGACGGCATACGTAGTGATGATGATGACATAGGCAACTTTTCGAGACCGTACTCGATCGACTTTTGGCGCGAGTTCAACTGGAGCCAAGAAGTGATCGACTTTTACAGCTACACACGAGCCAATGTCACGAGCCTCGTGCAAAAGAGCGCGTGCCCAGACGACACATTTGGGTGCAAGGATGGCTGCTCCAAGTCCTACGCGTGCACGCAGGCTGAGCAGCAAAGTCCGTATTTGTCGTGTGGTTGAAGCTCAGACAAAGTTTGACGTAGACAAGTCGTGCATTCTGGTGGCGCTCATGGAGTCCGCGTACGACCCGGGCTACTTCCAGTCCATCGTCGCCAACAACCATATTCCCGCGTACTTTTGCTTCTTTGGCTACACGGGCATGATCAATTACGTCATCAACGTCATGAACAGCGGCGGGTCCGTCATCTTTTACGAGTACGAGCCCGACAGCCTCTTCTTTCAATACCCGGGCAAGTTTACGCGTATCGCGTTTCCCCGCTCGGATCCCGCCAACGTGGCGCTTGCGACGGGCTCGTTTGGTGAGAAAGGCTACGGCAACGAGACCACCAACCCGCTCAGCACCGACTACCCGACGATCCCGCTCATGCGCTACATGTCCAAAGTCGTCACGACCGACACGTTTCTCAACTCGTTCCTCACGCGCATGCAACTCGCCCCGCTTGACATCAACAACATCTTTGCCGACTACGAAGCGTTTATGGCTAACGCTACGATCGCCGACCCGGTTTTCAACGCTGCTTGCAAGTGGGTCCAGAACAGCTACCTCACGTGGAGCAACTGGGTCGACGCGCTGCCTCTCTGCACGATGCAGTCCAACATTCAGTACACCTTTAACGGCTGCAACGCGTCGACGCGGGTCGTGACGTTTGCGTGGAACACGCCCCACCCTCGAACGCGTCACTGCCGTACGACTGCGAGGGCGGTATCGTGGTCGTGCCCCCGTCGTACGCCACGAGTAAGTCGTGCGACTGGCTCAGCGCCAACACCAAGACGTGGATGAACTGGATGAGCAGTCCGCCGATCTGCGATGCCTCGTTCTACAACTACACGGTCACCGACTGCACGTCCGGGTCGATCCGCGACGTGCTCTTCTACTGGCTCTTGCCCTCTCCGGGCAACTATGCGCTCAGTAGTGAGTGCAGCGGCGGCATCGCGCTGCCCACCAACACGACCATCGACTGCGACTACGTCCCCGTCAACTCGGGCGTACGTGATTCGACGCTGTCTTACATTTCTAACAAAAGGTTCGTAGACGTTCACGGGCATGGCGGCGTTCGCCGTCATCGTGCTCGTCATGCTCGTCGTCATGAGTCTCCTTGTCTTCTTCTTCCGTGACAAACCCGTCATCAAGCGGTCGCAGTGGCACCTTCTCTTGGTGCTGCTCCTCGGCGGCATCCTCATGTGCATTTACGTCATTGTGGGCGGCGGCGCGCCCTCCGACGTGGTGTGTGGCGCGCGGCCGGTCTTGGCCTCGGTCGGCTACACGCTCGCGTTTGGGTCGCTGCTCTTAAAGTCACTTCGCGTCTACTTGGTCTTCCACAACAAGGCGCTCAAGAAGAACGTCGTGACCGTCACGCGCATGCTCCACTTTCTGCTGGGGTTTCTCGGGATCGATCTCGGTACCCACTACTCCCTCGTGACTCACCTAATGGATGGACTAGTGATCCTCGGCGTCTGGTTCCTCGTCGACTTTCCAGGTCCGATGTCGCAGGTCGAGGCCGCAACGGCGTTCTCGGGGTCTGTCACGCGCTACGGCTGCCGCTCGTCGAGCTTCATCTTCCCCGTGCTCTGCATCTTCTGGAAGGCCATCATCACGTTCATCGGCTTGTACGTCTCGTTCCTCATTCGCCACGACGACGGCGACTTTCAAGAGTCGATCTGGATCTTCTCGTCGGCCTGCGTCGTGCTCATGGGCTCGCTCTTCATGATCTCGCTCGCGTACCTCGTGACGCTTCCCGCTGCGACGACGTATGCATTTTGCTCGGTCATCACGCTTGTCTGCACGGTGCGTCTTTGGTGAAATTGATTTGATCTGACAGATTCGCAGATCACGGTCATGGGCCTCATGCTTGGCCCCAAGTTTGCGCGTCTGAACCGCGCCGACTACAAGTCGTCCAACACGACGGGCGGCAACACAAAGCGCACAGTGTCGGTGACGTCCAACAAGCCGTCGAGCCAAGTGAGTCAAATGCCGATGCAGTCGATGAAGAGTCCGCGCGACACGACGACCCAATAAGACGTAAACGTCTTGTCCTGAGTGGCATCGATGGACGAATACTCCATGGGTAGAAAAGATCTTGCACTTGTGTACATAATACAAACATGCATTTTGTGTGGTACGGATTGTGGTATGACTGTTGCCCGTGGCTTATTTTCATGTTATAACCAACGTGACCGACTGGCCCTCTGTATTCTGGCAAGTTCATGCTCAAGGTTGGACTTGTCTTGGAATGTCTGTCCAAGCTCGGAGACATGACGCCATTGCAATGACCAACACCATGCGCAGTCATGTCGGCTCGTGGAGCATCGATCATGCATGGTCGCACCGAGATCCTTCTGAGAACGCGCCGCGCTGAGACCATGTCGAAGCGCGCGTGGCGCGTCGTCAGCACTATTAAATAAGATTATTTTTAATATGATTCGGATTGGCTCGTTGCGTCACTGATGATGGCTGTCGCCTCACCCGGCGTAAAGCACCTGCATTTTGATGATGGCAATAGCCAGTTGGACGTGGACATGGCGTCTACAACGTGTCGTTTCCATTCGAAGTGACTATGGGTGTACCTCCCTCTGGGCACGTTTACCCGCAAGTCGATGACGCCGTCATCGAGGCTCGCCACTGCCCACCGTCCCTCATTATTAATTTTGCGACAACCATGGCAACAACACCAGCGCTGGCGACGACGCCCGACTTTGTGCTTTTACCCGACGAGAAGCCCGACTACGCTGCAGAAGCCAAGGCGCTGCTGCAGCTCGGGGGACCCGTAGTATGTCTCACATGATAGACGAATGAACGTGGCTTAGCTGGTTGATGCTAGATTTTCACGCTGCTCATGGAAGTGCTGCCGAGTGCCACCAACATGGTGCTTGTCTCGACGCTCAATAGTCCACACACCAAAGAGCACGTCGACGCTGCGTCGCTTTCGGGCATGGTAAAGTCCATCATTTTTCATTCGCGGAAACAAATAACCTCGATGCACATTAGTACCTCAACATTACGGCCATGTCGGTGGGTCTCGGTATGGCCACGGCCATGGACACGCTGTGCAACCAAGCATTTGGCGCCAACAACACCAAAAAGTTTGGCGTCTACCTCCAGAGTGCGCTCCTTGGGATGGCAGTGGTACCCGTATTTCCTCGTCCAGTCTACATCTCTTTTATGCGAGTAGACGTTTGTTCCAGTCTTCGTCCTCAATTGGTTCTCTGGGGCCATTCTCCTCGGGCTTGGGCAACACGAACACCTCTCGGAGCTCACGGGTGACTTCACGCGCATCACGCTCATTGGCATTCCGTTTCTGTACATTTACGAGATCCTCAAGAAGACGCTCCAGGCGTACAACATCGTCGGGCCCATGGCCGCCATGGCGGTCGTCGCCAACGTCATCCACATCGGTCTCGGCTACTGCCTCGTGCAGTACACGTCGCTGGGGTTCTACGGCGCCGCTGTCGCGCGCTCCATGAGCTCGGTGACGCTGCCAATGATGATGGCCATCTACTTTCGGTTCTACCCTGTCCACCGCGAGTGGGAGTTTACGCGGTCGATCAAGGTTGCGGCACGTCACATGCCAAAGTTCTTCCGCTACGGCGTCCCCGGCATGCTCATGATGATGATCGAGTGGGGTGCATTTGAAGTGCTCACGCTTCTCTCTGGCGTCATGGCCGACCCCGTCGTCAAGATCGGTGTCATGTCGGTACACACCTCACTGTTTGCGAGCCGAATGTTGACTCGTTCGCTTGTAGATTCTCACTCAAGTGCTCTCGATCTCGTACCTTGTCTACCTCGGCATGTCGATTGCAGCGACGATCCGCATCGGCAGCATGTTGGGCGCCAAGAACCACACGCAAGCCATCGTCATCGCCAAGGTCGCGTACGGCCTTTGCGCCTGCGGCACGATCCTCACGGCGTCGGCGCTGATTCTTGCGCGGCACGCTCTGCCGACGATCTTTCTCAACGACCCAGAGATCATCGAGTACGTACCAGTATGGTGCGGATAAAATCTGACGACGTGGCTTAGGCTCACAGCCACCATGCTGCTCTATGCGATCCCTGGGCACGTCCTGGACGGTGTCAATGCTGTCTCCCACGGTGTCTTTCACGCCATGGGCCTGCAGTCCAAGGCCACGATCATCAACGCAGTCGCGTTCTACATCGTGGGCGTTCCTCTCGCAGCCGTGTTTGGTTTTCCCTGCAACTTGGAGCTGAAGGGGCTCTGGCTCGGGTTTACGCTCGGGTCGCTCACGTGCTGCGTGCTCTACGCTGTCTGGCTTCGTCGCCTCGACTGGAAGCAGCTTGCCGAGGCTATCGCAGGCCAGCACCAGTACTAGCCGTAATCGAGTGAATCCAAAACATTTTTTTGCACGAGAGGAGAGCGTATTCTGAAAGGAAAAATGGAGGCTCGCATCCGTGTTCGAGTGGACCAATCCGAAGCCTCGAATAGTGACGTGGCATCGCCAGCGACAGGGTTCGGCGCGAGGGGGAAACGCAACACACCTTGTTGTTGTTGAAGTGGGTCGTCTATTACAATAGATAAAACTATGCTAATAAAATTGTCGGACTTTCTTCGTTGTGTGTACTCTTTTGAGGGACTTGATTTAGGCAGGCGGAGGCAGGAGCGCGATCCGCGGGACGAGGTGACGGCAACACACCTTGTTCAGGCCGCCAATTGTGGTCAAACGAGCCAAGTGTCTTCATTCAAGTGGACTGTACCGGCCCAGTCGCTACTTTGGAAGCGCGCAGGTCTGGTGCACCAATCAAGTCGACCTCGCAACGGTACGTTGGGGATCATGCGAGGAGCAAAATTAACATGCACGACTAACAACAGCCAATGTGGCTTTGAGTCATCCATTGGTCCGATCTCCGTACAGTTTGTCGGCCGGTCGTCGTTGCTTCAACGTTCACCGTCTCAGACCTCGAAGGGAAGGTGCACGTCGCCTCTATAAACATATCATCTACGGCGCTTGGACTGGACAAGCTGCGATTCCGTACCATCCTCGCAACCTCCATCGCTATCTCCGTCGTGTTGGGTTCTGCCTCCTTTGCGCAGAAGGCGAAAGGGCAAGTTCAACATCCCCCTCGTCGTTTTGCCCACTCGGGACAAATGGGCAAATCTTGTCAACATCCCACTGCCTTACAAACCCCAAGATGGTTCTCGTGATGGGCGTGACACACGTGGGATAAACGTGGATATGTCCCACGGAGCGCCCACGGATCATCCATCAGTGGTGGCGGCCACGACGCTGTTCACTTTACCATTGCCATGACCGGACTGCAATCGACGACGGAGAAGACGCCGCTCGTGCTTGAGAGCGCCAAGCCAACTGCGCTCGGGCTCCTTGCCGACGACTCCAAGCCCGACCTTCTGGAAGAGGCCAAAGTCCTCGTCGCCCTCGCCGGCCCCGTGGTACGTGCGACCGTTAGCGTCAGGCGCAGCTCGTCAAGATGACACGCGTATGACTAGATGTTTACCCTCTTCATGGAGGTGCTTCCGAGCACCACCAACATGGTCCTCGTCGGTCAAATGAACTCGACCGACACCAAGGAGTTTGTGGATGCTGCGTCCATCTCGGGCCTCGTACGTCCGACTCCATGTGGTTGATGGCTGGCTCATCATGCGTCTGTATGCTAATAGTACGTCAACATCACGGCCATTTGCGGCGGCCTCGGCATGGCCACCGCCATGGACACGCTCTGCACGCAGGCGTACGGCGCCGGCAACATCAAAAAGTTTGGCGCGTACCTCCAAGGCGCGCTCCTCGGGATGGCACTGGTGCGTAGTAGAACTTCTTATTGTCTTGATTGTCTGAAGCTTATTTGTAGACGCTTTTGCCCGTGTTTGTACTTACGTGGTTCACGGAGGCCGTCTTGCTGGCGCTCGGTCAGGACGCGACGATCGCGGCGCTTGCAGGCACCTTTACGCGCCTTACGATGGTCGGGTTTCCGTTCTTCTACATCTACGAGCTCCTCAAGAAGATGCTGCAAGCGTACAACATTGTACATCCGATGGCGGCCATGGTCGTCCTCGGCAATATCATCCACATTTGCCTCGGCTACTACCTCGTGCACCACACGTCGTACGGCTTTTACGGCGCTGCGATCGCGCGCTCCGTGAGCTACATCTCGCTGCCACTCATGATGGTCCCGTACTTTTGCTTCAACCCGGTGCACCACGAATGGGCGATCCAGTGGTCGTGGGCCGAAGCGACGGCGCAGCTGCCCGCGTTCTTTCGCTACGGCGTCCCCGGTATGCTCATGATGGTCATCGAGTGGGGCGCGTTCGAGATCCTCACGCTCATGGCCGGCATCATGCCCAACGCGATCGTCGACATTGGTGTCATGTCGGTACGTCCCTGTATCTCAACTTGGCATCACCCTCCTCTCTTTCTTATTCGTGTCGTAGATTCTGAGCCAAATCCTCACCATCACGTACCTCGTGTACATGGGCATGGCGGTGGCTGCAACGATCCGCGTCGGCAACATGGCAGGCGCCAACAAGCCCGCGCACGCGCAGCTGATCGTGAAGCTGACATATGTCATTTGCGCAATCTGCATGGTCTTTGTTGTCGGCGCGATGGTCTTGTCCCGCCACAGTTTGCCCGGCCTCTTCATCTCGGACCCGGAAGTTGTGCAGTACGTACACCTGGCATGTATGTCGTTGTGCAGCGCATCTCATGGTCGCGTAGGTTGACGGCGACGATCTTGCTGTTTACGCTGCCAGGACACATGCTCGATGGCATGAATGCTGTCTCGCAAGGCATCTTCCGCGCGACGGGCCAGCAGAGCATGGCCACGGTCGTGAACGCCGCCGCGTTTTACCTTGTGGGCATTCCACTCGCAGCGTTTTTTGGGTTTTACGTCGACTGGGGTGTCCACGGCCTCTGGGTCGGCTTCACACACGGGTCGCTGACGGCATTTGTTCTCTACATGGTCGCGCTCTACCGCGTCGACTGGCCCGCGACGACCCAAGCCATTGCGCTCCAGCACGTGGATATGTAGATTGCTACTGATATAGTAGACAACTTGCCCATTGTACTTTGACAGAAGGACACAAGCGACTCGTGGAGGGGTAGGGTACGCGTGTGAACGTCGCAAGGAATACTATGCAGCGCGGTTCGTTAGACTGTAACCACGCCTAGTGCCTTCTTGCAAGAGCTTTGGGATATCGGAAGGGATGGTGTACAGTAGCAGCAGTTAGAAACGTGCCTAGTCGTGGCGCGACCGCTTCCGGTCGCGCGATCGGGACCGCGATCGTCGGCTGCTGCGGTCGCGGGATCGAGACCGCTTGCTCGACGCCTTTTTCGCTTCCTTTTTCTTTTCTTTCTTTTCTTTCTTTTCCTTTTTCTCCTTTTTTTCCTTTTTGAGCTTTTTGGGCTTCTTGTCGTCGCCCGCGGTCGCCGAGCCAGGAATCGCGTACGTCAGGTCTTCCTTGCCGTAGTTGGCCTCGTACCGCTCGGCCATTGTCGTCTTGCGGTAGTTCGGGTCTTCGTACCCCGTGACAAAGTGAGCAGCGCCAACGCCTTGGACACGCTCGGCGTCGCCATCGCCTCGCTCCGTCACGCCACGGCGGAGGAGCTCCTTCATCTCGTTCGCATCGAGACCTCCGACTTGACGCCGCTGCTTGGGTGCAATACCACTACGATCATATACGACGTGGCATGAGGCCAAGATGGAATAGCCCGTAGGAGAACGTACAGCGCTTCGTTCATAAGGTCCTCGTCGCGCTGCCGAGCAAGCGCTATTTCGTCAGCGAGCGCCGCGCTTTGCTCCGCCTTGGTCTTGGCATACCACGTGAGGTCCTTGCCTACGTGCGAGCGTCGGAAATGGGGCGAGAGGTGCGTGCGTTTACCTTTGGCCCAGCGGCCGACGGGTGCCTGGAGCGAGTGGCCCAGGTAGTTCTCGCGGTACTTGTCGTTCTTGACATCGTCCCACTTGAACTCTACAGTGGGCGTGAGGCCATGCAGCGGCAGGCGGGCAGCGTACGGTCTTGGCCACCGCGGGTTCCGCCGACGCGGTAGTTGGTCTTCCCAAAGCTCATCGGTCCAGGAGTGGGTCCAGGCGAAATGCCTAGAATCCTAATTCCATTCGTCCTAAATTAGGAAACTTTGACCGAATTTTGCCTCAACCGCCATTGCAGTCACACAGCCGTCGCTGCCAACGGAGGATGGAGCACCTGGACCTGTACCTCAAGGCCGACCGCGACGCCGTCGACAAGGCCAACGGCAACGAGCGCTGCACAATGTACATCATCTTCCTGCGCAACCTGTCGACGGACCACAAGTACACGGCGAAGCGCCGGTACTCGGACTTCTACGAGCTCCGGAACCAGATCTTATGCCTTATTGAAGGCCACTGCGACCGCTGCAACCAGCACTACGAGGACATCAAGTCGTACCCGTTCCCAAGCCGGACGCTCTTTCCTCTGCTGGCGGCGCAGACAAGCGTCATCACCGAGCGCATCGACAGCCTCTGTCTCTTCCTCAAGGACATGCTCCGCCACGTGCTCGAGCGTCCGTTCGACCTGTGCGCCCACACGGACACTACGATCCGAAGAAAGCTCATCGTCGAGTTCCTCGAGCTCGACGAGGCTAATGTCATGCCCCGCCCGCGCGTGCACCCGGCGGACGACGTGCGCAAAACCCCGAACCCCCGACCTGTCAAGCCGCCCCACAGCAAGTCGCCGCGAAAGGCCCGCGTCGCTGCCGACACGTGTCCGAAGTGCATGGACACGTGGATCAACTGCCTCTGTGACGACCAAGACGATGCGCGTGTCGGCCCCCGGCGCCACTCGGACAGGTGATCGCATGCAGTCTTGTTAATGCTCCAAACCAATCTCTCGTCGTTCTGTGCTTGTGGATGCTACCCACCCCCACTAAACGTTGCCCGAATTGTTGCTCTGTGAGAATACTCATAGCTGAACTCATGCTCGTTGGTCCGAGAAGCGAGTACCAGCGCTGCGTGAACGTTGATTTCACGCAACGCTACAATCAACTCAACGCCGTTGATTTCCGATTCAAAGCTCATTTATCACGGCGCGTCCATTCGTGCTCCATCCCGTGGCGCTTTGTACGGCGCCAGAGACAGCGATGTCTTGGGCGGGCACGCGTCGGGCGCGCTCGCACTCGTGCAGTCGACCTGCTCGGCCGTGGCGATCGCGCCGTGTGGCTTGCTCCAGCAACTCCGAACGGCCGATAGGAAGAGAGATTCGTCTCGCTGCACGCAATGCACCTCGACAGTGTGCGTATAGAGGCTCTGGATCGTCTCAGTTGTCATCACTGGCGTGTCGCTTCCCGCCACCGCGTTGATGGCTGTCGTTGCTGCCGAGAGGCGCTGGGCGACCGCCAACGTATCTGCAAAGTATCGCGCGGCGGCGTCTTCGTAGCCGCTGCTGGCGTCGGTGTAGCAGAGACCGTGCTTTTGGAACTCGTGGTTCCACAGCTCGCAGGTCATGTCAATGGGCACCAGCTGCGTCGCGTCTGTCCATGCGTCAATCATGTCGGCCAGCAACGACGGAAACCTGGTCGTCCACGTATATGGATTGAACGGCCGGTTCAAGGTCGTGGCGCTTGTATTGCAGCACGCAGGGTACCCGCCGTCATAGTTGGGCCATAGGCCGTGGATCAACAGGCGGCTCGGCACCGACGCCATCTTGCAGTGGATACCAAGCGGGTAGGCCGCGACGGGGCGGTGCGTAAGCGTCGGGTCTGTACCCGTAAGCAAGTCGCGGCAAAACTGCGGAAGAAAGAGCTGGTCGAGGAGCAAGGTGTCATAGTCGCCGGGCTGTTGGCGCTTGTGGATGCAGTCGGTCGTGTTGGTAAAGCACGTCGGGTATGGACTCGCGCCGACGCAGATGTCGACGCAGGTCGCTTTACCCGGGGCCCACCCCCCCAGGGTAGTCGGTCGAGACTGTCGGCCGTGGCCCGTTTGCTGGCGACCACACCAAGAGCGAGGCGACGGGGCTGATGCTGACGACCGCAGTTGCCAGCGCCAGCCTGGTCATCTCTAAAATGGAAAGACTTCGCATCTTTATCCGTACCTGGCGCGTCAACCGGATAGCGCATTCGGTGCGATGACGTGGCTGGCTGAGGTCTCCTTGCCGTCCAAGAGACGTTTCAATGACATGGCGTAGCTTGTTGGCACTGGCGATCGCTGTTGCGCAGTTCCAAGCTCACGGTGGCGCATCCTTTGATTGCCCATACAAGCGCAGGCGCCATCTGGTTCGACTTGAAGTTGGGCGATTTGCACGTGGCACGGTGGCCAACGAGCGGCTGCCACCGCGCCATTAGTCCACAGCGCCCGGAACGGTCCCGTCGGAAGGTCCACAATTCCCACGGACAACATTGCACGCTGCAATCAGAATGCATAGCGACGACCTTGAGTTGGCAGGCTGCAGAGATTGCACAACCGGTAGACGCTCGCAAAACGATGTGGAAAGCAAGGATATCTTGACGCAAACTAACAACGCTACAAGGACGAGTCTATTTAATGGTCGGCTTCATCGCAGTGCTTCTGGTACGCCGCTTCGTCGAGAAGTTCGCTCGTCTCGGCAGGGTTCGTGAGCTTGATCTTCATGAACCAGCCGTTCTCGAGCGGGCTCTCGTTGACGAGCTCGGGCGACGAGGCAAGGACCTCGTTGACCTCGATGACTTCGCCCGACGCCGGCGCGTAGACGTCGCTGGCGGCCTTGACCGACTCGACCGAGCCGAACGACTCGCCCTTGGCGAACTTCTGGCCGACGCTCGGGAGGTCGACGTACACAATGTCGCCGAGCGCGGTCTGGGCGAAATCCGTAATGCCGACCGTGGCCTCGTTGCCGTTGATGATGAGGTACTCGTGCTCGGGCGTGAACTTGGTCGCGAAGCTGCGGCGGGCGAGCGCCGGCGAGCGCACAGCGGAGCGGAAGACACGGGACAGCATTGTTCAGCGACGGCGGGTGGGCAAAATCGAAAGTGACCTCGAGCGTCCAGCGTCAGCCTCCCAGATCTTATGCTCGTATCCGGACAATTCGCCAGCTGCCGCCAGATACGACTTGCTTTCTCTATACTATGGGCGCTTTTCCGGATACGCTTGGGTGGGCACCCGGTTCCAAGCCAATGAATACGGCGATTGCTCCCACATTCAAGCTTCAATTGGGATCTCTCACCAGATTGCGCAGCATTTGTTTTCCAAAGACATCAAGTGCGCGATTCCATGTAGTTTGAGAGGTTCTTCCCGAGGCTCTGCGAGAGCTTTCTCGACCAAGGACGGTCGATGCACGCGTCCCGACGTACTCGTTTGCCTTGAGCTATCGGCGTTGATGCATTGCCGGGTAATCAATCTACTTTGACAAATAGGATCTGGCGGTCGCAATGTAGAGGAATCCACCCAAGTGAAGTTGGCTGCAAGTGCATTCCATGCGATACAAGCTTGTCAGAAGGGCGTCGATGCACGTGAGCCACTTGGCTCGAGCTGAGCGATGCCATCAAGCTCGTGTAAGCAGCTGAACAACCAAAGATTCCCAGCCAGCGCAAGTGCAAGGTGTAGGCGCATCGGCGCTGTAACCGGATATTTCGGTTGAAAAGATCGCAGTATAAATACCAAGCGCCGTCTTGGATCCACTTCCTTCACAACGAGACGACAGAAGCCCAATGGAGATGCGAGGAAAGCCCACGACGACGACGACGAAGATGATGCTGCTGCTACAGGCGCTCGCGCTCGTCTGCGCGCAGACGGTCACCGAGCATGACGGGCTGCTCCAAGACACGAATGCGATGAACGTGGCCAAGGCCGAGCAGGCGGCGCGCGACGCGGTCCGCGACGAGGAGAACGTCTCGCTGCTATTGGGGTCCGGCGTCATCGTTGTCGCTGGCGTCGGGATGCTCGGCATCATCGCGTACATCGTGTACACGCAGCACAAGCGCAACGTTGCACGCGACGAAGACAACCAGCTCATGAAGTCGCTCCTCGACAGCGAAATGGACTACGCAGCCATGTAGAAGCTGCTTACAGCAATAGAGTCCGCGTCTTCGTGTATCGACGCCTACGCTGGTTCTGGGGCGTTGATGAGGCCGTGGATGAGCCACAGCTCGAGCATCTCTTGTCGGTCGTAGGCGAACGCTTGGGGAATCCCGTGCATGGAAAGGCGCGTCGCTGCCAAGAACGGCGTCGCCGCCTTCGCCGAGCAATCTTTGCATGCGTAGCGCGTACGGCCGCGCTCGGTCAAGCTGGGCGACGCGAGTGTCACATGACGGCAAATCCTGGCCTCGAAGGCGTCGTAGCCGAGATGGACAACCGATAGCGTCACCGCCGAGAACACGGCCTACGCGTCCGTGTCAGTAGTTGCGCTAGCTATGGGCTCTCAACCCGCTTCTCCGTGGCGATGATGGCCGTCCGACTTGCATTCTCCAGCAGGAGCTCGGTGAGCTTGGTCAAGAACGCGTCCGCGACGTCATCGTCATACAACACGTCGCTAGGTACAAGTGTGCTATGGAAAATGGCTACCTCACGACACATACTACCTCGCAAGCACAAAGCGAGCGCGCTCCAGCGCGGTGCGATCGCGGTTCGACCAGCCGAACGGTTCCACGGCCAGCGGCAATCCACGCCTCGTCCAATCCAAACGACGCAGTCGGCACGGACCCTACCCACGACTCAACCGACGCCAACCACGCAGCTGATTTGATACGTGCAAGTTCCAGCGAAGGTTCTCGTCGGCGATCGCGAGCGCATCGACGTCGCAGTCCGTGGCCAGCACGAGCTTGGCGACGCCAGAGAGCACGAGACTGGCGAGGCCTAGACAAGCTCGTTTACCGAGCGCAGCCGGATCCAGTAGACGGTACCGATGCCACAGCCAAGCTCGAGAATTGTCTCGTCTGCAAAGACACTGGCGTGGTGCAAGGCAAAGTCGACGAGGAGGAAGGCGGCGCGCCACACCTGCACACCCGACTTGTCCGCCATGCAGTCGCGCTGAACGCGCAATGATATCTCGCTAGTCGACGCTTTCATGCGCTTTCGAGCGACGTCGACGTCTCCGTCGGCGTCGATCATTGGCGCGTTCGGATCGCTCGGCCGTGCCTACGCCACCGACGTCAGCGGCCAGTGGACTTGCTTGCCGTATACGAGAGGCTGTATGCGCAGCGTCGTGAGGCCCCCCTCGAAAGCTATGCCATAGCCTTTGTGAGATTGCCACCGAAGAACCGTAGTACGTCGTCGTTGCCACGGATCTCCTCGACGACTTCGGACTGGATGCGATGGGCCATGGCTGCCCCAATTACAAATCCAAACGCTGATTGGTGGACGCGGCGGCCCGGCACCGTGAGCTCGTACCACAGGATAGCTGCGTTGCTCCATACCCTCTTGTTTGCCTCGACGGGCCATTGCGAACGCGAGTAGTTAGCACTGCTACGTTGGATTTCGCTGCTCTTAACGATTGCTCTTGAGCATGCTGACAGATGACGTGGCAAGGTCGTGGCGCATCCGGATATAATGTTCGGATAAGGCTTTTTCGAGACCTTTCGAGCTTTTCGCGCATCTTGTTCGCGAAGTCGCGTACTTCCAGTCGAAGACATCGCTGTCGGGATCAGGGATCGCGACTGCCGTCATTATCTAATTTACTATCGAATTGCAACATGAGCTACATGGAGAAGCCCAGCACCGAGACGACTGCCGCCAAGGAGACGCCGGCGACCACCGAAGACTACGAGATCGTCAACATGCCAACGCCAGACGTGGCGCCAACGCCAGAGGGCCCAATGGAACATGACATCTCGATCGACGGCGTACAAGACGAGGCCACCGCGGATAGCACACAGGAAGAAAACGTGAGCAAGCCCGAGGCAGCTCACGTCACTCACGAGATAGCCCAGCCGGAGCTTCCAGCAACCCGCATCCAGGCGTCTCCAAGTGCCGAAATGACACCCGAGGCAACGACAGAGCTTGCCGCACAAGCGCCGGAGAGCCGACTCGACACGACGAGCTTGCACCGCGCGATGAGGAACCCACAAACGAAGAACCACGTACCGAAGAGCAACCAACCGCTCGCGACGAGGACCAAGCTGCGGCAGCGACGACGACCCAGCCACCAACGTTAACGTCCAGAACCAGCGCCCCGTATGCGTTCAAGCGTGTGCCCGTCGTGTCTCGGGAAGAACAGAAGCGCGCTATGGCAGGCAAGTCCGCAGAGGTGACACCACCGACCTCTGAACCCGCCATGCCATTCATCTTTATGCAGTCGTTCCCGACGTCCCCTTCCCCGACGCACAAGGGCCATGCCAGCACCACCCCGCAGCATAAAGTCCACACACCACCGCAGCCCAAGCACATTCGCATCGTCGCGCAGCCGCCGGAGCAGCCCAAGAAGCCCGTGACGGTCACAGTTCGCGTCAACGGCGTGCCCGTTGCGCGCGAGGTCGTGGGCGACGAAGATATTGTGTTTGACATCCAAGCTCCGCAGCCGCCGCGCGCCGACTACGCCGCCGAGATCGCCCGACTCCAGCGTCTCCAAGAGGCCCAAGAGGCGCTCGACCGCCGCCTGTGGCTTTCGCAAACTGGTATCCCCCACCGCCCCACGCTCCACGAGGTTTCATACAATGCACAGCCCCGCGTCTATTACATGTACTAATTAAGCACTTGGTCCATAACATGAAAATGCACTTTTTGTCGTCCAAAAGAAGTCAATTGGTACATTTGAATCGATTCGTAAATTATACTGCCTACCAAATCTCAATGGCGTCGTGGAGGCGCGAGACTTCGTCGTCGGGGACGCTTTCGTTGTGGCTGTTCTGGCCCACTTGCTCAATCTCGTTGGCAATGGCTAAATCCAAGTCGACCGCCTGCGTGAGTTTGTCAAAGAAGGACGCTTCGTAGGCCGCGAGCGGATCGAGTGCGTCGGGGGCTTCTGCCGGGAGCTCGCTCAGCAGCACCATGTGCCCCGCATTCAAGTCATCGACAGCGTCGCGGAACGTCCAGTCCTTGCATACGGCGCCAAACGGCGTGTGGAGACCCAGTGGCGTCGGCGTCCAAGCAGCACAGCGCGTCCATGCTGCTGCCGACGCCTCGGGCTTGTTGAGTCGGGCGTGCGTCGTGGGCAGGTCGATGTACGTGGCGAGTGTGCCACAGAGCGGTCGGACCTATGAACGCACCCGATAAGACACTTTCAAGTGACGAAAGGCGAACGTCTGGGTGGTCACTCTGACGCAGAATCGCGTGGGCTTCGGCAAGCCCGTCGAAAAAGGTATCGCTGCGCGCCCACGCGTCGCCCTGGGCAAAGAAGAAAATCCACTTGGAGGCACTGGCGACCATCGACGGATCCGCAGTCACGTGCGAGGCAAGCGCGACCACCATGGCGGCGTCCAGGAGCGGCCAGATGGCTTGGAGTTCGCAGCAGAGCGCAATCGCGCTGGCCTCGTTCGTGCTTGGCGCCAAGAGCAAGCCCACAGCTACTCGCGCACCGTAAGCATCAAATGCACACGGCGACACAGACCTTTGGGTGTCGTGGGATCGGCCGCTGCAGCGGACGACGTGTACGGTGGGCCGGAGACGAGAAGGGGCACAACGATCTTTGCGAGCGCGTCGAGATCCTGCACCATGAGCGGCCCAAGCGGCTCGTTTGTTTCTACTCGATTGTGAGCCAACGGGTGAGGATGACAGCGGACGTTACCGAGACAGCGACGCAGGAGACCCTCGATGCGAGCGACGCGTTCGAGAATGGAGGCTTCCTGCGGCTGCCAATAGTGCTCAAAAAGCCACTTCCACAGCGTCTGGGCTGCGAGCTGCAGCGTCGGCAGCGCCGGCAGCTTGGTGTGCGCCGACTCGTGCCGAATATCGACGACCCAGAGCGGGATGCCGATGCGCATGGCGAGCGTGCTCACCGGCATCGCGTACGCGCCCTTCTGCGACGCGTCGACGAGACCGTTGACGCAGCGCAAGATCGTGGCCGCGTACAGCAGCCGCAGCTCTTCGTACGACCGGTACATGGACCGGCCAGGCGTCGCGAGGCCGTACGCTCCGTCGTGGCAGCCGATCTCTGCCAGCTGCGCCGTGACCTCGATTGCAACGGGCACATCACTGCGAGCGCGCCAGGTGGCGATGCGCGCGAGGCCACGCAGCTTGTCGTCATTGGTGGCGTCCCGATGCAGCTCGGCCGCGAAGAGCGCCCGGTAGACCTGCTGCCACTCATGCCAGTCCATCCAGACGGCGAAGGCGCGCCGCCCGGCATAGAGGTAGTCCTTGTCTCTGATGACAGGGCTGCCTTGGGGCGCGACGGCAGGAACCTCTACATAGGCAGTGAGAGCGCCGTCGAGGTCGTTGCTGCGGGATACCAGTGTCAACCTCCATGATTGCGGCCTTTGAAAATGAACCAACCAGCGCCATGTCGAGTTTAACCTGGGGTAAATGTGTTTACCCTCTTTAATTACCGGTTTACTAGCGGTTAAACGTGGCGGTTTCACGGCGGCGACGCAATCTGTTCGCAAGCCCAAGGAGCCCTGAATGAGCTGCCGACTGCATGCGATGAAGGCACGCTTCCTCGTCACCGTGGTCCAGTGATTGAAGTATAGAACCGTGCAGTGAACCTAGATACCCCAGCACCCACATCGCTGCGTAGCTGCATGTACCTAGGGCAATGACGATCGTCATTCGAGCTAAACGTTGTACTCAAGACAGACTGCGTGCTATCGGACTCATGGCGTGAGTCGGCGTCACCCTATAGCTTGTGCCATTGACAGCGCGGAGTCGTGCCGCGTTTAACCCATCTTACGTTAAACACGTTGCTCGGTCTTTGCCCGACCAGATGATATTATTAAACACACGTATATATGACATTGTATGAAGAAATAAAATGCTGTAAAGTATCACACCGGGTGGGCATAAACATGGGGTTGCAATCTTTTCTGCCGCCCATGCGCCGAGAAGCGCTGGTCGTCTGGCTGGTCGGCGCCGCCGCCGCCTTGGACGCGGACGAGTGGGCCGACTTCCCCGCCTACTGCGCCAAGCACGTTGAGAAGAACGCCATCGCGCCGCTGCCGAGCGCCGACCAGTACGCGCTGAACCAAGTCCAGATCGCAATCCGCCACGGCGCACGGACGCTCGTCCAGCGGTCGACGTGCTGGAGCGGCTACAACGCCACGTGGAACTGCAATGCGCGCAACCACATTGTGCGTACTCGGTGCGAAGGCGGCGAAGGCTCATGCGGTTATGTAGGAGCCGGCGCTCGGCGCGTCGACGCATCGGAGCTTTGACGTACAGTACACGCCCGGCGAGACCGTGCTCCAGGGCACGTGCCAAGTCGGCCAGCTCCTCGACGAAGGCTACCGGCAAGAGACGACCAATGGCCAGTACGTCTCGAAGCATTGCAACGCGAACCCATGGACGCATGTAGGCACTTCTACGACGCGTACATCGCCTCAAGCCGCCTCTTTCCCAAGGACACGCCGGTCGACCTCGCCGATCCCACGAGTATGTTCGTATCTCTCTCGAGCAATGCTTCTATTGCAGTCCATATGCGTAGGCGTCTACCTGAGCAGTACCGATATGCAGCGGACCGTCATGTCGGGGCAGCTCGTCGTCGACGCCATGTTTCCAATGCCAGCGACCACTGCAGCATTGATTCCGTGGCATGTTGGCGACGTGAGTCAGTCGTCGTTCATTCCCAATCCCTTTGCGTGTCCCCGTCTTGGCGATCTCAAGGACGCGTTCGAGGCAAGCGACGGGTACCGCCTCTGGCTCCACATGCACGACGAGCTGGTCGCGACGATGCATGCGACGTTTCCCAACTACGATCCCAAGGGGCTCTTTGACTGCATGCTCACGGCGCGTTGCAGCCTCACGCGCAATGACATGCCGTTAGCCCTCACGCCGTCGCTCTACAAGGACATCATTCGCTTCGAGCGGGACAAGCGCATGAAGATCTACACAGAAGACGACGAGTACGCCAAGCTGAGCATGAGCAAGCTCCTTCGCAGCATCCGTGCCAAGATGCAAGCGTCGTCGCCCAAGTTTGTTCTCTACTCGGGTACGTGGAGTAGCGTTTCGGGTAGAAGAACGCCACTCTGATGACTAGGCCATGACGACACGGTCATGCCGATTCTGGCAGCCATCGGAGGCGCCGACTGGCTTCGCGATTGGCCCCCGTACGCGGCATTTGTCGCGTTCGAGGTCTACACCCAAGTAGCAACGGCCGCGCGCTTCGTGCGCATTGTCTACCAAGGCAAGCCGCTCACGCTTCCTGGCTGCAACGCAGGTATTCCTTTCCCTGCGTTGCTTCCATAGTATTGGATTGATTGCCCGTTGGCCTAGATGCGCTCTGTCCACTGAGTCTTTTCCTCGAGTGGACGGCGTTCGCCGAGACGGCCGACTGCACGCGGTCGACCCCCCCAGGTGCATAGATTGATAGGTCGCTGTATCAAGAATGTGGCGTAGCGCTCGAGACACCCGAGCCCGTGCCCGCAACGGATGCCGGCGTCTCGATCACAGACGAGTCTTCTACCCACGTGAGCGTCGACACGTTCCTCGTCGTCGTCGTCGTCGCCGTGCTCTTGGGCTTTGTCTTTGGCCTGCTCGTCGCCAAGGTCGCGCGCCAGACCGAGGCGAGCGATCGAAAGACCGAGAAGCTGCTTTTGGACGCCGCTGCTGCGGACGACGACGAGACCGGCGGACTTCTTCCCGCAGCCACGTCCGAGCCGAGCAGCCCGACGGTCGCGATGGCCAAGAAGAAATGACGCCGGGTGGGCGACAACGACGTCCACCTCCGTCTCGTGTAACAGTGAACACGACGTGCATCGACACATGCGATGCGCCCATTGAAGATGCACGCACTGGATTACTACCGCAGTAGAGATTACACGTACACTTCGTTGCGGTTCAGGAGGCTCTCGCGCTTCGGGTCGTCGCTCGCATCCTCTGGCTCGGTCGTGAGGAGGTATGCCTGGATCACAAACGGAAAGAAGAGGAGCGCAAAGGCGCCTTGGGCGAAGACAAACGCAGCTCCGACCATGGGCACGCCGCCAGCAAAGCCGTCAAAGATGCGCGCCAGCTGCGTCGTGGCGCAGGCCTCGGGCAGCAGCGAGCTCGCGTGCAGCGTGCACGGGTGCGTCTCGCCCGTCGTCGCGTTCGTAAACGTTTGGTGGCCAAAGGTGGCGTACTGCGGCGCGAGCGTGAGGAGCGAGAAGAGCCCCATGAGCGAGAGGTAGATCATGGCGAGCGTGGCTAAGATGAGCGTCGACGGCGCCGTGTTGCGGCGCTGGAGGCGGTCCATGCGGAAGCAGAGAAACTTAAACCCGTGCCGACTCAGCCACAAGAACGCCGACACGAAAATGTAAAAGAAGAAGCACGCAAAGAGAGCATAGTCGAGCGGAAACACCTTGGAACTCAGTACGAGCACCAGGTCGATCGGGTTCGGAAGTTGCGGCGTCTCGAGTACAAAGCCTAGTTGGAAGTTGAAACCTTGATAACCTTTGGCGGAGAAGCGTCGCACCCGCGTCGTACTGGCCGTGCATGAGCTTGTCGATCGTCGTCAGCAGCAGCGAAAACACGATGAGAAGCGAGATGACCATCAAAAGGGCGCCGATCGGGACGCGCCACACCATGGACGTGCAGCAGACCCACTGCGTACGCTGCTTGGCAAACACACGTCGGCGGTCCAAGAGCACTTGATCGCGCTTCTTGAGCTCTTCGAGGCGGTCGCGGTCCGACGCCGACATGGTGCTGTCCGACGACGTGTACTTGCGCATAACGGTTTGGCGCGACCGCTCCACAGCGTGCGTCTCGAGCTCGATCTCCTCCATGAGGTAGCTCAGTGCGGCGCGGTCGTGGCGGCGCGGTCGCAGGAGGCCGTCAACCGGAATCGAGGCGATCGCGCGGCCCGCGAGCCAAATCCAGAGCACCGAGCCAATGCACAGCACAAGACCGAGGAAGACGCGGAAGACGAGCGTGGCGTCGTCGTCCAAATGCAGCAGTGGCTTGAGCCAGTCGAGGTCGGCGCGAGGCTTCCCGCACAAGACGACGATAAGCACGATCGTGACGAGGATGAGCATGAAGCAGAGGAAGCACGCGGTGCGCTTCAACGCCGCCACAACGCGGCGTGAGGCCGTCGCGCGCGTAATGTGCTGGATCTCGCTCTGCTTGGCGTAGAAGAAGGCAAACGGCGAGAAGAGGAGGGAGAAGTTGAGGAGCATCACAAGGAGCACGTCGTAGACGATGCCCATGGCCTTGGCCTGGTTCAGGTGGCGCGTTGTCGTCACGTAAACGTCAACCGGCGGCGTGAAGATGCAGAGGAGCGCGAAGAAGAGCGAGAGGATGCTCATGATGCGCGAGAGCTTGTCGGGCTGGCTGAAGACGAGCCCTTCGCTCGCGGGCGTCGGGCGCACCTCGAGCTTGGTCACAATAAGATAACTCAGCACGTAGAGGAAGAGCGCGACGCCCGCGTAGAGCGCGTAGATGCCGTAGGTGCCGTACACGTCAGCCATCGTCGCTTCGGATCTTGCCCTCGGCAATCCTGCAACGAAATGTAGCCAATCGCAGGTCGCGACGAGCTTTATTTTGACCAATCCCGACCCACGAGAGCAACGAATCCCTCCAACGACTACACTTGAACTGCCTTGCCCATCTGAGTTGTGTTCTTCCACCCCAGAAGTGGCGGCTCCTACCTTGCACGAGTTTGCACTTGAAGTGTATCAAGTTGATATTGCACAGCCGACTGCTCGAACCAAGCTGGGCGTTCATGCTCAACCGTCAACGGCTGCGTGCACGCGAGGTCGGGACGCCCCCCCACCGGCTGGTCGTTTTGGGTACCCCCTACACCCACAATCTATTTTGTGTTGCGTTTTACATACAAACGCCAAGTACATTCGATCTCAATTGAGGCGGGAGAAAGACGGGTACCGAACGGTCTGGATCGTGGGTCTCTCCCGTGACAAACGCCAGTCCGAGCGCGCACTTGGCAACTTGCGATGAAGCTATGGAAGAAGCTCAGCGGCATGGGTGTCGCCGCCGTCCTCATGGCCGCCAGTAACCTCTGCATCAACGCCTCCAAGGTCGACGGCAAGATGCTCTACGTGGCGCTCACCGTCACGTTCCTCGTCGAAGCGCTCAAGCTCGCCTCGTGCATCGCTGTGCTTGTCGCGTCGCCGCCGACGTCGCGGCTCTGGCTCGGCTGGAAGGAAGCCATGCACTTTGCAGCGCCGGCGCTTTTGTATACGATCGACAACAACCTCGCGTTCGTGATCCTGCGCTTCATTGACCCTGCGACGCTCTCGATCCTCTGGAACCTCAAGATCCTCACGACGGCCGCGCTCTTCCGCTTCGTCTTGGGCCACAAGCTCGGGAAGCTGCAAGTCATCGCACTCATGCTCCTCGTGCTCGGCGTCATTACGAGCCAGAGCAAGCACACCGTGCACCGCGGCGTCCAGCGCGTCGTGAATGGCACGACCTCGATGGCGGCCGTCGAGCTCGACGAGCGCACCAAGTTTATGCTGGGCATTGCACTCGTCGCGCTCGGCTGCACCATCTCGTCCTTTGCGGGCATTCTCTCCGAGTACGCGCTCAAGAAGAACCCGGCGACGCCCTTCTTTGTCCAGAACGGCTACATGTACATCTTTGGCCTCCTCTTCAACTCGATCGGGCTCCTCGCCTCCGCGCAGACGACGATCGCAACCAACGGCTTCTTTGACGGCTACAACAGCTGGACGTGGGCAGTCGTCTTCATCCAGGCGCTCGCCGGCCTCATGATGGGCTTTATCTTCAAGTACCTCGACAACATTGTGTGCGTCTACACGCACGTGGTCGCGATGCTCCTCACGATGCTCGTCTCGATCCTCTTCTTTGCTTTTGAGCTCACGCTCGAGTTTGCTTGCGGCTTTGGCGTCTGCGCGATCTCCATGTACCTCTACCATATGCCCAGCCCTGGCGATGCGCCCGTCCCTTGCCACGGCACGGCCACCGCGTCGAGCGACGAAGAGTACGAAAAGGTGGCCATGGTCAGCGATCACTCGTGCCGCAGCAGCGACGCGACATCGGTCGGGAGCCCCCACCACCGAGACACATTGCGCGACGACGACGACGACGACGAGGTGTAGACTCCTAACTTAATCGATGCCGGTGGTGTGAAGGGTGTGACGTGGCACGTTCTGGCTGGCGAAGGATCGACGGACCAGAGTACTGTAGATGCTGAGTATACGACGTCAGAAGTATCTTGACAGGCGTCAAAAAAGACAATAGAGCTCCGATTGTCGACGTCAATACGCTATCGACAGAATGGTGCACTTAGGTACCTGAGCAAGAGAGCGGCTTCTGCGAATGCACGCGACCTGCTAACTACGGTGGGGAGGACCGAGAGATGGCGGTCGCTGACCGCGGACTCGCAGCGTGTTGGACACACTTGCCTCGTATCTTCGAACCAAACTTCGAAGTTGGCGTTGGCCAATCCGAGTGCGGCGCGGGCCGCCAGCGCTTTGTTGCGCACATTGCCTTTGGCACCCAAGACGCATGGCCGCGCCCATCTCGGAAGACCTCTACGAGCTACTCGAGGTCGAGCGCTCGGCGTCAGAGGCCGAGATCCGGTCGAGCTACCGCAAGCTCGCGCTCAAGTACCACCCAGACCGCAACCACGGCACGCCCGGCGCCGAAGAGCACTTTAAGAAGCTCGCGACCGCCTACGCAGTGCTCTCCGACGCCAAGCAGCGCCGCGTGTACGACGTGTCGAGCAAGGACGGAAATCCAGATGCTGCGCTTGCCGCCTTCCAGGGCCTGCAGCCCATCGACGTCAACGAGATGAACAGCCTTGGGCGCATGCTCGGGTACAAGTCCATGCCCATGACGTCATTTCACGCGTCTTTAGCGCTCTCTGCTCCAAGATGGGCATTCCACTCCCGACGCAAATCAGTGCGAGTGTTCTCGCCGCTGCCCATGGTACGATTGCTCGTCATCCTGAACGAATGGAGGCGGACCTGCTGTGGTAGATGCCGCCAAAGGCATTGGGATCGTCAAGGACCTCGCCATGGGCCTCGAAGCATCAGGCCGCGTCGAGAAGCAAGAAGCACACTTCTTCCGCCTCACGATCGGCGACGTGCCGCCCACGGGCATCGTCATTAGCTGCCGCGCGGCGCCAAAGAGCAAGTTCAAGCTCATTCTCTTCGACTCGGACGGCGGCGTGCGCCACGTGCAAGAGTGCGGGCCACGCTCCAAGTACACGTCGGCCGACATTTTCATGACATCAGTGCGTCATATATATATATGTTCTCGCACATCTAACGCGTCGCGTAGATGGAATTTATGGACATGAACGAGTCCTGGAAGTTCCTCACCGAGCAAGAGAAGGCGCTGCCCGAGGTCTTCTCGAGCTTGACGACGCTCGAGCTCCTGCAGACGCCGCACTTGAGCGCTGGCAGCCATCTCTTTGCTGTCTATGGTGACAATTGGTTATCTGCGCTCAACTACACAGTGCAGGGCACAGTTATCCAAGCTGCGGGCGCCACCAACATCCAGCTCACCGAAGCCGAGATGCTGCATCTGCGCAAGGACATTGATTCTTTCCAGGCCGAGTTCGTCGCGGCCCAAAAAGCATACGAGGCGGTCGTGGCCAAGGCCAACGACTACGATGTGCGCACAAAGGAGCTCCTTCAGGCGCGGCGGTGTGCCTATGAAACCTTCTTCCAAGAGTGTGCCGAGCCGTACAAGTCGATGCAGCCCGCGCGCGAACGCCGCGACTCGGCGCCTTCGGCCTTCCATAACATCTGGTCCCGCTTTACCGAGCCCAAGGAGCCGCCGAAGCGCAACGAATTTTAGCGCGCCACTGTAACTTTCATTTTGCATCACTTTGCTTTGGTAAGGCGATTGCGCGCGCGGCGCTCCGCATCAATCTTCTTCTCGTTCGCGAGATGCGCTTTCATAGCGTCACTGAGCCATTTGCCGTGCTCGGCGTTGCCGTTGCAGATCATGATGAACCTAACGAGTGGTCTCCTGTGAAGTGCTCAACCAGACGAGAGGCAATACCGCGCCGGAGGGTAGCGGAGCAGGGCCGCGCCGGTCATCACTGGCTTGATGTTGGATGCATACGAGGCGAGCGCGCCCTGCTTGATGGACGGAAGCCAAGCTTGGACCTGCGCAGCGTCCCACGTCTTGAAGAGTGGCGCTGCGGACACTTCGCCCTCGATAATCTCTTTCGTCGATCGCTTGACATGCGGCGCCGACTCGACCATTTGCCGAGCATGAATGAGGGACGTCAGTGTGTGTTCCGTGTCTACACGCATTGCAGTGCGTTGGATGGCTTCGATGGACGTAGTACCTGTTGGGATCGGTGACGCGGTCACCACGACAGCAGCCTTGCATTTCTTGGTCGTCGACCACAAGTGGTTCTTCAAGATGCGCGTGAGAGCGCTGTTGCGGTACGGGATGTGGCCTGGCGGATCCTGGGACATGGCCGACAAGCACTGCTTTAGCGCCAAGTGCGCCATGTTGGTCTCGATCGTTTCTTGGTGTCGGGCCTTGTCTGTAAAATACTGATCTTCCTTGCGCTCACTGCATCCACGTGGAAGTGTATCTGAGGAGAAAGGTCATCATCATTTTGTACCTTCCGGCCAAGTCGAGCAACACAAGCTGGCCGTTGGACGCAACACCGTCGCTCGAGACGACTTGGAGGAAGCAAATCAAGTGCGACCGCGACGACACGGCGTTGACTTGCGTGGCTTCGGTTGTTCGGTTGCTCGTGGCACCGTGGAAGAGGTCGAGGAGCTCGGCCGCAGATCGAGCCAACTGGCTTTGCGAGTGCACGAGTTCGATCTCTCCGCTGTCGCCTTCGCAAATCAGCACCTTGTTGCGGTCGTGCAGAAGATCTAGAGCGCGCGTTAGTCGGACGCATTTTCCAGAGTCAAGCGTACCAACGCACTTGGACCCGACAAGCTCGACGGCCTTGAAGGTAATCGCTTGGTTCGGCTCGTTGAAGATGTCTTTGGCCAGGTGCGTGAGGAAGCCGAGCATCGTATGGGTCTTTCCCGAGCCGGTTTGCCCGTACCTACGTCGCTGCGTCATCGCCATTCAGCAGACAGATGCTCCTACATCATGCAGACGGCCTCGCCTCCGGAAAGCGCATGCTCGACCAAGGGCTTTGCCACAGACGAGTACACGACAGGCGTCGGTGTGTGCTCGTCAAAGACCTTGGTGAACGCGTGGGCGTGCGAGTCGATGTACTTGTGCACCATGTCTATGGGGAGAGGTCATTTCATGTGTTAGCGTCGTCCTATGGTACCGTTGTGCATCAAGCAGTCGTGGACGACCATGGTCTGGTCGTCGATGCAAGAGATGGTCGTGTACTCTCCACGCTCAACCTCATGGGGGAGCATCGGGCGGACGCGCGCGTAGACGTCAATGTACTGCGCCGTCTTGGCCCGCTTCGCGTCGGCGATGCGCTCGTCCTGCGCATAGGACTCGCGGAGCTCGCGGATCGCTTCCTGGAAGACAACAGCATGGCGCGTCCGGGCCGTGCTACATGCAGCATCGTCAACCTTCCCTCTAGAGCTCCATGCTCACCGCTTGTCGAGGTTCTTCCGCGTGTCCCCCTTGTCCGTCATGACCAAATTCAAGTATTGCAATCCTGGGCGATGGGAAGAGGCAAGAGTGTTGGTAGGTGGTGGCTTGACTTAACAGCAAAATTGCAGGGATGACAGCCATACCTCAGCCATACCTCACCACGATTCGACTATTGCTTCGGAAGTGGATTGTGCGACCGTTAGCGCCACGAATCAATCAACTCTGGTGTGGGGTGCTGGTACGAGAGCTCGTTCGTGCTACCATTCTCTCGATGCAATACGTAGCCAAACAAATGTATGTCACGTCCATCACGGGCGTTTATGGACCCACGAGTCTGTGGACACAAGGACAAGTCACACGTTGTCATCTAGAGCGCTGTTAGCTGCACGATTAGTCCATAGTCCACGTGGCAGTAAACACGGCGGAGATGTCGCTCCCACACTCTGCAGTATAGATCATCATTCTGTCTAAACTTAACGGCGAATATACAGCACGCAAGCGAATTTGCAGGCTACCTTCGACCTACAAATACCAAATGAAACGTTCGACCAATCCCAACGCGTCGCCGTCGACCTGTCCGGATAATATGCGGACAATGACTGCCAGCACTTTTTATATGGTGGAGCCGTCTCCGGAGAAGAGCGCAGCAGCCAAATACCTTGAAGCCCGCGTTCCCATGAAGAGCTACATCCGCGAAGCCTCCCGCCGGGCAAAGGACCCGTCGCTGGGCCTACCCAAGCTCATCTACTCGGTCAACCTCGACCGTGTGTACGTGCCATGCGAGGCCTCGCGTCGGCTCATGCAGTTCCTGTAGCGGCGAGTACTTGAAGTCCAAGTTTCTGCCCCTCGACTGCGACGACGAGACGCAAGAGTTCCTCAACGTCCGCCTTGGACATGGTTGCGCCACGATGGCCTCACGTAGCTGTGGTGTAGAGCTGCCACGACACGAGCATGTTCCGCACGGTCGCGTCGCGCTTCCTCAACATGTTCTACTCGGTGACCGACACCAATGGCATGCTTGGCCGTACTTACATCCCATTGACTTATATACGCAGATCTGAATCGTCGCACATGGGTAGGTGGCCAGATGTTTGTCTTCTCGCGCTCCCACGCCCAAAGCATGTTTGCGTTCCCAGACAACAAGTGTGGTGGTACGTCCTTCCTGCGCGAGCTGCGCCATCGACACTGGCTTGCAGGAAAGCTGCTTGACATTGGCGCGGGCGACGGCAACGTCACCGAGCGCTTGGCGCCGTTCGTCGACGAGATTCGCACCACCGAGGTCTCGCTGCCCATGGTCAAGGTGCTCAACGCCAAGGGCTTTAAGTGCGTTTCCGTGGGATGTCTCTTGCTCACGCATGCCTAGCTGCACGCACACGACGGACCTCTCGCACCCCGACATTGCGACCAACGGGCCCTACCACATCATCAGGTTTGGCTTGCGGTCGCCTGGATCGACATGACTGACCTCGTTAGCTTGCTCAACGTGCTGGACCGCGCCGACACACCGCTTACGCTTCTGCGTCAGATCCACGATCTTCTCCACCCTGATGTACTCGGACGTTTGGAGGTCGATGTGCTTCACGTCGGTGGATCGTAGGGCGTGCTGTTGATTGCAGTCGTGCTGCCCTTCTCGGCCTTGTACCGACATGATCCTGAACCGCGATTTGGGGTGCTTATGCGTAAACTCTAGCGTCGAGGTCGGGACGCAAAAGTTGCCGCCGAGCGAGCCCTTACCCATGGATGGCGGCCTCTGTAAGGAGCGCGCGTCCTTTGAAGACGCTGCGCGCATCATGGCCGAGCGCGTCTTCTCGCCCAACGGCTTCAAGGTCAAGAGCTTCAGCCGCGTCCCGTACCTCTGTCGCGGCGACATCTCGCAGCCCTACTATGTGCTTTGCGACGCCCTCTTTACGCTCGAGAAGAAGAAGACGAAGAAGAAGACGAGCAACTAGAATGTCAATGTCGTAGGTTGAAGTTGCCTACATGAGGTTCTGGGCGGCCGTTTTTACTACCGTGGCGCCCCGGGGCATTCCGGCCCAAACCTTGGATGCTCGCATAACGTAGAGATCTTGCTTTTTGTATGGTGTGGGACCAGAGACAGCCTGGGGCCCGTACGGGGACCCTGACCGCCGCACGGTTGCTGGCCCATCGCAATCAGATGCACCGCCGTTGCATTCTTTACCCCGTATAGCAAGTCTATGCCAACGTGAGCAGGCTGAACGATGGCCAACGTTAGCATTGCCGACACTAGGGCCAGGCCTTGAAAGCGCGCATCGAATTGGAGGCCCCGGGTATCCGGTCGTGGGGCCGGAACAAGATGTGCATATTTCCATCGAAAGATATCTGATTTTCGATTTTGCAGTCGACCCGGATCACCGCCGCGTAGGATCACCATGGGCTTCCTCCTCTACGTCAACGGGCAGCGCGACGAGGTCGCCAACGTCGCGCCGGAAGAGACGCTGCTCAACTACCTCCGCAACAAGAAGAGGCTCACGGGAACGAAGCTCGGCTGCGGCGAAGGCGGCTGCGGCGCATGCAGCGTCATTGTCTCGCGCATGGACCCAAAGACCAAGGCGGTGACGCACGCAGCTGTGAACGCGTGCTTGACGCCGCTGTGTGCTGTCGAAGGCTGCGCGGTCACGACGGTCGAGGGGCTGCGCGAACCGTCGACGCAGCAGTTGCACCCGGTGCAAACGGCGATCGCCGAGAACCATGGCTCGCAATGCGGCTTCTGCACGCCCGGCATCGTCATGGCCCTAACAGCGATCGTCCAAGACGACCATGTGACGATGGAGACGATCGAGCACAAGATGGACGGCAACCTCTGTCGCTGCACGGGGTACCGCCCGCTCCTCGACGCGGCCAAGTCGTTTGGTAGCGACGCGGCGGCGCATGTGCAATGCGGCTCCGCGGCCTGCGACACGCATTGCATGACGGGCGACATCGAAGACATTCTCTCTGTCGTCTCGTGCAGTGCCAAGAAGATTCAAATCGAGCACAAGAAGCACAAGAACGCCATGCCGAAGCTCGACTTTCCGCAGGAACTCGCGACGTACACCGCGACGCTGGCAGCGCAGAGCACGACGATTGTCGGGAGCCAAGTGCGCTGGCTGCGTCCGTCGTCGCTGGCAGAGCTGCTGCAGTGGAAAGAACAGTACCCACACGCCAAGATCTCGGTCGGCAACACGGAGCTCGGGATTGAAGTCAAGTTCAAGCGCATGGACTACCCTGTGATGCTCTCGGTCAGCCACGTACCCGAACTCCACGTGCTCGAGCCAATCACGGCGCCGTTTGCAGGCGTGCGCCTCGGCGCGGCTGCGTCGCTCACCCGCATCGTCGACTTTTGCAAGACCACGACCGTGCTCCCAACGCAGCAGCGCACGCTCGTCGCCATGCGCTCGATGCTCAAGTGGTTTGCGTCGCTCCAGATCCGCAACGTTGCGTGCTTGGGCGGCAACCTGGCGACTGCGAGCCCGATCGGCGACATGAACCCGCTCCTCTCGAGCCTCGGGGCCGTCCTTGAAGTTGCATCAGCGACTGGACGTCGCTTGATTCCGGTCGCAGACCTCGTCGTCGCCTACCGCAAGGTTGGCCTGCGAGGCGACGAGGTCATGCTCAGCATTCTTGTGCCGTTTACGCGCGAGCATGAGTACGTCTTCCCGTTCAAGCAAGCCAAGCGCCGCGAAGACGACATCAGTATCGTCACCGCCGGGCTTCGCTTTCAGCTAGGCTCCACCGCGATGGGCTGGCGCATTGAGGACTGCAGCCTCTTTTACGGTACGGGATGACTCGTTTGTTAACAGCACTTGACACGACGACGACTAGGGGGCATGGGGCCGACGCCCAAGCGCGCCCTCGAGACTGAGGCGCTTCTTCGCGGGTCGCTCTTCACTAAAGAGAGCGTCGAGGCCGCATGCAAAGTGCTTGGGCGTGAGCTGCAGCTGCCGGTGACCGTGCCTGGTGGCCTCGCCGCGTACCGCACAACGCTGAGCGTCTCGTTCCTCTACAAAGCGTTTCTCCAAGTGGCCAAGGCGCTCGCGACCGACACATCGTCGCCGCCGTCGCCGTGGGTATGTCACACTGACCTACCAACCTCCACACGAGCAATATCTGCGGTAGCTGGCGCTGGACGCACGCGAGTACTCGGGCGCGGCCTCGTACATGAACGAGCCCCGGCCTCTCTCGCGCGGCACGCAGCGCTTTGGCATTGAGAAAGGCGGTCTTCTCTCGTCGAAAATGACGCTCTTGTCGACGCAAGACCGCGCGCCCGTGGGCAACCCGCTCATGCACCGCTCGGCGTACCTCCAAGTGTCGGGCGAGGCCAAGTACGTCGACGACATGGACGACGTGCACAACGTGCTCCACGGCGCGCTCGTGCTCTCGACCATCGCGCACGGCGACATCCAGCGCATCGATCCGTCGGCAGCGCTGGCGATGCATGGCGTCGTCTCGTTCTTGGACGCGTCCGTCTTTGAGACGCTGACGCAGAACGCGCTGGGGCCCGTGGTCCACGACGAAGAGTGCTTTGCCTCGACGCGCGTCGTCTCGATGGGGCAGCCCATCGGCATTGTGCTCGCGACGTCGCACGAAGCCGCGCACGCGGCCGCCGACAAGGTCCGCGTCGAGTACGCGGCGCGTCCGTCCATTGTATCGATTGCCGAGGCGATTGCAGCGAGTGCCTTTCACACCAAAGGCCACACGCTCGTGCGGGGCGACACGCAAGCGGGTTTTGCCCAAAGCGACGTGGTCGTGACCGGCGACATGTACATGGGCGGCCAAGAACACTTTTACTTTGAGACGCAAGCGTGCTACGTCATCCCGATGGAAGACGGCGCCATGCACGTCGTGAGCTCGACCCAAGCGACGACCAAGACGCAAATGTGCGTCGCGGCGTGCCTCGGTGTGCCCGCGCACAAGATCGTCTCGAGCGTCAAGCGCATGGGCGGCGGCTTTGGCGGCAAGGAAACCCGCAGCGTCTTTGTCGCATGCGCGGCGGCCGTCGCGGCCAAGGCGCTCAAGCGACCGGTGCGCCTGCTCTTGGAGCGGCAGGCCGACATGGCCACGACCGGCGGCCGACACCCGTACTACGCCAAGTACACGGTCGGCGCGACGAGGGACGGGCAGCTGCAGGCGTACGACGTCGAGCTCTACAACAATGCGGGCTACTCGCTCGACCTGAGCGAGGCGGTCATGGATCGCGCGCTCTTCCACTGTGAGAATGCCTATTACATTCCCAATGTGACGGCCAAGGGCCTCTGCTGCAAGACCAACCTGCCCACCAACACTGCGTTTCGCGGCTTTGGCGCGCCCCAAGGTCTTTACACCTATCCTATCGGATGATTTGAATGTATGCTGACTAGGCATGATGATGGCCGAGACGATGATGGACCACGTGGCGACCGTGCTGCGCATGGACCCGGTGGAGCTCCGGACGCGCAACTTGTACCAGGAGGGGCACGTGACGCACTATGGACAGCGCCTCGTCGACTACACGCTGCCGGCGCTCTGGACGCGCGGGCTTCGCGAGAGTCAATACGTCGACCGTGCTGCGGCCGTGGCCGCCTTCAACCGTGCGCACGTGTGGAAGAAGCGAGGCATTGCGATCCTCCCGACCAAGTTTGGCATTAGCTTTACCAACAAGTTTATGAACCAAGGCGGGTCGCTCGTGCACGTGTACGCAGACGGCAGCGTCCTCGTCTCCCACGGCGGCACCGAGATGGGCCAAGGCCTCCACACCAAGGTCATGCAGATCGGTACCTCCTCCTCATATCTTCGCTCGAGGCAGCAGCTGAACGAAGCTGCGTAGTGGCCAAGTCGTTTGAGATTCCAATGGACGCCGTCACGATCCACGAGACGTCGACGGACAAGGTGGCCAACTCGCAGCCGTCGGCCGCGTCCATGAGCACCGACCTGTACGGCATGGCGACACTGGACGCGTGCGAGCAGATCAAAGCCCGTCTGGCGCCCGTCGTGGCCAAGCTCGGACCCCACGCTACGTTTGCCGACGTGGTGAAAGTAGCGTACTTTGACCGGATCGACCTCTCGGCCCACGGCTTTTACATTGTGCCAAACGAAAACTGCGGGTACGATTGGACCAAGGCCGTGGACGCGCAGACGAGTACGGCGTTCAACTACTACACGACCGGCGTCGCGTGCACTGAGGTCGAGCTCGACGTGCTCACAGGCGACGTGCACATGGCCCAAGTCGACATTTACATGGACGTCGGCGCGTCCATCAACCCTGCGATCGACATTGGCCAGATCGAAGGCGCCTTCATGCAAGGCTTTGGGCTCTTTTGCATGGAAGAGCACGTGTGGGGCGACGAGAGCCGGCCGTGGCTGCCGCGTGGCGGCCTCTTCACGCGCGGACCTGGCACGTACAAGATCCCGTCCTTCAACGACGTGCCGCTGCAGATGAACGTGTGGCTCGAACCGCACTTGAAGAACAAACTGGCCGTGCACTCGTCGAAAGCGATCGGAGAGCCGCCGCTCTTCCTCGGAGCCACCGCGTTCTTTGCCATCAAGGCGGCGATCGCGGCGGCGCGTGCCGAGCATGCGACGGACGACGGCCACTGGACGCTCCACGCCCCCGTCACGTCGGCACGCGCGCGCATGGCCGTCCAAGATCGGTTCTGCTCCGACACCCCCGTGCCCCTCGGTTGCTTCTAAATCATGGCAGACAAGTGCATTGACAATAACTCGAGAGAGCACCATCAAAACATCCACGTTCTGTCCTCGGCTACATACGACGACCCCTACCCCCAACGAGAGCCCCAATCGATGCGGCGAACCTCCACGAGGCAAGACAGGCCGGTCCTCGGAGACGTAGGCGGAGATAACGAGCATCACACGATGTAGCGGGCGTGTTGCTGGATTGTCAGCTTTGCGGGAACCGGTTGTACTTACGAGCTGCACACCAAGTGGCGTACTAGTAACCGCGTTACCGGTTACGCCAAGTCGCACCGCCCATCAGCAATCTCGACGACATGTGGCTTGGTGCGTGCGCGTAGAGAGGTAAGAGCTGTGCACAATAGTCATAAATCCCACCACAACACGCCACGGGGTAGGTCCATGGGAGAATCCGATACATTGATACATTGATACAGCCTGCGACTAACGCGATAAATAAGCACGGGAATGCTTAGGCGAACTTTTCCGAGTGGTACTCGAACGACGTGCCGTCTTTGGTCGAGTACTTGCGGCACATGGCCGTCAAAATCGCGTCCAGCGCGTGTGGCCCGCAGAAGAAGACGCCGATGCGCTCGCCACGATGCGTCCGCGCCATGGAGCGGAACCAATGGTCCCAATCGGGGCGGCCAAAGTGCGTGAGCTGCTTGAGCCCCGAGACAACGTCGTTGCCGGTCGTGTCGTGCACGAACGCCTGGAAGAGCTTGAGGGTCTCGTTGGCCGCGACGGACGTCAAGTGGTGGTGCGTCTCGATGACGCCGTCGCGGTCCAGCGCGTGGATCTCGTTCATCGTGTGGCTGAACCACGTCAGCGCCTCCTGCTGCCGCGTGACCCAGTGAAAGTACATCTTGCGCAGCTTCATGTTGGGCGGCGCGCGGCAAAAGGCGCAGTTGGGGCACCGAGACGCGTTCCACTTGTGCACCGTGTCTTTGAGAATCGACGCGAACGGCGTGACGCCGATGCCACCCCCGATCATGACGACGGTCGCGTACCGGTGGTACGCCTGCGTCGGCGCACCCACGGGGCCGTCGAGATACACGGTCGGGAAGGGAAGGCCCTCGGTGTCGCAGTGGCTCAAGAGGGCGTGGAGCGCGCTCGTCCAGTCGCCGGCGTTGCGGATGTGGAGACTCACGTGGTCGTCGTTGGGCGCGGACGAGATGGTAAACGGGTGCCACTCGTGCTGCGAGAGCTTCGGGACGTTCAGGAACGTGTACATGCCCGGGTCGTACTCGAAGCGCGCGGGCTTCTCGAGGAAGAGCGCGACGACGCCGTCGAGGAACTCGACGCGAAGAATCTGGAGCGGCGTCGTCCAGCTCTTGGCAAAGCGGAAGCGGCGTTCGATGAGGTAGACGCTGAGCGGCGGGAGGATCCAGAGGTACGACTGCGCCTTCGAGAGCCATGACGTGGCGCCGTGGATGCTTCCGAGCAGCAAGAAGGGACCGAGGAGCATGTGGCTGAACCAAAAGAGGTTGAAGCGGCCTTGCCGAAAGCGCGGGAGCAGCGACAGCGGCAGTACAATGAGCGCAATGAGGAGCATGAAGACGCCGGTCACGACGGGAAGCGTGCACAGCATGTGCGAGAAAGGCATCATGATCGGCGCGCCCTCGGGTGTCCGCAGCGTCGAGACGTGTGCGACAAGGAACGAGTCGGCGATCTCGTCGGGCGTCGCGAGCAGATAGACCGCGACTTCGTTGTAGACGTGCGCGCCCGTGTGCACGAGGCCAGCAAGCAGCGCGACCGTGCCCGCGATGCGGTGAAACGCGAGGAGGTCGTCGAACGGGACGTAGCGCCAGAGGAGCTTGCTCTGCTTGAGCACCTCGAGGATCGAGCGGCACATGGGCAGGAGGGCGAGGAGGAAGTTCGGCATCGCGACCTGCGCAGCACCGCGCGCGATCCGCAGCGCCCAGCCGGTGGCCGAGTCGACGGGGTATTGCGCCATCTTCTGGATCGCCTCGGCCGCGATGAAGACCACGTAGGCTGTGAGCCACCAAATGCGCAGCGTGTGGTTGCGGTAAAACGTCTTGGCCCGCGATAGGAAGCCGTGGCGGGACGGCTCGGCTGCAGGTTTGACGCCACGCGACCGCGACGTCTCGACCGTCGTCGTGGCTTCGTGCAGGTAGCCGCGGAAGACGAGGTGGAACTGGACAAAGCTCATGTGGCTCGCGCTGCGCGCGCCGGCTTTGGCAAAGAGCATGTCGGCCATCGCATCGAAATCGGACCCGACACCTACGCAATCCATTCTTAGTCGAAACCCAACGCGAGTATAGTCGACTGTACATTGGAGCTTCTCGGCCTGGAACTTGGATTGAAGCAAATCGGCAATGTTGCTGCGGTCGATGCGCCCGGTGCCACCCACGTCCATCGTGTCGAAGAGAAGGCGCAGCTTCGTGTCGTCCTCAACGGGGAGCTCCATGGCAGCGTTGAAGAGCACGGAGCAGCCGCGGATCGACTGCACGGCTGGCGGCAGCTCGACCTCGAACGTACTCACAAAGGTGGCGCGGTTGATGCGCCCGTTGGCGTCGGCGACCGAGGCCACGACGCGCTTCAGCGCCTGAAAATGCTCGATCGGGTCGTCGTCACGTTCGACTGCAATCTGCTGCAACCCTGCTTCGATCGCCACATGCGCTTTTTCTGGATCTTCCTCTTCGTCGCTGTCGCCAGCGTCCCCAGGCTGCATCATGACGACCTCGGACGTGGTCGACACGAAGCTCGCATTCTTGCTGAACGAGCTATTGGACGCGAAACTGCGTGTCTTGGAGCTGGAGTTGGACATGAAGCTCGTGTTGTTCATCGAGGCGCGGGACCGCGTCCGCAGAAATGTGTGGCGGTTCTCGACCACCGCGGACGCCCGAAGGAGCTGCGACGCAAAGTCGCTGCTGGGCGTCCGCCGCAGCGCCGGTGTCGGGAACGCCGGGCGTGTGTACGGGTGCGTTGGCGTCTCGCCGCCGTACTTGGAGGTCATTGTCGGAGTGGGGTGCTCTGCAGAACTCCAATATGGTGCGGGTGCTGGCTCTTCGCCTTTACCCTCACGCTGCCACGTTGATAGTGGACCACCCGGTGTGGACACCTTTGCATCCTATTCGTCGAGCCAGCGCGCCCTGCACCAATCCGTGGCGTTTTTGTTGAAAGCACGCATGCGGATTGGCTATTTCCAAGCCGGCTTTCTACTCGGTGGTGCTGCTGCGAGGTGCGCGATGCGCTCGAAGGCCACCGGCCCTCGTGACCGTAAGCGCGTGTATGTCTACAGCGCTGCGACAGAGACATAGACGGACGCGGTCGTTCTTGTATGGGGACTGCGATGCGAAAAGTACCACAAAAAACATGCTATCGAAGCCCGGATCCGGACCGCACAGCTGCACTCGGTACGGTAATCATCCTCGTTGCTGCTCAGTCCGACAAGATGTACACAATTCATCCTTGGAGCTGATGCTGGCGACGCACGATGGTGCAAAGCGCCTTGCCGCAGGTTCGTAGCTCGTATTTAGTTAGTCGGTCGCAACGACTAAATACATTAAATGCGAATCGTCGATACAAACATGAGGGCAATACAAAAGTTTGTGCAAATCAATTGCAACGAATGCCGCGGCGGCAATGAGGCAAGTCGGCGTTTCATTGGTCGAAGTGTCGATGCTGTATTTTTAACATCTCACATAGAAATGCCAATATACTTTAATACAAACGCACAATGGACGATGGTGAGGGGCAATGTGAGCAGCATTCAAGTGACTGTGACGAACGGACGATGGAAGCCGTGGTCGAGGAAGCCGAGCTCTTGTACCGCCGCCAGCAGGGCCGCCCGACGTACGTCACGACCGAGCACCGCGGGCAGCCCGACCGCTTTCCTCCGTTCCAGCTGCATGTTCCGCAGTCCTTCCTTCCATGGAACCCGCAGCGGCGGGACGTCGTCGCGTTCCCGAGCGGCAATTCCGTGCTCTCGACCTGCCGCTGTGGCGTCGTCATGGGCGGCGTCTACTACACGCGACCTGCTGTGCATGAAGCCGACCAAACGGACGGCGCCAGCCAGCGATACATGGTCGCGGTCAAGATGATGGATCGACACCAACTGCTGCTCCAGCGGGACGACGTCGAGAACGAAATCCGCGTCATGCGCGAGCTGCAGCCCGGTGGCTTTACGGGCGTGCTGCACAACCCGCATTTGCTGCAGTGGGAGTGCTCGAACGACGAAGCGAACGAGTACATTGCGACCGACTATGTCTCGAACGGCAGCCTCCTCTCGTACACGCGCGTGCGCATGCAAGAGCTTCGCCACCAAGCCGACCTCCAAGGCATCAAGAGGAGCTCAAGGATCGCATGGTGGCCGAGGTGTGGGTCCAAGAAGCGCTTCGCCTCTTCCTCGGCATCGTCCGAGGGCTCACGTACATCCATGCGCACGACGTCGCGCACTTGGACTTGGACCCGTGCAACGTCGTGATCGACAGCACGCTCACGCCTCGCATCCTCGACTTTGGCAGCGCCATCTGCCTCCTCAACGACAACGCCAACGGTCGTGCCGGCGGTGGCACCATGCTCATCAAATGCAAACCTTTGTATGCCCCGCCTGAGGTTCGCCGCCACAACCAATCCCCACCACCACGCGAGCCCTTTGACGGCGCGGCCGCCGACATGTGGTCTGCCGGCACGCTCGTACGTCGCTTCCTCCATAGCTATCGCTGACATGGTCCTGATTGTAGCTCTATCAACTGCTCTGCTTCGGGTACCCTATGGGCGAGTACGCGTTGCTCATGGACGCCAACTGGCGGCACAACCTGCTCTGCCACGCGTACGACCGCGAGTGTCTCCGGACCGAGTGCTACATTTGCGTGCGCGAGGTGCAATTCCCGCCCATCGTGTACGACATCTTCCGCAGCCTCCTCAACGCCGAGCAGCCCGAGCTCCGCATGTCGGCGCTCGCAGTCGCCAACGCCCTCACGCGCGCGCTCGCGTCAAACTAACTTATTGATGAACATCTTGCCGTCGCCACAACAAAATTTCGCCGACCCATCCCCTTCCTGTCGCAAAGATGTGACGCAGTAGGCACACAGGGACACACGTCACCTTGAAGCGCTTCGTGGCCACAGATTGAAGATCGCAACGCAAGTGCGCGAGGGCGATGGGCCACTTCTCTGCCCGCAGATGCTCCTCGGCGTCCACTTCAACGTGGCAAGATCGGACCCGGCTCGCCGTAGTCACGGCAACGGTCATGCGGTGGCGCATGGCATGGCCACGCAGTACGCGTGGTCCCTAGTCCCACGCTCGAGACGCGGGCATGACGGGGTGGTCCTGGCGCTGCGTTTGACGAATCATGTCAAGCAAACTTGAAGCCTGGTCTCGCATCCTCCTCCGCCCGCGCTTGCTACTTTATAGAAATCTTTGGACGCGGCTGCGGTTGCACATACAAAGCGCAAGGTAGTTTATTGGATTACAATCGAAAGCGCACCCACTAGGCTGGAATTCCCATAAGTAGTACACGAGCGACCGCTTGCATTTCCGAAAAGAAGACGCTCGCGACATGTACTCGATCGACGCGGCCCAAGACGACGTGCTCCTCCCGCTGCGAAGGAGGCGCGAGAGCGACGACGAAGACGACGATGAGCTGCATGGCAGCCCGCGCCTGCCGCTCTGCTCGCCACTCGCCAAGCTCATGGTCGAGTGGGACGACCTCGAGAGCGTGATCCTCAACATGCGCACGCCGGCGCAGAGCATCGGCGAGCTTCTAACGTCGCTCGAGAGCATCGACTTCTCCGTCATGCTGGAAGACGACCCGGAAGTCTTCTCGACCTTTGTCAAGCAGACCGAAGCCGAGACGCTGGACGAGCCCGAGCCCGATAACGACGAGCCGACCAGCCCAGAGACCGACGACCAGACGATCACCGAGGCCTTTACGCTCCAAGACATCATCGACGCCTGGGGCGACGAGTACATCTTTTTCATTCTGCTGCAGATCCCCCAGCGCGAGCAAGTCCGCCTCCAGACGGTCTTTTGGAACTTCTTCCACGCGACGATGCCCAACATGGACATGGCCAAGCTCTCCGAGCGCCGCGTGTACCAACTCTACCGCTTCGCCGCCAAGACGCTCGCCACGTGCATCTAATCTTGCCTCTCTGTCCGTAGTCTATCTACTCGCTCGTAATCCTAATTCATCGTCGTTCGTTCCGTGATACATGCATTTCCTTAAAGAAGGCTAGGTAAAGCACGGAAAACGACCAAGGTGCGGGAGACGATCGAGCGCACGCAGCGCGTCGAGGTACACGGCATTGACGTCGCGCCAATTGGGCTGTAAGAGGCCCTCGGTCCAGTACCCGGCCGTGTCGGAGGGGTTGAAGCCGTACCCGCTCTCGGGGTTGAGCGCCCACATGTACCCGCCGCTGTAGCCCGGCTCCATCATGATCTGCATGCACATGTCGACAACGCGCTGCGATGTCTTGCGCGGGTGCGCGTCGAGGGCAAAGAGGTCGCCAAACTCGCCAAAGACGATCGCGTGGCCTTGCGCGCGCAAGTACCCAAACATGTCTTGGACGGTCGCAGCCACGATGTGGCGCAGCGCCGCGTCGTCCCACTCGGTGTAGTTGCGCAGAACCGTCTCGCCTGACGTCCGCGGCGCCGCGCTCGCGACCAGAAACGACTGCGGGTACACGGACGGGTTGTAGTAGTGCGGCGCGTACACGAGCTTGGAGGGTAGCGTCGATATGGGGTAGGTGCCCGCCGCCTGGAGACCGCCGCCCCACCAGTCGTAGTAGTCGAAGCGGGTGCCGTTGATTTGAATCGAATGCGTCTCGGCGTTGCCCTCGATGAACGCGAGCCAGCTGGGACAGACGGCGAGCATGCGCTGCGCGAGGAGCGTCGCGCCGCGGCGAAAGTCCTTGGGGCCGTCGTCGCCCCACGTGGTTTGCCACGGCTCGTTCTTGAGGTCGACGCCGAGGACGTTCCAGTACGCGTCGTCGCAGAGGTTGGTCGTGAGGACGTCCATGGCTTGGAGGGTCGAGTTCTCAGGCGTCGTGTCGCTGAACCACGCGTCGCCTTTCTCGGTCACACTGAGGTAGTGGATGTCGAGGAGCACCGAGATGCCGACGGCGCCGCACGATACTCTGGACCGCGCTCACGTAGCTCGTGAGGTTCAACCCCGGGCTCTCGTACTCGTTGACGACGTTGGCGTTGGGCGGCGTGTTCTTGACGAGCGCGTCGACGGTGAGCGGGAGGCGGATGCTGTTAAAGTTGTGCCGGGAGAGGAAGGCGACCACCTCAAACTAGGACAAGTGTCAGTGAGACAACACACATCTGGACGATTGGGACAACCCATGCTCCAACCAATGCAAGCCAGGACACGACCTTATTGGTCGTGGACGGCTGGAGAAGCCGTTAGGGAAAGGGGCGACTAGCTGGAAGATATATCTATCTTCATCTAGGTATTACATACTGAGGACATTAGTCCTGTAGCGACGCTTTGGCATTTCTTCTATCGACGCCTCTTCGAGTGCTCACGCTGAAGCTCGCCTAAACTAGCTCACTTCATCTTTTGCTCTGCGGAGTAACTCAATACAACTGCCTGCTTTCCGGGAGACGGCTCTCCCCTCGCTGCTTTGTTTGAGTTCCACCGCGGGGGTCACCACAAAGTTAACTTTAGTCTCGAAGACTACAGTAAAAGATGACCAAGGCGGGCTCGGGACCGAAGACCAATTTGCCGGCAACAACGATCTCGGTCACCTCGCTCGACCACCCGATTATCAAGTCTTTTGGTCAAGCGGCTCTCGTCCGCTGGAAGAAGGACTATGATGCGTACCGCAAGGTGCTCGTGGCCAAGTGCAAGTCCAAGGGGCAGCGGATCGCCGACCACATCGTGTCGTGGAAGGACTGCTGCGACGTGGACCTGCTCAAGACGGCTTGCGAGTACGACTGGGACGTGGACCCCGCAACGATCACGGAGAAGGAGCTTCGTGAACGCCTCACGGCGATCATGGAGAAGACCTCATCCACCATCATTGAGTCGGGGGAAGCGCTCAGCAAGTGTTTCAGGACGCTACAAATGCCGAAGATGACGGATGATGCCGCGTCGGTCAGACGTGACTACATGTGTCAAATCGGCAAGATCATCGACGAACGGGCCCTCGCCGAAGTGATGACGGTGAAGGCTACTCGTCGTATTGTGATCAAGGCCATCACGGAGAAGCTCGAGCCGGCATGGGTGCGGAACGCGGTTTCGAGTCACCTCGAAGTCAACCCAGCCGACTCGCTCAAGGCTTTTGCCAACGTGCTCTTGTCCAAGATTGAGGCCTATCAAGACTACAAGACGGGACAAGAGATCGATGAGATCGGGACCGGGAAGCGAAAGCTGCCCGAGGCTCAATCAGGCGAAGGAGGCGGACTGCCGACCAAGCAGTCCAAACCCAACCCAGAGACAGCCAACGACGCGATCAAGCCGAGTTCTCCAGGCAAAAGCGACGCTGAAGACCTGACCAAGAAGGCCGTGCCGCCTGACGGCGCCAACGAGAAGTAGCGCCTTACAGCGGCGGTGGCTGGTACTGGTCGGGAAGAATATCATCGCCAACAAGATTGACATTACCCTCACGGATACCGAGAAGGCGGCTTTTGGCGCGGTAAAACGCGCGCTGCTTGACATGGTTTCTGCGGGCGCATCCGAAGGCGGAGGCTATGCTCTCCCTGGTCTGCGA
Source organism: Saprolegnia parasitica CBS 223.65 (assembly GCF_000151545.1). Classification (NCBI taxonomy): domain Eukaryota; phylum Oomycota; class Saprolegniomycetes; order Saprolegniales; family Saprolegniaceae; genus Saprolegnia; species Saprolegnia parasitica. Next base: position 1,264,067 of record NW_012156396.1, on the reverse strand, counting down.
TGCGTCTGCCACGGGGTGGTCCATCAGTATCGTGCAATTTGTCGACTACGACGAGGACAAGCCGGTCCAGGATCAGCTCCACGAGCTACTGGTCTGTCTCTCGCTGGACTACTTTTTCTACAACCTCACGGGTGCCGTCTTTTTTGCGACCACAAGCACTTGATCCTCATCTTTTGCGCCAGACCAAGAATGGAAGGCGCATACTGGGGGCAAGATGGTTTGTTTGCGCCGGCATCATCGGCTCTTTCCGCTATGTGATCGACCACATCGATGGCGTTCATCATTTGGGGGCAGACAAGATGAGCCGGTGGGGACAGCAGCGTTTAGACGACGTGCGACATCGAAAGGTGTTGGCGCGCCGCGGCGCTGTCATCTCCCGCTCCGCAAAACGACGACGGACAACCGAACCAAATCAGATGAGCCGGTGGGGTTAGCAGCGTTTGGACGCCGCGCGACATCGAAAGGTGTTGGCGCGTCGCGGCGCTGTCATCTACCGCCCGTGCATCATCCAACGACTCTACTCTCCACTTTGGAACGCGCAACATCGCCATCACGGACTCCACTTTGATTTCCTCTTTTTGGGACAAGGCGGCCAACGGCGTCAACTATGGGTTGTTGCTGAAGGATGTCCTCACTAGCGAAGCTTGTGCGACGGCTATTATGGACTGGGCCAAGCGCTTTGGGATGCCATGAAATGGATCTCCGATCAAGGCTCGCATGTCAAAAACGAGCTCATGGCGATTCTGGCGACCAAGTGCACAGCCCGACACGACTTTGTAGTGGCCTACTGCCCGTGGCGCAACGGCACGATCGAGCGACTCAACCGAGATCTCCTCCAAGTGCTACGCGTCCTCCCCCGCGAGTATCGCCTCGCGTTGGATCAGTGGGACTATCTACTACTCGTTGTCCAAGCCAACCTCAACCGTACGGCGCTTCCGTCACTCGGCAACATGTCGCCGACCGAAGTCTTCACGCTCCTGGAGCCGACAACGCCACTCGACGTGATACTCGGTCCCGACCGTAGACCGAACCAGAAGTGCGTACTCGGTCGAGACCGAACACTTGCTGACAAAAGGACCGTCGAAAGGCGCACTCCTCTCGCAGCAAGTACCACTCGGACTCCGACCTCAACGTCACTGAAGAGATCTTGGACTACGTCTCTGAACAAGGCGTGCTCCTCAAGGTAGCGGCCATTACTGGCCAATCGCCACAACAGAGCCGCCAAGACCTCTGAACTCCTCGTACAATGGGAAGGCCCGAGGCAATTGAAGCTTCGAGGACACCGCTCTCAAGTATGCTGGAACAGTGCCCGGACCTCGTGTTGCAGTATGTTGAATCCCTGGTCGACGGGCCAGCTCGACGAACACTGGCACGTTTGGTAAATGCTTTATGTATTTGCAATCTTTCATGTTACATATTTTATACTCTTACATATTTTACATGTATAAACCCAGCTTACAATGTCTTGGAGACATGGCTTGGGGGGTGTGTTGTGTCTGGACGATTGGGACAACCCATGCTCCAACCAATGCAAGCCAGGACACGACCTTATTGGTCGTGGACGGCTGGAGAAGCCGTTAGGGAAAGGGGCGACTAGCTGGAAGATATATCTATCTTCATCTAGGTATTACATACTGAGGACATTAGTCCTGTAGCGACGCTTTGGCATTTCTTCTATCGACGCCTCTTCGAGTGCTCACGCTGAAGCTCGCCTAAACTAGCTCACTTCATCTTTTGCTCTGCGGAGTAACTCAATACAACTGCCTGCTTTCCGGGAGACGGCTCTCCCCTCGCTGCTTTGTTTGAGTTCCACCGCGGGGGTCACCACAGACAGCACACATATATGCCATGGACGTACGAGGGACGTGCCGTTGTCCGGGTTGGCCCAGAGACCAAACGGGATGTGGAGCTCGGTTTCCATGCCAAACCTTATGTGGCCTTGTAGATATGAAGACATATACAGGATCAGCATACCAGTTGATGCCTTTGATGGCGACGGGCACCTTGGTGCCGTTGGCCGCCTGCGCAAAGAGTCCGCCGTTCTCGCTGAGATAGTTGGGTAGCTTGCAGCCTACATATACATGCGTGATGTAGCATCGACTGCAAGAGACTCGAGTACCGAGGGACGGGAACGAGGCCATGTTGGTGACTTGGCCGGCCGTGCCCGGCGTGCCGTCGTTGATTTTGCCGTACAAGACGGGCGTCGGCGCTGGGGTTGGCGCCAGAGTTGGACTTGGTGGCGGTGTCGCTGGCGAATCTGTCAGCGAGCGCAGAGGGTTCACTTGTGTGGGTGCTTGTGTCGTGACGGATGGTGTCGGTGTGGTTGGTGCGGTTGTCACGTACGGCGTGGGGCTAACCTCTGACGCTGATTCTTGCTGCTTGGCGGTGGCTGCTGTCCCGCCTTGTCCAAGCACAAGGCCCAGAATGAGTCCAACGATGCCAATGACCACGACACCCAGTACGAGCTTGGCTCGTCGTGTCTACGCTCCTGGGATTCGCAGTGCGTCATGGCTGCACGTGAGTACCTTGAGGCAGCTTGGCATCGAGGAGACGGTATCAGCGTCTTCATCGGGCGACTCGTAGCCCTCAAAGTTCGCTCGCGGTGCCATCCCTCGGTGACGCTTGCAAAGATCTGCCCTTCTCGCGAAACGCCTGCCACAAGCCACTGTATCAGACGCTGTTTTCAATGATGTATGAGACGCTGTTTAAAACAGAGTTTTTGCGTATCCTTCGATGGAACAAGATTCAACAGTGTGGAAGAACGAGTCATTTTGGAAAGCATGGCGACGAGCCCACGCGCGACGAGTCCCCGCGGCCACCAGGGCGAAGAAGAGGACGACGACATGTACGCGGGCCGGCGCCCATCGAGCCCAGCATCCTACAAGCGCTACGAGTCGGGCGCAATCGACGATGACGATGTTGCGCCGGGGCATCCGGACGACGCCAACCCGATCCAAGGCGAACTTCAGCAAATGCCAGGTCCCCGCCCGCGGAAGAAGACAGCAACAGAAGAGGGCCGTCCTAGCTGCGGCATGGTACAGCACGCCATCATTAGCTCTTGCCCACATTCCGTATCGTAGATGTGGCGTCGACGCTGCATCTTCCTCGTTCTCTTCGCCGGCTGCGCAGCGGTCGTCGCGTACTTTGTCATCAAGCTCGTCGCTCAAAAGTCGAGCGACTCGAGCGCGGGCAATGGCGCGACGACGGTGCCAGTCGCACCGACCGGAGCCATTCAAGACGGCGTTGGCGCATCGGTGGATCCCGCCGTAGGGAGCAACCCGACCAAGTACCCTTCGCCCAGTACTACATCTGATCTCTGTAAGACGTCCTTTCACAATCAACAAAACCGCGTAGAGTGCAAGCAGCCCAACTACGTGAGCTCCAACGGCAAGATCTACATTGTCGGCACGGACGGCACGAACCGGCCCGTGAGCATCAAAGGCATCAATTGGTATCAACTTGATACGGCGCGAACGGTTGATACGTATGTCTGGTAGGTCGGGCATGGAGACGGGCAACGCGATTCCGTACGGGCTCTGGGCCAACGGACAGAATGGCACAACCGTGGTACGCTGCGCAGTGCTTTTGCACTCGATACAATGTGTGGTTCTTAGTACGAAGTGGCGTCGTTCTTGGCGCGCAACAACTTTAACAGCGTGCGCCTCCCGCTCTCGATCGAGAGCATTTTGCAGAACCGTGTGCCGAACAAGGAGCTCCTCAACGTCTTCAGCAACAAGGCCATTGACCCGTCGACGTATCTCTCGCTGCTCTCGTCGCTGGTCAAAGCGTTCGCCTACCGCGGCATCAGCGTACTCCTTGATTTGCACGTGCTCACAGTCTCGGACATCGGGCCCAAGTGGACCAGCGACCAGATCAGCCAAGCGTCGTACCTCTCGGCCGTCGACACGCTCACCAAGACGCTCTGCAACGACGCGCACTGGAACGTTCTTGGCATCGACCTCAAGAACGAACCGTCTCAAATGACGTGGGGTGACAAGACGTCGGCCGACTGGCGGGTGGCCGCGACACTCATTGGCAACCAAATGCTCCAGGGCTGTCCCAACTGGCTCGCCTTCGTCGAGGGCGTCAACGACCTCCATACGATGACGCTGCCCACGGGCGTCTACACGTCGTACTATGATTGGTGGGGCGCTGGTCTTCAGAACGCCGGCGATTACCCGATTACGCTCACGACCGACAACAAGATTGTATATGCCCCCCACTACTACTCGCCGGTACAACGAGGCATATCCGATTCACAACCCTGATATCGGCCTGTCTAGTCGGTCTACCCACAAATGTACTTGCTCAAGGACGGAACTCAAGTCGGCGATCTCATTGGATACTACACAGAGCTCGACAATGCGACGCTCAAGTCAGTCGTCCTCGCGACAGCCAACAACATGTTTGGCTACCTCACGACGGGGCCACAGAAAGCTACGATCGTGCTTGGCGAGTTTGGCGGGCTCTACACGCAAGACCGGCATGCGAACTACACGGTGCGCCGCGTGATTGAGAGCTGCATGGACATGGTCAAGCAACCGGGGTTCGCGGGTGGGTACGTCTGGTCGCTCAACCCCGAGTCCGCGTACAACTATAACCCGTCCGACCACAAAGGCGTGTGGCAAGAAGGCCTCGTGGCCCTGGACTGGGTCACCGTCAACAAGCCGTATCTCAACGCACTCAAGCAAATGGACTCGATGGCCGACTTGATCAAGTTTCCATGCATTTCATAGGCTGCCTGTAAAAATATCGAATGAATTGCATCCAATCACCTCGGCTTCGATATTTTCGACGCAGAATCTACACTCTGTTTCGCATCTGCCGCCGGTTTGAATGTTCCATGTCTCGATTGTAGGACCTTCTATGCTTCGATAAGGATTTGATATGAGAAACCATTCTCGCATCGTACACGACCTAGTCGCATGCGATCGAACGACAATCATGAGACAAGGGGCTCCTTCAGTGCTGCCTACGAAAGGTTCGAATCGGGCATGATCCCCGACGACGAAGAGACAAAGGAAGCCGACGCGCCGTTCACGCGCAAGGACCACCACGAAGTAGGCCTCCACGAAGTTATCGCGCCAGCGCCAACGGCCCAAGGATGCCTCAAGGTACCATCCGCCCTCTGGACATGCAAGTGTAGCTCATTACAAGCGCTAGACGCGACGAGGCAAAGCGATCCTCGCCGTGTCCGTGCTAGGAATCATTGGCATCATTGTCGGGCTCGTCGTCGCCAGCGGTGGCTCGGACGGCAAGGGCGCGTCACAATCAACGTCGGACAAGAATATAGTTGCACCTGCTTCTTCGAGCGCACCGCCGTGGACGTCCCCACCAACTGCAGACACCACGACACTTACTCCTGTGATGACAAGCGCACCGACACCAACGCCTCGACCGCCTGCGGTTGTTCAGCTTTATACGCCCACGCCCACCCCACCCGTCGCCTCGACACCGCCACCAAGTCCAACTCTGGCGCCAACCCCAGCGCCGACGCCCGTCTTGTACGGCAAGATCAACGACGGCACGCCGGGCACGGCCGGCCAAGTCACCAACATGGCCTCGTTCCCGTCCCTCGGTACTCGAGTCTCTTGCATTCGACGCGACATCACGCATATATATGTAGGCTGCAAGCTACCCAACTACCTCAGCGAGAACGGCGGCCTCTTTGCGCAGGCGGCCAACGGCACCAAAGTGCCCGTCGCCATCAAAGGCATCAACTGGTATGCTGACTCTGAATATCTTCATATCTACAAGGCCACTGGTATGCTGATCCTGTATATACCTTCATATCTACAAGGCCACATTAGGTTTGGCATGGAAACCGAGCTCCACATCCCGTTCGGTCTCTGGGCCAACCCGGACAACGGCACGTCCCTCGTACGTCCATGGCATATATGTGTGCGTGCTGTCTCACTGAAACTCTCCTAGTTTGAGGTTGTCGCCTTCCTCTCCCGGCACAACTTTAACAGCATCCGCCTCCCGCTCACCGTCGACGCGCTCGTCAAGAACACGCCGCCCAACGCCAACGTCGTCAACGAGTACGAGAGCCCGGGGCTGAACCTCACGAGCTACGTGAGCGCGGTCCAGAGCATCGTGCGCGCGTGCGGCGCCGTCGGCATCTCGGTGCTCCTCGACATCCACTACCTCAGTGTGACCGAGAAGGGCGACGCGTGGTTCAGCGACACGACGCCCGAGACCTCGACACTCGAAGCCATGGACGTCCTCACGACCAACCTCTGTGGCGACGCGTACTGGAACGTCCTCGGCGTCGACCTCAAGAACGAGCCGTGGCAAACCACGTGGGGCGACGATGGCCCCAAGGACTTTCGCCGCGGCGCGACGCTCCTCGCGCAGCGCATGCTCGCCGTCTGTCCCAACTGGCTCGCGTTCGTCGAGGGCAACGCCGAGACGCACGCGATTCAAATCAACGGCACCCGCTTCGACTACTACGACTGGTGGGGCGGCGGTCTCCAGGCGGCGGGCACCTACCCCATATCGACGCTACCCTCCAAGCTCGTGTACGCGCCGCACTACTACAACCCGTCCGTGTACCCGCAGTCGTTTCTGGTCGCGAGCGCGGCGCCGCGGACGTCAGGCGAGACGGTTCTGCGCAACTACACCGAGTGGGACGACGCGGCGCTGCGCCACATCGTGGCTGCGACCGTCCAAGACATGTTTGGGTACTTGCGCGCGCAAGGCCACGCGATCGTCTTTGGCGAGTTTGGCGACCTCTTTGCCCTCGACGCGCACCCGCGCAAGACATCGCAGCGCGTTGTCGACATGTGCATGCAGATCATGATGGAGCCGGGCTACAGCGGCGGGTACATGTGGGCGCTCAACCCCGAGAGCGGGTACGGCTTCAACCCCTCCGACACGGCCGGGTACTGGACCGAGGGCCTTTTGCAGCCCAATTGGCGCGACGTCAACACCGTGTACCTCGACGCGCTGCGTGCGCTCGATCGTCTCCCGCACCTGGGTCGCTTTCCGTGCTTTACCTAGTTGAATTTTAGATTGCTATCTTTGCCAAACAGAGTATGAAACAGTGTTTGGAGAACGGTGAAGCTAAATTGAGATGCCAGTGGAATCTATAAATAGAATTGCGCATTGCAATCGTCGACGATGGTCGCATTTGAGTTTTTTCAGCTCCGACGCAGTCGATGGAGCCGTCGGACGCGCAGTACAAGGCGATCGAGACGCCCCGCGACGTCCACCGCAGCGTGCTCGTCGAGGCCCATGGCGACGCCGACGACGACGCCCATACGAACAGTCGCAGCCGGCCCGCGCTCGGGGCCGCACCCGAGAAGAGCAGCGCCAAGCCCGTGCGCTTCCGAGGACGCCTTGTGGTGCGGCTTCCATTGCGGTACATCCCATGTCTCACGCTGCGTGGGGCGGTAGATATGGCCCGGCCTCGTCCTCCTCGCCGTTATCCTCGTCGCGGGCGTCGCCTTGATGACGACGTATGGGTCGAAAGCTCGGGACGCGATGCTGACCCGTCGCAATACGTACCAAGAAGCACTGCGCCGGCGCCGCGTCATTGGCGGCCTTCGAGGCGACAGCGGCAGCGGCTCCGATGAGCTGCTGGTGAGCCCCGACGGTGTCGTAGGGAATCCGAGCGTGTACCCCAAAACCGGTTCGTGTCGCGCCTGTGTACAGCTATGGTGCCAACACGAAGCTAGAATGCGCATTGCCCAACTACGTGAGCAAACAAGGCAAGCTCTTTGCCGAAGGACCCAACGGCGAGAGTGTGCAGATGGCCATCAAAGGCATCAACTGGTACGAGCGACCAGCGCTGAACTCGGCTCATGCATTGCACTCGCAGGTTTGGCATGGAAACCTCTCTCGCCGTGCCCTTCGGTCTCTGGACGAACGATCAGAACGGCACGACCGTGGTACGTCGCTCGTTGCATGATAGCGGCGCCTCACGACGACATTGCAGTATGAGGTTGCCCTTTTCCTCGCCAAGCACAAGATCAACAGCATTCGGCTCCCGCTGTGCGTCTCGAGCATCCTCGCCAACACGCCGCCGCTTAAAAGCGTCGTCAACCAGAACCTCAACCGCGCGCTCGATGTCACGTCGTACTTTTCGACGATCGACACGCTGACGAAAGCACTCGCGTACCGCAACATTACCGTCCTTCTCGATATTCATACGCTGACGCCGACAGTCACTGGTGGCTGGCCGTGGAGCGATGGCACGCCGTACACGCAAGCCGACTTCCTCCTCGCGGTCGACAAGCTCACCAAAGCCTTTTGCAGCAACGCGTTCTGGAACATCATTGGCGTCGACCTCAAGAACGAGCCGCACCTCTCGACGTGGGGCGACGACTCGGCCGTGGACTTTCGCCTCATGGCGCAGATCATCGGCAACCGCGTCCTCAAAGGCTGCCCCAACTGGCTCGTCTTTGTCGAAGGGATCTCGAGTGCGCAAACCCTCACGATTGGTCGCGACACGTTCTCCTTCTTTGACTGGTGGGGCGGCGGCCTCGAAGGCGCGGGCGCGGCCCCCGTGCAGCTCGACGTCCCCTCAAAGCTTGTCTACACGCCGCACTACTACACGCCGGCCGTGTACCCGCAACTGTACTTTCTCGCAAGCGGCACACGCGCCGGAAACGTCATCACCAACTACGTCGAGCTCGACGACGCGACGCTCTTGAGCCGCGTGATGGCGACGACCAACCACATGTTTGGCTTCCTCGCCGGCACGCAAGACGCCGTGCTCATTCCCGGCGAGTTTGGCGGCCTTTACTCACAGGATTTGCACCCGAAAAAGACCACGCAGCGCGTGACAGACTACATGATCGAAGTGCTCCGGCAGCCGGGCTATGCGGGCGGGTACGTCTGGGCCATCAACCCCGAGAGCGCGTACCAGTTCAACCCCTCGGACAAGGAAGTGACGGCCACCGAAGGCCTCCTCGAGACCAATTGGCTCGACGTCAACGAGCCCTTCTTGCAGGCCATGAAGGCCATGGACTCGCTCCCGCACGTCCAGCCGTTCCCTTGCTTTCCCATCAAGACGTAGCTTATGTATTTTATCATGTCATTTATGCATTCCTCGGACTCTTGCCAGCGAATCGCTTAGGGTTTCGAGCCGTCCGGGATCGGAACGCCCCAGTCGCAGTCGCCTTCGATGCCGAGGTTGTCGCTGTGCATCTTGATGCGGAACCAGCCGTTCTCGCCCCAGTACGTGCCCCATGAGTTGCGCCCGATCCAGTACTCGGTTTGCGTCGCTTCGTCAAAGCCCCAGCCTGCGACCGAGATCTCGTGGTTGGGGATCGGGAGCCAGAGCTTTTCCGAGTGGATGCCCCCCGCGTACTGCTCAAACTTGTCTGTGACGTGCATACCACACCCAATGGGCCCGCGCTTGTACAGCTCGGCCTTCATTTGGTTGACGCCGCGCACATGGCCGTACTCGGCGACGTAGTAGCTCTTGAACTTGGTAACGGGGACGCACGCGCCGGGCGTGAACGACGAGTTGGTGGGCCAGCACCTGCACACAAGAACACGTCTGAGAAGACAGCGAAGAGTGCTAATGCATACGTCTCGCAGACGCCGAGGGCCGAGCACTGGCCGTCCTTGGCCACGTACGCTTGGCACGTCTGGTCTGGAATACCGCGCTTGTGCGCATACTCGTACACGGCTCCGGGGTTGCCGCCCTCGCACGAGCCGCCGCCGTGGCAGTTGACGAGCACTTGCGGCGACAAGGCGACTTCCGGCCACGAGGCTACACAACTCCGTCGCAATCGTTTATAGCAAGACAGCCATGTACCGTTGCGAAGGATCGAGATGCGGTCCGAGAGGGCGCTGGTCGTGCCTTGCGCCCAGCAGCTCCCGCAGTACTGCGGAATGTGCTGGTTCTTGTCCCAGCTCACAAAGTTGGTGCCAGCAATGTTGCGCCAGTCCCACTGCTTGGGCAGCGACGCGACGTCAACTTCGTCGATCGGGCGCGGCGAGAGCACCTTCTCGCCATGGACAAAGTGCACGGGCGACCGGTTATAGTTGCGGCCGGTAGGCCGCGACAGCGATTGCACGTCACCCGACCAGATCGGCGCCTTGACCGGCGACGTCTTTGTCGTGTGGCGCTTGGGCCACCCGTTGTCCGAAGGCACGCCAAACGCGCAGTCGGTCTCGACACCGAGGTTGTTGTTGCCGCGACGAAGGCGGAACCAGCCTTCCTCGCCCCAGTACCTACATCGTACTGTGGGCGCCTTTGCCTCGGCTATGAATGTACATACGTGCCCCAGCTGTTGCGGCCGACCCAGTACTTGGTGCCGTCGCGCTCGACGCCCCAGCCCACGATCGAAATGTCATGGTCAATGTCGGTGCGGCCCGTCTTGTCGTCGAGGACGCCGCCGTTGTAGTGGAGAAACTCATCCGTGACAGCGACGCCGCACACGATGGGCCCGCGGGCGTGAATCTCGGCCATCATCTTGGCCTCGCCGTCGACGTTGCCGTACTCGGAGACGTGGTACGTGTCGTACGAGGTCTGCGGAAAGCAGCCTTTCGACGGCACGCAGTTGCGGCAAATGTCAATGTCGGTGCACGTGTTGCCGACGTCGTGGCCCGTCGCCAGGTACCGCTGGCAGCCTTCTTCGGGGATCCCGTGCTCGTGGATGTAGCGGTACGCACTGAGGCCTTCGCCGCCATGGCAGCCCTCGTCCTCCTTGTCGCAGTTGAGGAGCACCTGCGGCGACAAGTTGACTTGGCGCGTCACGAGCACACGGTCTTTGCCGTCCGGATGCAGCTCGCGCGCGATGCGGATGCGGTCGCTCAGCGCCGACGTCGCCGCTATCACGCTTGCATTAGCATCGGGTCAAGTAGCGATATATGCATACCAAAGGCCCAGCAGGACCCACAGTAGTGCGGCACGTGCTGGTTGCGCGAGACCGTGACAAAGTTGGTGCCATTGACATTGCGCCAGTCGAACTGGTCGGGCAAGGCGTCGGCCGCAAGCACCTCGTGCGGGCGCGGCGTCAAGAGGACTTGGGTCCGGTTCGGGTGGCGCTGGTGGCACTTGGTGAACGCCGACGCCGTCGTTAAGAGCGCCACGAGGGAGCTGAGCAGCAGCATCGTCGTTGTCTGAGCTCGAACGGGCAGCTTGGGAAATGACTGCGGCCAAGATCCGTGGAAGGCTCGAGCCGTGCACTGTAGTACTTGAGCCAATCAGGAGCCGCAAAAGATTGCCTCCGTCCTGCAGAGAAGAAGATACCGGAATGGTGATTGCTTCGGCGAACGACATCGCCGCTTCAAGTCCGAGCGGCCGCGTGGGGCTGAGCATCTGAAGTCCCTTATTCAGGTCTGCGGGACCGCTCGCTGCAGCGCATCGCTTCGCTTTCAACCCTCGACGCTCGTGGCGTCGGCCTAGGGTGGGGCGCTGCTGGGTGACGACCGCCTCAGATGCTTATCCGGATGGCGCGATGCGACATGAAGCATAAACGGCTTATGATTGGTGCATTGGCTTTAAGGATCTAAACGAACGTACGAGATGTGGAGATTTCCTTGTCCAAAAAGCACGTTTGCGCTCATAGCAATGCGCTAATTTAAACACTGTGAAGATTAACTCATTAGTAGGTAAAGTCTTACCTGTGAAATTTTATATTTCACAAAATAGACGTGATGCAAACACAGAGTATGATACCACTGAGTTATACTTCTCTGTCAGGCAGATCGGGGTGATTTCCGTGGAGCCACTAGCTGAATTTTACCTACTAATGAATGACTATTTACCTACTCCAATTCGACTAGCCCTCTTGGCTCAACAAGGTGCTAGTGTTATTATAATGTGCACGGTCGCTTTGCGTCGACTAAATGGCGTCGCCAAGAACGTCACTATCTCCACCATCGTCCAGGGTTGAAAGATTCACCGCAGCAAATGACACTCAACTTCGAGGAAGATGTGCGAGCGAGTGGCAGCGCGAAGGGGCTGCGCACTTGCACGTTTGGTGGAATAGCTACTGCTGCGAGAGCTTGGTTGATCAGCATGCGACGAGCTGTCCAAAGGAAGCGTTGGACGTAAATGGCTTATATTTCAAAAGACACGAGAAGGGTCTTGGCGACGAAGAGCCTATCGAGCTTCTACGGCTTACTTCTTGACGAACTCCTACACAACACATGAGCACAAGTACGTCGTGAGCGGACGCGCGTACGGTCGTCGCGCTCTCTGCACAGCGGAAGAACGCGTCGGCGATCTCCTTGCAGACCAAGACGTTCTTCGTGTTGTCGTGGTAGCACTTCAAACACGCGTCGCGCTCCGACGAGCACTGCACGTCGTTGACGGGCGCGCTACAGCCTTCGTGAGCGCCATGGTGCATAAAAAGCAGTGCGTACCGGTATTGCTTCTTGTTGAGCTCCTCAACGAGCGCCTGGACACGCTCCTTCTCTTCGATCTCGGCCTGGTGGGCGTCGATGACACGGACGTTCTTCTTGGCAGCTTCGGCTTCGATGCGCTTCTTGGCATCCTCCGCGCCCTTGGCGTATGCCTCCTTCTTGAGCTTCTCAATCTCTTCCTTCGACACGCCCCTACATGCGCGTTAGCGACGGCGTATCTTTTCGCGGCGGCTGCTGGACGTACGCCGGGGCGACCTTGGCCTGCGCCGGCGCCGCGGGCTCGTGGAGGCTCTTGACGAGGTCGGCCGAGACGCGGACCTGCGCCGTCGGCTGCTGCTGGCCGGCCTCGCGCTCCTTCATGAGCTTCGTCTGGTCGTCCTCCGTGATGCGCGATTGATGGGAGCCCATGCTGCTGCTGTTTACTCAACCCAACAATACTGCGGCCTTGCCGTCCAGAAAAACGAGCGACCTCATTCGACTAAGTTCGCCGGTCTTTACCGAGCGTATCCGGCTGCATAAAGCGGCGACCACCTCCCACGGTCATGCCAGATCGTCGAGCCATCCCTAGCAGCGCAGTGAACCGCTTGGCTTCCTCCCGACGCTAAGCCATTTTACAGCACGAGCTAGCCGCCTCCTTAGCGTGTCCTGCCATGAGCCAAGCTAGATGCTCACAGCGAGATGCCACAAGATGAACAAGCTATCGGCTAGGTCTTGCAGAGCTCTTCGTGGATGCCACCCAGCACACTTGCAACTCAATCCTAATCACCGCCCTAGTGCCATGGGCAAGGCGACGTCATGGACGCGATTGCGACAAGCACGAGCGAATTATTGCATTATCAGCATCATCCAGCTACGCTGCTACTGTAGCACATTGGTCACGCAGCTTAGAGCACACCGGGGATGATGAGCTTCGGCACGCGCTCGCAGTACTTGTCCCAGTCCTTGCCGTACTTGGCGCGGCAACGGGCGTCGTCACGGAAGGCGCGGTCGCAGAGGAGGATCGTGAGGAACGTGAGGTAAAAGTACGGGACGAGCGAGCTGTCCCACGCAGGGAGGCTCCAGCACAAGGCGCCGAGGATCTCGGGGATGTAGTGGAAGTGGCGCGAAACGCCCCACCAGCCGCACGTGAGGAGCAAGCTCTCCTTCTTCTCGCCCTTCTCGGTCGTGTACGACGCGGTGATGTACTCGGGCTTCTTACCCCAGACGAGGCACTTGCCGTTCGTGCTGCGGAACTCCATGCGCTGCTGGTCGGCCCAGTAGTTGATGTAGACCATGAAGCAGCCCGTGACAAAGAGGCCAACCGCCAACGGCGTGCCGAGGTGGACAGGGTTCTGCACCAAGTACATCGTCTGCGACGTGTACACGGACGGCACCCACACGAGGCAGCCCCAGCAGAGGTAGTAGCCGGCGCGGTCGTGCATGATGTCGATCGAGCGCATGTAGCCGTCCTCCCACCAGAAAAACTTGGCCACGTACACAAGCTGGAGGCCGACGCTGACGAGCATCGAGTCGCTCACGTAGCCGAGGATCTCGTACTGCTTCCACGCATACGACACGATGCCGATGCCCCAGAACATCATACCGGCGCGGCAGTTGGTGAAGAGCTTGACGTCCCAGCCTGCACGTGGTTCATGAGATGACAGCAGTGGTCTTTAGAAAAGACGTACCAAAGATGCGCGGGTAGAGCTCCGTGCCGGCCCAGTAGTCGAAGACAATATTGCCGTTGGAGCCGCTGTCGGCCGACGACGGGAAGGTCATGCCCTTGACGTAGAGGAGGCCGCAGAAGAGGAGCGAGAAGACGTTGAGCGCCGAGATGATGTGCGTCATGTGCGAGTACGCAATGCCGCCTTCGAAGACGCCGTAGTAGGCGCCAGCGACGTAGAGCGCGAGCGAAATGACGTAGCACGCGAAGCCGTTGGACGTGTACTCGGGCGTGTTGCCTGCCGGCGTGACCGGGCCGTAGACCGTCTTGCCCGGGATGAGCTTGATGAACGCGAGCTGGATGGCCATGAAGGTGAGGATGATCTGCCACGCGACCGGGTCGAACGGCGTCGGCCAGATCTCCATCAAGGTCGACCAGAAGCCGTCGGCCTTCATGCGGTCGACGAGGGGCATGATCGCACCGCCTTCCGTGCAGAAGACGTGGACGAAGATGATGGCGGCGATCGGCGTCGTGGCCATGAGGAGGAGCGGCCCGATGACCGTGCGGCCAGGCAGGAGGCCCGCGCTGGCGTCGGCTTTGGCTTTGTTGGACCACATGCGAGGAGGAAAGCTAAAGTGACATCAGGGCCTTCGATGGATGGCGTCTCCGGCCGCGACTCCGGCTTTTCGACACTTTGTAAACACGCTGATTGCAGCCCTGATTGCAGCCTACGGAAACGCGGCAGTTATCCGGATGCACACCGTTGCTCTTTTTTTGTTGGCGACACATGGCACGCGCAACGGTGTTTGTAGCCGACAGAAGTCGCGCCTCGTGATGGTATCCGGACGCCGCCCAGCCTCTGGTTTATGTAGCAGATGACATGGCCGTGAGTCACATCATTTCTTTTACGACCTCGCATTTAAGAAAACGTTCTTCAATTGCCGTTGCCACCGATGTTGTTTACTGCACGCGGCAGCGGCCCATAAGCAATCTCGTCGTAGCGATGACGTGCTCGCAGCCCACGACGAGGCGAGATTCACAGTCTGAAGGTCAATGCTGCTCAACCTCGAAGCTCGTAGCCCGGCTCGCTGCCCCGTGGGCCCGGGCCCGCGAGATCCAACAACGACTTCAACTTCGATGAATGTCGCACGCGCCATGCACGAAATCCATATCTTATCGACCAGGCTCGTTGGCCGTCAAACGAGTTGAGGATGTCTTCGCCCTGAACCAATGGTTCGACGTCGACGTACATGAGCCTGCAGTGTACCGGTACGTTCGTGTGCCTGGTTTTATGCAGCTCCACGCAAATCTTCGCCTGCCTTCCAAAGATACGACGCTCGTCATCGGCTATAAGAACTATCGTGCGGGTCGCTCTGCAGATCTATTTCACGGATCAGAGCATGCGCATCGTCCTGCTGGCGACGGCGGCGCTGGCCGTGCGCCACGTGCCCATCGACGACTTTGAACTGACGCAGCGACTCGCGACCAAGACGCCGTACTACTCGCAGGCCGAGCCGTTCGAGATCGACGCGCCCGCTGGCTGCACGCCTGTCCAGGTCAACATGGTCGTGCGCCATGGCACACGGTTCCCCACGGCCAAGGTCATCAAGAAGATCGCGTCAGTTGCCGCCAAGCTCCAGTCGCAGGCGTCATCTGTGCCAGAATGGCTCCATGCATACGACGTCGAGCACGAGTTTCCGTTGGCGCGCGAAGCCGAGCTCGCGCCGGCCGGTGTCGACGAGCTCGTCGGTCTCGGCGATCGCGTGCGGCAAAAGTTTGGTCTTGCGTTCCAAGCCAGCTACGACGAGGCGGCCTATGTGTTTGAGCACACGTGGAAGACACGGACGGCGCAAAGCGCCCAGGCGTACGTGGAACGACATATTGCTGCTGTCGTTGACATATCTCGATTAGGTTTGCGCACGGCTTCTTCCGAGGCGACGACGCCGCCGTTGTGTACCAAGTGGCCCCAAAAGGCCGCGATGTGGAGCTCCGCTTCTTCGACAACTGTCCGCAGTTTACGGCAGCCGTCGACGACAACAGCACGGCGTGGTCCGAGTACGCATCGTTTCCGACATCGCCGTCGATGCAAGCCAACGTCGACGAGTTCCGCTCGACGCTGCAGATGCCGTCGCTGACGGCGAGCGACCTCGATGCTGCCTACGAAGCTTGCGCGTACGACGTCATTTGTCTCTCCTCCTACTAGTCATGGCGATCGTAGGTTTGACGTTGCAGTGCACCATCGTCAAGACCGGTGGTGCAGCCTCTTTGGCGTCGACCTCTTGGCGTCCATGGAGTACTTCAAGGACTTGAAAGCGTATTACAAGAAGAGCTACGGCAACCCTCTCGCCTACGAGATTGCTGCGCCGCTCTTGTCGAGCATGCTCGCGGGCATGGCCGACGTGCGCGACGGGAAAGACCAACGCGAAGGCCACTTTCGGTTTGCCCACGCCGAGACGATCTTGCCGCTGAGCAGTCTCTTGGGCTACAAGAAGGGCGATCGGCCGCTCCAAGCAGCAGCGTTGCAGCCCCAGCGCCACTTCAAGAGCGCGGTCGTGTCGCCGTTCGGCGCCAACATCGCTTTCGTCCTCTACGCGTGCGGGAACAACGCCGCCGACCACGTCGTCCAGCTGCAAATCAACGAAAAGCAGCTGCCGATACCGGGGCTCGCCTGCATCTTTTGTCCGCTCGCGCAGCTCGAAGCCCATTTTGCCCGCTACACGGCCATGGACTTTGACCACATCTGCCAGTTGCGCAACGAATAAGCTACGGTTTCTGAGTGGTAAGAAGAACGTCGGTGCCCATGCGCAATCCCATCGAGGTGTGGGAAGCAAAGGAGGGTCGCAGTGGCACATATCGACGCTGTCGTTCGCAGAGGTTCCTCTTTGTTTGCTGCCGCCACGACATTGGCTGCAGAGACGAGGGCCTGCTCTGAAAAAGTGCATGTCCATATCCCGAGCGGCCACCTTCAAGTCGCAACCGATGCGTGTCCGCGTCACCCTCGACTTCCACGGATGCGATCGACGGCCATGGCGGCCCCACCTCGCGGGCGTGGACGCGTGGACCTTGACGGCGTCCGTTGGCACCCAGGTGCGTCTGTCTGCGGTTGTCAGAAGCCGCGTTTGGCCAATCAGTCGGCCAATGGCATCGCAGCAATTGATAGATGATGGATGTGGATTGGCTGCAATACCGGTCATTCCACAATTGTCCACGTCACGTTCACATGGCTTCCTCGTCGTCCGTCGCCCGCAAGCTGCCGCTGGACGGTCTCCGCGTCATCGAGTGCGGCCACCTCATCGCGGGGCCGTTCGCGGGCATGATCCTCGCCTACTTTGGCGCCGAGGTCATCAAGATCGAGCCACGCACCGGCGACCAGTGCCGGGACATGCGCCTCATCGATGCGGAGAACCACACGTCGCTGTGGTGGTACTCGATCGGTCGCAACAAGCACAGCGTGTGCATCGACCTCAACACGCCGGACGGACGAGGCATCGTCAAGCAGCTCGTCAACAAGAGCGACGTCTTCATTGAGAACTTCCGACCGGGCAAGATGGAAGCGTGGCACCTCGGGCCACAAGAGTTTGAAGCCACCAACCCCGAGCTCATCTACGCGCGCGTGAGCGGGTACGGCCAGACCGGTCCGTACTTGAGCATGTCTTCTCGTCGCGTACTGCAAGTGAGCGCCTCGTTCATGTCTAGCCAAGCCTGGGTTTGCCTCGGTCTGTGAAGCATTTGGCGGCTTTCGGTGCGTTCATGTCGCGAGAGAGATGGATCGACATATATGCACATGGTGGCTAGGTACGTCAACGGGTTCCCGGACCGGCCGAGCGCGCGCCCCAACTTGAGCCTCGGAGACACGATGGCGGGCCTCCATGCCGCGCTGGGCATCACCATGGCGCTCGTGGGCAAGGAGCGGTCGTCGTCCCGCCAAGGACAGGTCGTGGACGTGGCCATTTACGAATCCATGTTCAACGTCCTCGAGGCGATTGTGCCCGAGTACTCGTACAACGGCGCGGTGCGCGAGTGCTCGGGCTCGACGATCACCGGCATCGTGCCCTCCAACACGTACCCGACCTCGGACAAGAAGCACGTGGTGATTGGCGCCAACATGGACGGGCTCTACATGAAGGTATTTCGTTGTATGGACGCGCCATATCCATGTCATGCCACGTCGTGTCGCTAGCTTATGGATTTGATTGGCGCGCCGCAGCTCAAGGTGCACAAGACCAACGTCGAGCGCGTCCAGTTCCAAGCTGACATTGACGACGCGATCGGCCGTTGGACGGCGTCGCTCCCGCTCGCCGACATCTTGTTGCAGCTTGACAACGCGCGCATTCCCGTCGGCCCCATCAACTCGATCACCGAGATGGCGCAGGACCCGCACTACGCGGCGCGCAACATGTTCGAGTCGGTGACCATCCCTGGCCACACCAAGCCGCTCCAGATCCCAGCGGTGAGCCCCAAGCTCAGCGGGACGCCGGGGCGCACTGAGTGGCCGGGGAAGCCGCTCGGCGCAGATACCAAGTGGTGCCTCGAGACAGTTCTCTGCATGTCACCCGCCGAGATCGAAAAGCTCCTTCGCGATGAAATCGTGTTTGAGGCGCGCCCTTAAGATAGTAACAACCTCACCAAAATATTCAAGACGCGCTTAGTTAGTACATGTAATAGACGCGGGGCTGTGCATTGTATGAAACCTCGTGGAGCGTGGGGCGGTGGGGGATACCAGTTTGCGAAAGCCACAGGCGGCGGTCGAGCGCCTCTTGGGCCTCTTGGAGACGCTGGAGTCGGGCGATCTCGGCGGCGTAGTCGACGCGCGGCGGGTGCGGAGCTTCGATGTCAAACACAATATCTTCGTCGCCCACGACCTCGCGCGCAACGGGCACGCCGTTGACACGAACTGTGACCGTCACGGGCTTCTTGGGCTGCTCCGGCGGCTGCGCGACGATGCGAATGTGCTTGGGCTGCGGTGGGGTGTGGACTTTATGCTGCGGGGTGGTGCTGGCATGGCCCTCGTGCGTCGGGGAAGGGGTCGTCGGGAACGACTGCATAAAGATGAATGGCATGGCGGGTTCAGAGGTCGGTGGTGTCACCTCTGCGGACTTGCCTGCCATAGCGCGCTTCTGTTCTTCCCGAGACACGACGGGCACACGCTTGAACGCATACGGGGTGCTGGTTCTGGACGTCAACGTTCGAGGCTGGGTCGTCGTCGCTGCCGCAGCTTGGTCCTCGTCGCGAGCTGTTGGTTGCTCTTCGGTACGTCGTTCTTCGTTTGTGGGCTCCTCATCGCGCGGTGCTAGCTCGTCGTTTCGAGTCGGCTTCTCCGGCGCTTGCGCGGCAAGCTCTGTCGTTGCCTCGGGTGTCATTTCGGCGCTTGGAGACGCCTGAGTGCGGGTTGCTGGATGCTCCGGCTGGGCTTCCTCGTCAGTGACGCGAGCTTCCTCGGGCTTGGTCACGTTTTCTTCCTGCATGTTATCCACGGTGGCTTCGTCTTGTACGTCGTTGATCGAGACGTCGTGTTCCATAGGGCCCTCCGGCGTTGGCATGGTGACGATCTCGTGGTCGCCGGTCGTCGCCAGCGCCGGCTCAGCGCTGGGCTTCTCCATGTAGCTCATGTTGCGATTCGATAGTAAATTAGATAATGATTAGCATTGAAGATTTGTTGCTGATCAAGCGGCAAAAATGGCGCGAATTCGCGAACTGCGTTCTGGAACATCTCGACTTGCCACTCGAAACGTCTGGAACCTACGATATCCGGATAACGAGGGTTGCGCCTGGGCTTGCCACGTCAGCTGCCGTTCTTGCCCTGACCATTGAGGCGTCTGGCGAGAGGAGATTTCCAGAACGAGGCTCTGCCAGCTGGCTCTGCAGCCGCAAGTTATGGCTCCCACTGCGTGCCACCGTGAGCTCGTCGCGTTGAAGAAGCAAGCAACCTTCACCGTATTATAGAGGCGCGCTGGATATCATGGGTTATGCTCTAACCTTTCGGCTCAGGCGACACCAAGGCAACTTATTTCTTCCCTTGACCATTCCAGTTTGTTGTCAGCGTCGACGCTGCCCACAGGCCGAGTGGCTTGAGTGTTCGAATGGATGGTACCGTTATCCGGCTTGTATCCGGTCGCGCAGCCGACAGCGCCGGCTTCGCATCGGTTCCATGCCATCGCTCCAGCGCGTGCGGCAGCGCGTGTTCATCATCGTCGTCGCGAGCGCCTTCTTCTTCACCGCGAGCCTCGTCTCTGTCATGCAGAAGCAGTCGTCGGCGCTCTCGTCCTACTACTGCTCGCCCGCGCAGCTCAGCGCCGTCCGGTCCTTCGCCTACCAGAACGCGACCAACCAGTCGCCGACGTGCCTCGTGAGCGTACTTGGCCTCCTCGCGCCGACCTCGCTCGACGTGCAGAACCGCCCGCTCCAAGGTATCGCAACGAGCGCCTTGAACTCGTATTGCACGGCAGCATGCTACGGCCATATCCAAGCCGTGAAGGCGAACCTCTTCCCGCCCTGCGACACGATCGTCGATGGCAGCGTGCGCTCGATAGGGTCCGTCGCCATGGACCTCTGTCCGCAAGGCGCCAACGTAGCAACGGTCCCGGTCGCCACTCGGCCGCCCAATCGCACCGGCACCTACTGCAGCTATGCCCAGTACGACAACATGTCGCGGGACCTCGGCCTCAACGACCAAAGCACGCCGTGCGGGTCGACGGCGAGGAGCGCACTCGTGCCGACGCTCATCGCGTTCGACATCAACAACATCCCGTTCAGCAACGTGACGTGGTCCATGGTGAACGCTGTGTGTACACCGACGTGTGCGACGCTGCTTGTGAAGATGAAGGCGTACTCGTACCCTGACTGCGATGGCCTCATTAACCTCGAGACGACGCTCTCGCTCTCCGAGATTGTTCAAAGCATGTGCAATCGGACGAGTCCTTACTACTCTAATGCTACTTAAGGGACAATTGTAACCGTTGTAAGCATGCAAACAAACGATGGAAGACTTCGCGGGAATGACAAAGAGGACGTCTTATCTACTCGCCCTTGTACACGGGCTTGCGCTTCTCGCGAAAAGCTTGGAGCCCCTCGAGGCGGTCCTTGGTCGGGATCACCTGGGCGTAGCAAGCGCGCTCGATGGCCATGCCGCTCGCCTGGTCGACCTCGATGCCCTTGGTGATGGCCTCCTTGGCCATGCGCACGCCGATGGGGCCGTTGGGCAGGATTTCCTTGGCGAGGTCCAGCGCCTTGGTCAGCGCTTCGTTCTCGGCCACGGCATAGTCGACGAGGCCGAGGCGCTCGGCCGCGACGCTGTCAATCTTGCGCGACGTAAAGATGAGCTCCTTCGCCTTGGAGAGACCGATGAGACGCGGGAGGCGCTGGGTGCCACCCGCGCCAGGCAAGATCGCGAGGCCCGTCTCGGGCGTGCCCAAGAGCGCCTTGGCGCCCGCGATGCGAAAGTCGCACGCCAACGCCATTTCGAGACCGCCGCCGAGCGCCGCGCCTTCGATCGCGGCAATCGTCGGCATCGGAAGCTGCTCGAGCTCCGTGAAGGCCGACCGGAGGCCAAAGACGGTCGCGGCCGCCTGCTCGGGCGTCATGGCCATGCGCTCCTTGAGGTCGGCGCCGGCGCAGAAGACGCGCGGCACGGTGCTTTGCAAGACGACGACGCGGACGCTCGTGTCGAAGCGGACCGAGTCCATCGCGGCGCGCATCTCGCGCATCATCTGCTGCCCAAGCGCGTTGCGGGCGGCGGGACGGGACATGGTCATGAGCGCGACGCCTTCGAGGTCACCCGAGAGGCGCTCGACGATGAACTCGGCCGGCGACGCCGACGTGCTAAAACCCCCGCGCGCTGCGCAGCCAAGCTGCGAACGATGATACGACGACCCAACATGATGATGACAAAGCAAATCTGCAATTGGCACGCCACAGTCTTGGCACCCGGATACCGTATCCGGAAGTTCAAGTTGTCTGTCGCACGCAAAAGGGCAACTTGGGGCGTGCACCAATAAGATCGGAGACTCGACCGCACCACCGCGAGGGTGTAGCTTTGCTACAAGGCGGCGTGTAGGACGATCACTTTTACGTTGTGGCCTCTTGGTTGACCGACTCGAACATCCTTCGAGCTGGAATGGGCTGTTGCTGCTTGGGCGACGCGGTAGGCCACCTTGGCGACAGCGCCTTGCAGTCTGCAAGGCCATGTAGCTTGAATATCTCAACTCTGCAAGTTGCAGAGTATAGGTATCTTGCTCTGTTGCAGTCAACTCTATCACGATGCTTTGTAACCGGCGGGGTATAATTAACTTCAACAACGCCGGCCCGATGGCCAAGGTCACGCCGCACAACGACGAGCGGTTGAGCCCGATGAGGCAGTTCTCGCTGCGCCTCGACGATGAAGTGCGTTATGAGACGCCGCGCGTGCGCGAGGACGTCGCGCCGCCGGTCTTCAAGGCGCCAGTGTCGCTCGACGGCTTCCTCCTCCTCGACACGTGCCGTGGTGCGTCGTCGTCATATCCCACATTTGTTGAAGCGGAGGTTCTAGTCGAGTTTCCCGAGGAGGCGTCGCGCGCCGACGTGAGCGGACTCAACATCACCGCTGTTGTGTCGGACGACCTTCAGTACTTTACCAACCTCCTCTTTCTCGACATGAGCGACAACCAAGTCTCTTTGGCTCCTCTTGCTAAATGACTCAAACGACGGCCGCACTAGGCGCCACTCGAGCCGCTCGGCGCCTTTCCCGTGCTCAAGGATCTCGATTTTCAGTGCAACGCGCTGCACAAGATCGCCAATATCACGGGCTTTGAGAACTTGGAGGTAGGACGCCGCTGCATCTGCACGATGCCGCTCACACACACGTAGTGGCTTAACCTTTCGTTCAACTGCCTCGTGAGCAAGGACGTCGAAGAGCTCTCCAAGCTACCCAAGCTGCGCGAACTCTACTTGGCGAGCAATTGGATCACATCGGTGCCACCCATCATGGTTCGGCATACGCTAGCTTCCTTCGTCTCGTCGAATGTGTGTCTGGCGCAGGATCGGTTTTTGCGGCTCGAGACGCTGTCGCTCGAGCGCAACAACATTCCTGGCTCGGGCGTCTTCCTCCTCCTCGCCGTCGCGCCGCGCTTGCGGAACCTCAACCTGAGCCACAACAAGATCACGGAATTCCCCGAGGTGCCCTCCTTCAACTTGCTTATTTTTGTTTGTGAATCTTGTGTCTAGAGCGCCCTGGAGCTTGGAGACAAGCAAGGTGGTGGGTTCTACCACCTCGCCTACCTCAACCTCTCCCACAACAAGATCAGTCGCGAAGACGGTGCGTTCCCAGCTGCTGCAATCGAATCAAACACGTCGCGCTAGACATCAAGGCGCTCACGCAGCTGCGCGTCCTCTCGCAGCTCGTACTCTACGGCAACCCTCTCGCCCACGCAGCCGTCCAGACCCAAGGTCCGCGTCCATGATGGCTTCGATCCTCATGGATCATCGCGTTAGACAAGACCAAACTCGTGTACAACCCGGTGCCGGGCATGAGCGAGTGCGACGGGCGCGACATCGAGCTCAACATTGTCATCGCGTACCCCGAGACGAAGCGCAAGAAACCGTCGTACAAGAACGTCAGTATCGCGCGCGTCAAGCAGGACCTGCTTCCGACGGTGGCCGAGTTCAAAGCCAAAGGCAAGCGCGCGCTCTTCGCCGACCCTGCGCCGCAGCCCGAGTCCATCTTCCCACCGCGCGTACGACAGTAGTTGCATCGCCACGACGTTCAACTGCTGGTTGTAGCAACCGCGGCGGCAGCACAACGAAGAGACGCCCGAGGTTGTGGCCGAGCCAGGTAGAACGCAGACGACGACGTCTTGGGCAGCGAGCCGACGCGGTGCGTAGACATGACGTTCTTGACCGGCGTCGGTCTCGAGAGCAGCGCTGTGAGCGGCCCGCACTCGATCCAGGCGCGCCGACGCAAGGTCTCGGAAAGATGCGAGGACAAGCAAGTCGCAATCTGAAGCGTAGGACCCGAGTGCGGTGCAGAACGACGTCCCGTCCTACTTCTTAGCGCGGTCGTTGGCCCCCAACTCGGAGGTCCGAGGCGATCCTGCCTGCTTCTAATACGTATATGCGTAGTCGCAACAAACCAAGCTCAAGACGGCGATGGCCAACTTGCGCTACCAGCTGACGCACCCGCTCACGTCGCACAGCGACGAGCGGCTCAACGACGACGTCTCGGCCGTGCGCCCCACCGCCGTCCACAAGGTATACCCGTCCACCTTTCGGACCAACGCTAACGCCCTCGTAGCTCCGGCAACGGAAAAAGTTTGGTCAAGCACCGCGGGGCCGCTTTGGTACGACATGCATACGGTGTCTGCCCTGGCGACGTGGGGTTCTTAGCACTGGCCTCGATCGACCAGGCCATCGACGACGTCAACGCGCGGCTGCACAACCGCGGTAGCCTCTCTATGTTCTCGCCCACGCTGCTCACACGGACACGGTAGTGGACGTGCTGGACGATGGCGACACGTCGCTCAACCACCTCGTGCGGCAAGCCCACCGCATGACGCGGAAGCAGCCGTGAGGGTGTCGCGTATTTAACCCCAAGAGAAAGAAATCGACACACAACGCAATAGGGGTAGGTAGATGTGGGAGTAGTTAAAGTAGTGAAAAGCAGTCTCCAATATCGCGACGACAAAATAATGTTTACGTCGACGCGTAGTGCATGATGCGGTAGAGGAGGACGCGGCCGCGCGCGTTCGCGACGGCAAAGTACCCGCTGCTCGGCGAAAACTCGAGGGCTGAGATGTAGTGCAGCGGCGTCTTGACCGTCGGCCAGTTGCCAAAGACGGTCGCGGACGGCATGTGCACCATCTTGAGCGCGTCCTTGGTTTCGCGGGACGCCATCGCGAGGATCTGCGAGTCGCCGTTGAACTTGAGCGACGAGATGCCCGTCGTGAGCTGCATGAGCGACTTGATCGGCTTGGGCGTCTTGCCGTGCGCGAGCTTGCTTGCGTCATAAATATTGACAACGCCCGAGTCGGCGCCGACCGCGACGAACTTGCCGTCGCCGCTGGCCGCGATCGCGCCGTTCCCGAGACTACCTTCGTCCTTGACGCGGTAGAGGCACTTGCGCATGCGGAGATCCCACTTGTAAATGTCGCCGTCGCTGCCCGTGCTCATGAGGTAGTTGTCGTCGGCGCAAAAGGCGGCCGCGCGCGCCGACCCCGTCATCTTGAGGCTGCCGATGAAGTCGTGCGACCGCTCCGAGAGGAGCGAGATGACGCCTTCGTCGCCGAGCATCGCAATGTGCTCGCGGCCCGAGACGAACGACGTCCACTTGGTCTCCTTGCGGTTGCGCACGCGCGGAATGCGGTTCACGTGACCGCCTTCAATGTCGTAGACGTAAAACTGCGGCCGCGGACCCGTCATGACGACGCGCTTGCCATCGTTCGAGAACTGCGCACACGAGATCGGCATGTCCTTGAGGAAGATGCTCTCGATCTTGGGGTTCTCCGAGCCGTCGACCTGGAAGAGACGCAGCGTCTTGTCGAGGCCGGCGGTCAAGAGCAGCTGGCCGTTGGCGTGGAATTGCACCGACTGCACCACCGCGTTCGACGGGCTTTGCTTGTTGGCGTCCTTCATACGCGAGATCGCGAGCGTCGTCGGGCTGAGCACGTCGCCGCCGCCCGTACCGAGCAAGCTCCCGGCGCCGGCAAAGAGGTCTTCTTCGTCGTCGCTGTCGTCCTCGCCACGCGCCGCCGCCTTCTTCTTGTCGAGCGCATCGAGATCGGCCCACGACGCAGCCGAGCGACCCGACTTGAACCTACACGCAGCATGAGCACTTGATACGACGACGTCGATGCAAGCACGCACTGCTTCTTGAGACGCTCCTGGTAGACGTCGCCCGACACCTGCGTCTCGTCCTCGGTCTTGCGCAGCTTCTTGAGGCGCGCCTCGAGGTTCACGACCATGTCGTCGTCGTCTTCATCGACCCATGCGGCTTGACGCTGAACCGGCGTCGGCGACTCGGGCGCCGGGCGCTTGGCGGTCTCGGCGGTATGGAAGAGCTGCTCACGAAGCGCGACTTCTTCTACAGCCGGCCTTAGCATCCACGCAGCCCGATGGCGGCCACGTACCATGCGACGGAAGCGACTCGGAGGACATGATGGCACGATCTAATATACCTTCAACAGCTCCTGACCAATTATGAGCTTGGTTCGCACGCGACGATCGAGCGCGCTCATTGGCTAAAACAATCGACATCGCGCTGTGGATTGGCTGAAATGGCCACCATGTGCGCAAGGCCATTGGTCATTGCCTTCCAATGGTGTTCGAACCGGCGCGATCTTGCTTTTTGACACGCATTGCGCAGACAATGCATCCAAGATACACGGGCATGTATTAAAAACGTTAGCGGCCGTCGATCCAGCTTTCTTATGCCAGGTAGCGGTACGTCGTCGCCGACTCGGGGTCGCGCTCGAGGTACTCGCGGTCGATGAGCGCCTCGATGCGGCGCTTGATGAGCTT
The DNA here is from genome assembly GCF_000151545.1 of Saprolegnia parasitica CBS 223.65. Taxonomy (NCBI): domain Eukaryota; phylum Oomycota; class Saprolegniomycetes; order Saprolegniales; family Saprolegniaceae; genus Saprolegnia; species Saprolegnia parasitica. The sequence goes on along the minus strand of NW_012156396.1, from coordinate 1,237,612 downwards.
GGGGACGGGCTTGAAGAACGCGAGCTGCGAGAGCACCTCCGAGACGAGTTGCTGGTGCTGCAGCGTCTTGCGGGCTTTCATGATGCGCACGATCGCGGCCTCGATCGCGATCGACCGGTCCTCCTCGACGTGCTTGGGGTTGTGGCTCTCTTCGAGCGACGCCATGGGCACGCGCACCTTGCGCATCGGCGACGCAAACGAGAGGTTGAGCGTAAACGTGTCCGTGACCGCAATGTTCTTGCTCATCGGCGTCTTCGTGAGGAGCTTGTACTTGCCGCACGAGAGCGAGTGCAAAATGCGCTTGACCACGTCTTCCGAGAGGTTGAGCGACTCGCGGAGGTGCTCAAACGTAAACGCGTCCGTGTCGCTCGCGTTGAAGAGGAGGAGCGCGACGGCCTGGAGCGTCGTCACCTGCAAATCGTACCACTTGTTTTTCGGAAACGTCGCGCGCACAGTCGCGTTCCCGAGCGAGTGGACCCACTGGAGGCGGCGGTGGCTCGTCTTCGAGTCGTAGTACATCTTGAAGAGCGACATGTAGCGCACCATTTGCGGCGGCAAGCTAATGTCGAGCGGCGTGTACGACGGCCAGTGACCCGTCGTGAGCACTTGGACGCCAAACTCGATGACGGCGCCGGACGGCGGGTTCTTCTTCATGAACGCGTCAAACTCCGTTTGGTGGTCGCCGCCAATCGCCAAGTCGTTGAGCATGCCCTCCATCTTCGAGGTGAACTGCGCGCCGCAGCACATCTTGAGCTTCGAGATCATGGAAATCTCCGCGTCGTCCGACGACGAGCGCTGGTTCAGAAGGCGCTTCGCGAGCTGGTTGCGGTAAATCTCGGCAAAGAGATCCTTGTCCGTCAAGTACGAAAACACGCTCACAATCTTGAGCAAGAACTCTTCGACCTGGTCGTCGCTGAGCTTTTCGCCCCCCGACTTGAGGATGCGGTCGCAGAACGTGCTCATGAGCTTGGCCGAGCAGTCCTTGCCCACGTCCTTGTTGACAAACTCGACAAACGCTTCCTTGAGCGCCTTCTGGAAGAGCGAGTTGCCGCCAAACTGCTCTTGGACCACGAGCTTATACTTGTCGTGGAGCGCGAGAATGTCCTTGATAAAGGTCGGGTCCGACGACGGGTCCTTGATGTTGTCGCTTGCAATCGCCGCCGTGCGACGCTCGACAATCTCGTTGCCAACGGTTTCAATGTGGCGGCGGACCAGCGTCGCGATCGGCGCGAGGCCATCGGGCACGCGCGAGAAGAGACGGTACATGCGCGAGAGATCTTCCGACTTGTCGTTCTGGAGCAGCGCAATGCAGCCTACACATGAGCGTGGATAAGAACGCACTGCGCGAAGGGGGACGGTAGCACGCACCCGAGTTTTCTCGCTCAAGAAGGGTCTTTTGGTGCTTCTCGAGGAGCTCGATCTCGAGCGCACGGAGGAGCTTCGCTTCCGTCGTCGAGTGCATGTAGCGAGCGACGCGGCTCGACTCACTCTTGAGGCAGTCTTCGGTCTTGATCATGTACGCCGGCGTCGAGTCGCCCTCGAGCCACGTCTGCGCCTTGGTCGCGTAGTAGGCCGTACTGCGCTTGATGAAGGGCTCTTCAAAGTCCGTGACGTACACGTCAAGCGTGCCCATGCCCATGGTCTCAAAGACTTCAATGCAGTTGCGGAGAAGCGTCGTGTCGACAATCTCACCCTCGCGCTCCTTCTCGACAAGCTCGAGCATCGCATCGACCACGTCCTTCTTGATGCCCTCAAAGACCACCGACTTGAACGCGTTAAGGCCCGACTCGGCGAGCGTCGGCAGCGCGTTGTGCTTGACGTAGTAGCGGTCGAGGTACATGAAGAACTTGGACATCCACTTGTTCATGAGCTTGTGGTTCTGCCAGCGGCGGTGCAGTTCGTTGAGGAGGAACTCATCGTGTTGGTTCTGGAGCTCTGGGAGCACCTTCGTGCGGAGGTACTCGGTAAAGGTCTCGCCGTGGCGCGTGTAGAGCTGCGCCGACCAGTTGTACGGCGTCCGCTGCGTGCACATGTCGTAGCAGATCGTGTAAATGGGCATGTACGACTGCGGCGGGAACGGGCAGGCCGCGACCTTGTCGAAGCCCTTGTCGAGGATGTCAAGGAGGATGTCGATACCCTTGGGCTTGATCTGCTCCTTCCAGCCCTGCTCGAGCTCGATCAGAGGCTTGCTCGCCATGGCTGCCTGATGGGAGGTTGAGGGAAGTTGACACTGGCCAGCCCACGCGAGGACCTTCCGGATACCCGGCCGTAGTTCTTTTTCGAGCCACATACAAATACCAAGCTTCAATCCAGCCGACCTTGCTCGCCGCCGCTCCTTATCCGGATGCGCTGTGAGTGATTGTCCGATTGCTCGTTCGTCCCAGCTCCGCTTCGAGGCGCGTGCCAAGAGGAAGCATCATCATGGGCATCTTCTGCTGCTGGACATGACCATGGTGGCTTCTTCATCGGCGATTGCTGTCCTTGGCATGCCTGTATGCAGTGCTGGCGGGTACAGCTCATGTAATTCCAGTGCTTCCGCTTTGGCTTGCGAGCATAAGCTTGCGAGCAAGCGGAGGGCGGCTGCTAGAAGGCGCATCTGCCGCCGGTCACCACGGACAGTTGGCCTGCTGCTGTCGGCTCTACTAGCACACGACACTTCCCTTGCATGCTACGCGAGGATGCAGCAAAGGAAGGAGCGATGGCCGTGGTGAGACTATCCGTGCATACACTCGTCGCAGCACTCGTGCCGGGAGAGAGTTGGCTGCTCTCGTGCCACCAAGCGCGCCATGGTCGCACACCGGCTGGCCTTTTGCGATCTCATTAGTCTTGAGGCTTACTGTTAGGTGGCGATGTTAGAGGCCGCGTCCAAAAGACGTCCGAAAACAAGTAATTAAAAAAAGGTCGCGCCTAATTAGGACAGCAGCTGGCCGCGAGCGTGCTGTCTTCCAAAGCGCAAGAGTCAGCACCTCGACCACGATGGCGGGCTTGAACCTGGACCAATTGACGATGGAGCTGCTGCCGGAAGATGACGATCTGCTGAGCTACTTCCTCTCATCGGATGTAGCTACAGAAGAGCGCATCGGCGACCTCTCGCTCAACCCGTCGGGCGTGGCCATGGACCACGCGGCCTTGGGCCGCTCCGACGCTGGCTCGGCGTCAGCGTACGGCTACGGCAGCTCGATCCACGGAGATCAACCGTCGTCGTTCCGATCCCACCACCCGTCGTCCAACCTGGACACGGCGAGCACGGCCTCGGGCGACTTTGATGGCCCGGACTCGCCCACCGGCGGCGACAACGACCTCGACACTGACGACGACAAGCGCCAGCGCCGGTACGCGTGTGCACGGTTTCGTTGTACGTCATTCGCTTACGTAGGCTGGCTCGGAACCGCGAGTCGGCGCGCCAAAGCCGCCGTCGCAAGAAGCAGTACTTGGAGCTCCTCGAAGAAAAGGTCTCTTGCTGCCGCGTCGGCGCCGTGTGCTTGACGTGCATTGCCGTGGTATAGGTAGCGCAGCTCACGGAGGAAATCGACGCCACGCGAGGCGAGCACTTGGAGTCGGCCGACAAGACGCTCTCGACGCTCAAGTCGCAGATGGTTGCGTCGCTCTACGAGAAGCTGTCGTCGCTGCCGCCCATGGCGTCGCTTGTACGTCCATGCTACCCACTACACGATGGACGCAAGAGGCGCGTGTTGTGTAGGGACCCGAGCTCACGGACGAGCTGCGGAGCGGAGTCAAGATCATGCAGGAGCGCTACGGCCCCCACTCGGAGGTACGAGCCTTCGTGGCCTTTGTACGCGATACGTAGCATGGTGCTAGGAACGCCGCGCCGTTGTCAACTACCATTTCCAGCAGCTCGACAACCTCCTTCTGCCGCCCTACACGCGCTTTCTCCTCTGGATGAGCATCCAAGTAGATGGATGCACAAGCGTCACTCGGTCCGCTCATTCGGAGTATGTAGGACGAGGCCTTCTTCTCCAAGATCCAGCCTGCCGTGGCAGCAGCGACGAAAAAGTCGTCGGAGAGCGACCGCAAGGACAGCAGCGCCAAGAAAGACACGCTCTGGGCAGCGCTCTCGTCCGAGCTCGGCATGACGTACGAGCAAGAAGAGAAGATCAAGAGCCATTACAAGTACGTCACGCTTTCTTGAAGCGATATGGTGCGATCTTCTACTAGATCGACCGACTCGAAGACAGCCAAAGCCGAGCGCCGCAAGATCGCCATGGCCGTCGTACGTACTCATCCGGATCGGTCCAAGGTCCCTTATGACGATGCGTAGACGTACTTGAACCAGCTCAAGCAAAATATGGAGGAGCGGTCGGCCGCGGTGCAGACGCACGCGAACGCCATCACGTCCATTTTGACGCCGGAGCAGTCGGTCCGGTACCAGCAGTGGGTGCAGCAGAACCGGGAAACGTACCGGGCGTCGCTCAAGGAGAAGAGCGTGCACTTTGCGAACGCGCCGACGGTCGACCCCGAGGGGAAGATCTCGACGATCCTCCGCAAGCCGGACCAAGATCTGACGGTCGAAGACGTCACGGTGCTTCTCTCGACGCTCTCCAAGCAGCATGCGACGCAGCAGGATGCATGAAGTCCCTAGCTTGGACATCACATGGAATATGCAATATATATCTGCATCTCTGCGGATGTGGTCATCGCGTGGACGCATCTCGGATGATGGCGCGCGTCTAGCATCGTCAGGGTGACGTTCGGTGCGGTGGTCGTCGTGGCACCCCCTTTTCTCACAGAATGGCAGTTTTCCGGGTCAAATCTCGTGCGGAGAAGAAGGTCGTTTCGGCAGGAGCGGTCCAGAGCCGAATTTAGCCGACGCCCCATACGCGTCGGATCATGGACGTCGAGACGCAGCATGGGAGCAGCACGATGCTTCCGCCGGCGCCGATGAGCATGCCCGAGCGGTCGGCGTCGCCCCGCTTCGACCCATCCAACTGCGAGGTGCACACGCTCATGGCGATGGACCCGAAGGAAGAGCCGCTGGCGGCGCATGTGCGATCGCTCTTGCGAGAGACGGACGCCGATGTTGCTGGCTACCAAGCGCTTCGAGACATTTGCCTCCAGACGCTGCAACCCAACGCGCTTCCGTCGGCGCAGGTCGCGCACCACCACATGCCCATCACGTCGACGGCGTTGGCGAACGCGGCCCAAGCGTTTGAAGAAAACTCGGTGATTCAGGCCCAGAAGAGCCCCGTGGCCGGCAAAACCAAGCACAACTACACGTTGTGGCGGTCGTCCAAGGCGAAAGAAGGGGCCGAGCCGGCCGAAGACACGATCTCGCAGCAACAGGCGCCGGTCTCGGACCTCATCGTCGTCTTCAGCGGCGACATTACGCCCGAAGACTTTGAGAAGGTACCACTGAATGGCGTCGTGTCGTCCACGTTGCCTCGACGCGCGCTAGATTGAAAAATCACCCAGCGGAATCAAAGCCGACTTCAACCGCGGCCGGCGTGGGCAGTTTGTGTACCTCTGCCTCAAGCGTGACGCGGGGTCCCTCGCGGTCGGCTCCAAGCGACCACCGATCAGCGAAGTCCTTCTGCTGTACCCAGAGAAAGGCGAGACGCTGCCGCCCAACTATGAGTACGTGCTGCGGAGAGGCGTGCCCGCCAACCTCAACACGGTACCGATACCTCCACCGTCCACACGATTTGAAGGCGTGTCTGGCGCAGGGCGTGAGCAGCGAGAAGCTCTACATGTGCTACAAGCGGTCGGCCACGTCGTACCTCACGGACATTGCGCTCATCGTGCCCAAGAAGGGAGAGAAAGTCCCTTACGGGTACGACGTGCATGGAGTCGAGCTCTTGGTCAAGACACACGCATTCTGTTTTTGTAGCTACATGAAGATCGACAAGTCGCTCACGGGGCAGTCGTTCGTCGACAGCTCGTCCAACATGGAGGTCGCCCTTTGCTACAGGAAGCAGGTTCGGCACGATGCATAGATCGTTCATTGCCTTAACAGCCCGTAGATTGGGCTCCTCGAAACCACAAAGCCGCAGTGGTGGCAAGCAACGATGATGGACGTCGTCTCCAAGGGCCCCACGCTCAGTGGTACAAATTGAGATCGGAAAGACGCTCATGTTTGGACGTTAGACGTAACGAGTGCGCAGGTTAAGGACACGGAAGTGCGGGCCGAGTCGCCGACGACCGACGAACCAAGCGCGTCGTTGCCAACGCCAGCGGGTCCGACGACCACCGACACGGACCTCGTCATGGCGACCAAGTACCTCTATCCGCTCTTGTACGCATGCCACGTGCGCCATGGGACGGTCGCGCTGCATGCGCTCAGGGCGCTTGAAACGTGCGTCAAGAACGAGTTTGTACTCGCCAACTTGTACAAGGACGACGCGACGCTGCTCCTCACTCTCGCGCAAACCGTCAACACGAGCTGCCAACAAGCGGTGCGCGACCGACTGCCGACGGCGATGACCATTCTTGCCAGCGTACGCGTCTCCTACGCTCCAAAGACGCTGCACCGCGTGTAGGTGATTGGCGCCAACGACGCGGCGTTGAGCCCGCTCGTGCTGCACGAATGCTTGAAAGCACTGCTCTTCATCAACGACTTTGACGACGGCAGCGCCAAGGGGACGCTGGAAGCTCTCATCCACCGCATCATGGACGGGCTTCCCGACTCGAGCGAAAAGCCGCCAGCGGAAGCCCCTTGGTCCTCAAGTAGTAGCAGCATCGACGTGTGCATGGCATCGCTCGTCACGTCCCTCGCCGACAACGTCGTGACGTCGGTCGAAGTGGCCCGTGTGAACGAAACTGCCCTGAACGTCTGCAAGGTATACTCGCGCGGACCTTCTGCGCCTCTGACATCAACACGACAGGGCCACGCGTCGATCTACTCGACTGGCTACTGCCAGGAGCTTCAGGCGTGCATCGCGCCCGTGCTGCGGTCCAACGTACCATACGCATTCGTGCTGGTGGTGCAGGGGAATGTAATGCGTGGCGTAGGCGGCATGTCTAGCCTACCACTTGCTCGCAACCTTGTCCAAGTACGCGATGAAGCGCAATTGCTCGGGCGCCGACGACGTCGACTGCGCGTCGATCTGCAATACGCTACAGCTGCTGGACGCGGCGCTCGTCGCGGGCGCGAAAGCGTTCAAAGAACATGCTTTTTTTGGGCAGCAGATTCGGCGGTTTGTCACGTCGGTCGTGCACACGGCGGTCGTCGTGTGGTCCGAAGGTGTCTTTGGCTCGTGTCTGCGCTTGGTCTCGACGCTCTGGAACCACTACCGGCGCCACCTCAAGATCGAGCTCGCGCTCTTGTTTGAGAACGTGTTTTTGCGCATCTTGCGCACACCGTCGGCGGTGGCGGGCAGCTACCAACGTCTCGTGCTCCAAGAGCTCACACCGTGGTTCCAGCTACCACACAACGTCATTGAGATCTTCCTCAATTTCGACATGGACCGCCAGTTTGTGCAGCAGTGGAAGGTCTTTGAGCAATTTTGCGCCGTCTTGTGCACCATCACCGAGGCGGCGTGCGCGACCGCCGACGACGCCGACGAGCACGCGCCACCGATCGGGGTTGGTCTCTGCGGTTTACCAACTGCTTGCTGATTGCAATCCCGTAGGAACACGCCATGACGACGCTTCTCGCGATCCTCCGGAGCCTCATGGATGCGAGCGGGCATGCGCACTTGATCCTCTCCAACGACCGGACGCGGATCTTGTCGATGGCCAAGGGCGGGTGGGAGCTCGACGAGTCGAGCGAGCCGGCTGAAGAGGCGCCGACACTCACCGAAGCGCTGCCCGGTATCCTCACGCGCAAGAGCTCGAGCAGCGACAAGAGCCGCGAGAACAAGCTCGGGTCGGCGTATGGCTCGACCGTGCGCGAGCGCAACGAGATGCAAAAGCAGAGCCAGCAGCTGCTCAAGCGCGGCATGGAGATTGCCGAGACCAAGAGCTTCAAGAAGGCGCTCGAGTACCTCATCGCGATGGGTCTCATCAAGGAGACGCCGCGCGACATCACGTCGTTTCTGCGCATTTACCACACGTTCTTCGACGAGAGCGACATTGGCGACTACCTCGGCGAAGGCGACGAAGAGTTCAAGCTCCACGTGCGCCTCACGTACGCACGCGCGATTTCATTTACGGGCATGACGCTTGTCGAAGCGCTGCGGCACTACCTCACGAACGGCGGCTTCAAGCTGCCCGGCGAAGCGCAGAAGATCGCGCGCATGGTCGAGGCGTTTGCGCAGTGCTACTACGACGACACGCACGGCGCGTCGTTCGGGAGCTCGGACACGATCATGATTCTAGCCTACTCGATCATCATGCTCAACACGGACCTCCACAACCCGCAAGTTAAGAAGAACAAAATGTCCAAGGACCAGTTTGTGAAGAACAACCGGGGCATCGACAACGGCAACGACGTGCCCAAGGCGCTCCTCGAAGACATTTACGACGACATTCTCGCGACGCCGATCCAGTTGAAAGGCCTCGCGTACACGATGGCGAAGCGCGACAGCAGCCGCAACGCCGACGCCGAAGTCGACAAGTTCCACGTCACGCTCGCCAAGTCGGTGACGCAGTCGGAAGACCTCACGAAAGACCTCGCGTTCTCCAAGTACACGTTCCACTTTTTCGGCGTCGACGCGAGCATTAGCCCCGACCTGGTCAAGATCTTATTCGAGCGCGTGTGGTTCCACTTTCTAGCACTCTCGACGACGATTTTGAGCAACCACCAAGCCGACGTGGCCATCGTGCTGCAGTGCCTCGACATGCTGCGCTACTGTATCTCGACGAGTCTCTTTCTCGAGATGCACACGGAGCGCCAAGCGTTTTCCAACCAGCTCACGAAAGTCAAGACGTCGGCGTTCGTCAAGGAGCCACCGACGACGACGACGACCAGTGCGGCACCGCTGTCGCCGACGCAGGCCGACGGCGAGCCCGACTGGCTCACGACCATCGAGAAGAACGCGGCGACGGCCGACCCGTGGACGGTCATTGGCGACATCCACGTGTACGTCAACAAGCTCAAAGAGTCGATCGAGAAGCGCAAGACGGTCGAGACGCTCACGTCGGTCGTGAAGCGCATCAACCACAGCCAGGCGTATTTGCACGACACGACGCACTTTGTACGCGAAGGCGACTTGACCAAGCGCTGCCGCACCGGGCGCAACCGCCTCTACCGCTTCTTCCTCTTCAACGACCAGCTCTTGTATGCAGACAAGTCGAGCATTTCGAGCAATTGGAACGCGCACCAGTCGCTGCGCCTGCGCCTCACGCGCCTCGCTGACATCCCCGACAGCCTCCTCCTCCGGCACGCGTTCCAGATTCTCAACCCGGTCAAGACGTTCACGGTGCTCGCCGAGAGCGCGGCGGCCAAGGCCGAGTGGATGTGGGCGATCGAAGAGGCGATCGCAGAGGCCAATAAGAAGACCAACCGCATCGCGCGCCGCCTCACGCACCACCATGGCAAGAAGCGCGAGCACAACAACCTGATTGCAGAGGCAGCGAAAGCGACGACCGACCCGGTCGTCGTCGACGTCAAGCCCAGCAGCACGGAGAGCGTCGAGACGGCGCACCAGCTTTGGCTCTTTCAAGTTCAAGTGTAGGCGCACCACTCACTCCATGCTAGTACACATTTGCATTGCTTGCTTGTGCTATTACATCCAGACGCATTACATGCGACGGTGGTCCAAGGCCGGCAGCTGGCGGCGCGTGCGCGTGATCACGTCGAGGTCGACGTCGCCGAGCACGAAGCCTTCGCCTTCCCGTAGCTCGGATACGATCTTGCCCCACGGGTCGATGAGCATCGACTGCCCCCACGTGCGTCGACCGTTTTCGTGGGTTCCGCCTTGGGCAGAGGCGAGGACATAGCATTGGTTCTCGATCGCACGCGCGCGCAGGAGAATCTCCCAGTGCGCTTCGCCCGTCACGTGCGTAAAGGCAGCGGGCACGACTGCGAGTGCGAGCGGTGCCATGGCGCGGTAAAACTCGGGGAAGCGCAGGTCGTAGCAGACCGAGAGGCCGACGCGGCCACACGGGAGGTCCACGACCGGGACTTGCGTCGTGGAACCAGCGACGATCGTGCGCGCTTCGTCAAAGGCCGCTTGGTTGCCATCAGGCGTGAAGCCGAAGAGGTGCACCTTGTCGTAGCGACCGACGACGTCGCCGCTTGGGTTGTACACGAGCGTCGTGTTGAGCACCTTGGTGGCGTCGCTCGGACACTCGAGCGGGATCGTGCCGCCGATGAGCCAGATCTGGTGCTGCAGCGCGAGTTCGCGCATGCAGTGCTGCATCGGCTGCTTGGCAGCGATCGGCGACGTCGTTAGCGCCTCGCGCAGGCCGACCTTGTCCGTCTCGTGCCGGCCGAGGATGCCCCAGTACTCGGGCAGCACGACGATGGAGGCGCCAGCAGCCGCGGCTTCGCCCACGATGCGGCGGACGGCGGCTATGTTGGGCGGCAGCGTGGCCCGCGAGACGAGCTGGACCGCAGCGACTGCCACCTTGGTCGCTGCCATCGTTGACAGATATTCGCTGTACCAGCAATAGAGCACAGGCATTGGCTATAATTCGCTCATCAAGCTCTGGCATTGGTTGATTTTTGCCGCACGGTCAAAAACCGAAGTAGGGCGAATTTCGAAGTTATGACATCTCGCAACTTGCGAGAATGAATTCGTTAGTCGATCGCGAGGATTAGTCGTTAGCGCGTACTACTTCCTCAGTTGCTTCTATTACCATGACAACTATGCACAGCTATCTATCTATCAACTATCTATCGATCTATCTATCCATCTATCTAACGCTTCTTTTTTCTAAATACCCCACCTAACCCGCGTTTGGCCTCGAGGTCACTGATGCGTCGGTCGCGCTGCAGCATCATGGCCGCAAACTCCTGATTTCGCACCCGGACCTCGTGCTCGTGTCTTGTTACTAGGGCGCTTGTAGCGACCGCGTGGGCTTCGGCGTCGGCTTGGCGACTCGCGTTGGCAGCGGCGAGAGCATCCTGCAGCGTCCGGATCTGCGCTCGGTGCTCGCTCTGCTGGACGTCGCGGACGACGAGCTGCGATACTCTTGCTGAGTGGGCTCTTGCCCGTAAGACGTCGGCGTCGTCGAGTTGCGCGAAGGCTTCTACGAGGCTCGCAGTGTGCCGGTTTGTCATGGCTTGCATCGCGTTCTGCAGCGCTTCGTGCTGCGTTCTCGCTGCTTGCAGTCGCTCTTGATGGACAGCACGTTGCTCGTCCATCGCCCGCGTCGTGTCCAGACGAGCTTGACGCTCGCGCTCCAAAGCGACCATCGACGCGGCCTCCAGTGCTGTGGCATGTGACTTGGCCGCTTGCAGCTCTGAGGCGAGTCGGTTGGTGGAGGCAGCCATTGCGTCGCGCTCGGCCGTCACGTCACGCAATGCGTTCTGGGCCGAGATAGCCTCTTGGGCGACGGCCGCAAGCACTCGTTTGGACTGGAACAGCTGGATCTGGGTGAATTTGGCGGCTGATGCGGCCGCTTCCATCTCCATTTCGTGCTTTCGTCGGCAGTCGGCGAGTGCTGCAATGGCCGCTGCAGCGAGACCCTTGACCGCCACGTTCTCGTGATGGGCGTGGGCCAGTTGTATTTTGGACGCGGCAGCGGTCGAGGTCGCTCTGCTGTCGAGTGCGCGGTGCTCTTGCTGAAGCGTGCTGAACGCGCTGCGGAGCTCGGTCATGTCGCGCTGCGCGCGCTCCTCGGTGCGGTGGAGCTGGATCTTGGTGTTGTGGAGCTCGACCTTGAGGTCAGCGCTGATCGTTGTGGCTGCCACACGCTGGACCCGCGCAGCTTCATGGAGGTCGGCGACTTGGGTTCTGAGCTCGGTAATTGCGGCGTCTCTGGCAGCAATCGCTGCGTCTTTGGATGCAACGGCTGCCTGCAGCGCCTCTGTGCTTTGGGCTGCGCGCTCGGTCGTGCGGTGGAGCCGAATCTTCAAATTATGTACTTGGACCTTAAGGTCGGCGCTGATCTCGGTCGTTGCCACGCGCTGGACCCGTGCGGCTTCATGGAGGTTGGCGACGTTGGCGGCGAGGTCATCAATCGTGGTGTCTTTGGCGGCGACTGTCGTCTGCAGCGCCTGGATGGTCTGGGCACTGTCAAGCAACGGTCGGAGCTGGGTGTCGTACGCTGCCTTGGCAGCAGTCAAGAGCTTGTAGACAAAAGGGCGGAGGCCGAGAAGCACGCGGCGCATCCCGAGGGTGCGGACGAGCATGGCCATGAGGAGGCCAGCGGCGAGGTAGCGCTGGGATTTGACACTCGTGCGCGGCATGTACAGCGCAAGGAAGCCAAGCATCGGCGTCGGCGTCGTCGTCATCATCGTAGAACAGTTCACGTTTGTAAATGAGGTCTCTTGCTTCCTCCTATGGTAAAAGCAGCCTCCGAGCCTTCTGTACGACGCCTTTTGCGTCACGAAGCGCTGGCTTTTGCGCGAAGTAAAATACTGCTGCGTAAAGGGCTCTGAACAGACCAGCGATCGCGCGGTTGCGCACGCAGAGGCTGCGGATCCTCACGCACCAAGCCGCTGGAAGCCGCCAACATGGAGCCCTAAACTACCTACTTGTAGTATTTCCTAGTCCCTCGATTGGTAACAGTACTGCATGATTAGAGTGCTAAAGTCCGCGGTGCATTCATTCCCGTGTGAGGGGCCTTGAGATCGCAGGAAGATTGCGTGCACATTTGGCGGGAACTGCCCAAATACCTCTGTAATCTGATACTTGGAATATGCATTCTCGGAGTGACAAGCTTTGGCCATTTCCCGATCTTCCAAACCGACGCCTCTGCAAGCATGGACGAGAGCGCGCTGGTCAAGGAGAGCTACACGCCAGAAGCGCGACTGATGCATGGGAAGAGTGCCATGTGACTAAAGGCAGCTGCCGGCCGGCGCTCCAGGTGCTACCGCCCCGCCGGCGACAGCGCAGGTCCGTGGCCATCGCTGGCCCTCGTCCTGCACGATGAGCTCTAATGATGGCTGTATGTAGAGTCCTGCTAGTCGCGGTAGGGGACGACCAAGCCGCGCCACCACCCGCGACAGGAACGGTCGACGCCAAGCCTGGTGTCAAGCTCGAGCCCCCTTGGACTCTACTATTGAGTTTCTCGAATCGAAACAACGCCACGCTGGGACAGTACCGGGTACTAGTATCTTGATAGCCTGGACACAGAGATAGTCTGGATACCAAGAACCGCGGAGTCGACCGGCGCGAGGAAGTGCATCACCTTCGGTTGACCTTAATATGATAACACTATGGAATGGATTGAAATAGTGGTTAGGTACCAGTGACGCGATGGGCTCAAAGGGCCTCGCTCGCACGCACGCACGCAATTCTTCTCACACGTTGGCAGCTGCTGCTTGAGTTTACGCAAATGGGCAGTTGGCTGCTTCGGCAACAGCCTTCGGCGAGGCGGGGGTGTCGAGAGCATGGACGTTCTCATTGGGCATGTGGTCACTCCAGACCGCATCGAGTGGAAGGAAGCGAAGCGGTGAGCACGCGTCATCGGGTGCTGGTAGAGCAAGCGACGTACTGTAGACCACGCGCTGGCGCTTTGCAGGTGCATTGTGTTCGACGCTCGGTGCTTCGCGCTTGCCAAGACACGATTTCGAGTGGTCCATGGCGGTAGTGTCGTCCCCAGCATCATCATCGCTCAAGGCCTACAAGTTCACCTTATCCCAGCAGCCAAGCTTGCACTGCTTGGTACTACCTCGTAGAGCGCTTCGCTGATGTGCTGCAAGCCAAGCAGTAGGCTTGCTGTCTCGAGGTTGGCCTGTGGCGACGAGGTTCCTACCCATCCGCAGTCGTAAGCGAGCGTGTCTCGTGAAGGACATACCTGCAGTGGACGCATCTTCACTGCCTGCGAGGCTTCGCACGGCCTTATCCGAGTTATCGCCCGCGGTGGCCTAGAAGAGACATCGTCATCGCATGCTGACGAGCTCGTCACGAAGCGCCATGCACCTTGTTCTTCGTGGCGCCGCCAGCGCTCTCGTCGCAGCCCGCGTCCTTCCTCGCCGCGTCCTCATGCAGCCGCTCGCTGCCCACGTCCGTTCCGGCTGCGGGCGTGCTTGACGTCGAGAAGATCGAGCCCATGACCGGATGCAAAAATGACAGCGGCAACGTTTCGCCCGGATAAAACCACGGTTTCATCCGGATAAACTGATACCGCGGGCAAACCGCGCCAACCGGTTGGTGCATCACCACCCCTGGGTAGCTACACTTGCCTGAGAGCATTTGGCTGCGTGCTCATGGCTGTGTCGGGAGAGGCGTGGGCTCGATCCTCGCTGTAGACAGACATGTCTCGTGCAGGACGGGGCGAAGGTCGCTGGACTTGTGATGTCCTGCCACTTGACTTGCATGCCGTTGGGGCTTGTGCAAAGCGTCACGTTCCGGCCACCGCCGCCACACTGCTAGTACTCTTCACATGCGGCGCTAAGGAGCACGAGCCACTGCCGCACGCAGTTGGTCGTCAGCGCGCTTCACTTGGGTACCATATTAGTGTGGCTGGGTCCAGTGCACGAGCGTACGCCAATGGTCCGAACCGATGACGGTCAACGTCTCGGTCAGCGACCGACGAGGTTGACGCAGTCTTGCTTGGTTGGGAAGAGCCATCGCTGAGCTGTCGAGGCTGCCATGAGAACGAACACACCTTTCAACGCATGACGAAACGACGTGACGATCTTGCTCCGCGGAAGCGCATGCGCCGAAGCAAGCGCGGGTGATCGCAAGGCGATCGCAGAAAGTGATTGAGACGTACGAGATGTACCGAGTGTCCACAGTCAACTGGCAGTAGCACATGCTTCACGTTGTCACCGGTGCCTTTACGCACACATGGAACGGTAGCTGTTATAATGGTTGACTCTGCGCTGCGTTTATAGACATCGAAGCGTGAGGCGAGAGGCCCATCGAATTGGCTTTTGAAGTAGAGAGTAAGCTCTGCGCTACTACGAGGAGCTGCCGGCCTCGCTCGGCGACGGCGAGCTAAGGTAGCAGTGATAAGGTAGCACCTGGCACAGTTGCGTGTTTTACGCCACATTGCAACATACGAGTCTATTACATGCATTTCAGAGGCGGAGATCTAAAAACACGGCTTTTTGGCCCACATGGCCGAGTACCGTAATGACGTATTCAGACTCTCAGTTTTCAAGTGGTGACACTCTCTGGGGTGCAGGTCGACGCCGCCCGATGCAGTCGTCGAGGGAAGAGGTCGCACGGCGCTGGATGGAGATGGTTCTCGGCGAGAACATCCACGGCATCTTCGTGGAAGCGCTCGAGGACGGCGTCATCTTGTGCTTACTCATCAACCAGCTCTACCGCGCCGTGGGCATGAAGCAGTCGAGCTGCCCGTTTGACGAAAAGCATGCGACCAAGCCCACGGGCTACCACGCGCGGCGACAGAACCTCAAGAACTTCCTCTCGTACGCCACGCCTCTATCGCGTTTACCCAGTGCGTCACGCTGCCTCCTCGTAGCGCCTGCCGCTTCTTTGGCGTGCCCCAAGACGACTGCTTTCGCCCGAGCGACCTGCTCAAGCGCCCCAACCCCGACAAAGGTAATACTACGCGCCGTCCTCGCGCCAATGCTCACCATAGCTTCTAGTCTACACGACGATTCTGTCGCTGCAGGCGGCCGTCATGCATCTCTCGCGCCAGCGCACGCCCGAGGAGCGCGCGTCGCTAGGCTCGCTCCACATGTCATCGTCGTCCTTCACAGCGGTACTCGATGTCGCCTCGACTCCTGGCTCTAAGGCGCCTTTGCGCAGGACATGGAAGACACGAAGATGCCCATCTCGCCCATCGTCGCCGAGGCCCCGACGCTGGTTGCGACGTTTGACGACAACGCACCGTTCGTCGGGCCCGGGAGCGCGTCGGCGTGGACGCAGCTGATTGCGCAATACGAAATGCAGCAGCTCCAGATGTACAGCACGCCGCCCGATGACGACGAGACGATCGCCAACGGCGGCACTGGGAAGCTCGCACATGACTTTTGGCGACCGAGGAGCGCGTCCGGATGCTCGTGCGCGAAGAAGCGTTCTGCAAACACATGCCAGAGGAGCTGCACGGCCAACTCTGGCTCATTTTGTCGGGTGCCAACGTTGAAATGCAGGAGAACCCGGGCCACTACAGCCGTCTATTGGCCACCGACCCGATCAAGTCGGACGATCCTCGTCCTCGTCGTGTGCTGACTTGGATACTACGTAGCGCGGAAGCCGTGCGCCAAATTGACGCCGACGTCGACCGCACGGTGGCCCCCGAGGATCCCGAGTGGTCGCTGGACCTCGTCGACGCGCTGCGCAACGTGCTCGTGGCGTATGCGGCACACAACCCGACGTTGGGCTACTGCCAAGGCCTCAACTACGTCGTCGCGCGCCTCCTGCAGTGTGTCGGAGACGAAGAAGCGGCGTTCTGGCTCCTAGAGCGCATGATCACGATGCTACCGGAGGACTATTACACGACCATGGTATGTATCCATCCGACGCTGCACATTGCTGGTTGTCTCACGTGCCGGCGTAGCTTGGCGTGGCGGTGGACCAGCACGTGTTTGCGTCGCTCGTCGCCCAGCAAAAGCCAGACGTCCTTCGCCACATTGAGGTACGGCGTGTATTGTATCAATGTGTCAAGATGAGACTGGGGTAGGGGTTGGGCGGGTTTGGCGCCGAGCTCTCGCTCGCGTGTACCGAGTGGTTCCTCACGCTCTTCGCGAGCCCGTGCAAGAAGGAAGTGACGATGCGGGTCTGGGACCTTCTTTTCATTGTCGGCAACGAAGTGCGGCGACAACAACAGCGCTCTCGTGCGTGGTCTCATGGGCGTTTAGGTGCTCTTCCGCGTCGCCCTTGCCATGATGCACCTCGAGCACGCCAACATTGTGCACTGCCACAACTACGGCGACGTCCTCACGTGCCTCAATCAGGTTCGGAACCTTCCGCACTGCTTTTGCTTGACATTGGCGTGACGCAGATGGGGCGCAACGAGTCGCTGGATCCGAACCTGCTGCTGCGACTGGCCCAAGAACAGGACATCCCAACGATTACGATCGAAGACCTGCGCGTGATCCACCGCCTCGAGCTCGCTTCGGGCATTGCCACCTCTGTGGCTAAGCATGCGGAGGCCGAGACGCCGCGCGGCAGCGCAGTCGCGTCGCCCTCCAAGCGCCGAAAGCACCGCGGGCGCCAGTCCTCCGCCGACCCGCTGCTGTCGTCGCGGTAGACGTTGCTCCTCTATGTATCACGGACTCCT
>NW_012156396.1:1190177-1220307 GCF_000151545.1 Saprolegnia parasitica CBS 223.65 | reverse complement strand
CGAGTGTGTCGCCGCCCGATATGCGCCGACACACGTCCGCTTCCGGCCACGGCGCGTCACGTGCAGTCGCTGAACGCGCGTCAGATGCACCTCGAGAACGCCCGCCTCATGCGCGACCGTGCCAACGTCGTATCGTACTTGCACCGAAAAGCCAGTGACGTGAGCAGCATCACGAGCCACAGCGCCGCCGGGAGCCCCGTGAGCGGCTCGGAAGTCGACATGTCATTTCGAGAGAGCTTTGGTTCGGACGACAGCGGGCGCCGCGTCCGCGGCCAGCGCACCAACTCATTTTCATTTCTCGAGCGACTCTCGGCCGACTTTAGCGGCGGCTTGCTCGAGGTCTCGGACGCCCACGCGTCGCTTCTCGAGTGCTAAGATAGAGTCGTCATGTCAAAGCGTCTTGTAATTGTTTTCCAGCGTCTGTCATTGGTTGATGACAAGCTCCATTGCAGAACGGTGGTCTCTGCTCGCCGATCGAGCGTGACGACAGCGAGTGCTTGATGGAACGACGGCAAGGACTGTCTCATGAGGCTTGGGTGTGTTGACGAAAAACTTAAGAAAAGGAGTACGACGCGGCCACACCCCAGTGGTCCGAGGGGTACATGGCTGCGTCGGTCGGAAGCGTGTCCTTGCCAAACGTCGTAAAGGTCGTCGGCGCGAGTCCGTGGCTGAAGATGCGGTCAAACCGACACTTGGCGACGTAGGCGACGCCGGGGAGGTTCTTGTTGACGCTCGTGTCCCACGTATGCTCGTGCAGCGGGTCGCAGCCGCACGCGACCCACGCATCGTCCACGCCCTCTGGGAGCGGCGCCTTGTCGCGGTTGCCGAGGTTCATGTCGCCGCCAAAGACCCACGGGTGATCGGACGTCGCAAGGACCTGGAAGCTCCAGTCGAGCTGCTCGAGGCGCACGGCGCGGTTGGGTCCGAGGCTTTCAAGGTGCGCGGTCGCCGCGACGAAGCGCTGGCCGCCCACTGTCGTCTCGAGCGTGTGCAGGCCCCGGCCCATGGTGCTGCGTGGAAAGTCGACGCGCTCGTAGTGGTGGACAGGCAGCGACCGCTGGAGAAAGATCATTTCCCCGTACGCGACATCGACCACGTCGCTCGGCGAGACGTACCCGAAGTGCACCATGCGCGCCTTGAAGAGGCGACACATGTCGGGCGTGACCTCCTGGAGGAAGACGACGTGCGGCTGCAACGTCGCGATGGTGTGGGTCATGCAACGAACGCGGTCGGACACGAGCACCTCGTCGAACCACACATTGAGCGACGCCACGCGCAAGGTTACCGGCCCTTCGGGTTCGGCCGTACGCGCTGCGGACTCGGTAGATGCACCAGTGGGCGTGGCGTCGGGGTCTGTCTTGCGCCGCTTTGCTGGGTGTTTCATCTCCCAACACGGTTTTTGGCCCACAATCTCTTCCTTCTCGTCGTCGTCGTCGTCGCTCGAGGCCAAGTCGACCACATCGGCGATCGGCCGTTTGGAGCCGGCGCTGGCCAGTGCCATGTTGAAGAAGGCGGCCCGTGGATCCGCCGCCACCGCATCTACGCATGGCCGTGAGCTGACGACGCCGAAGCAAGGAGTCTACCAGGGCGTGCCAGATCGCATGCTTCGCATGCGTCGCAGTCGGGCGTGTTGATGAGCGAGCAGCGCGGGCAGTCCCAATCCGCCCACGTTGGCAACGACATTGGCGGCAACTGTTGCCAGTCCGGATCCGATTGCTGTATATTACTTTTTGGCTCGCTATCATTATTTAAGGCGCTCGTAATCCGGTTGCGACGAGTGGACTGGATACAAGAACTGGACGTTCTACTAACGGGCGGCGAATGACCACCGAGCCAAAGAAGCCGACGCGGTTGGCGCTGTCGCTCGCCGAGAAGAAGCGGATCTGCGAGATCTACCAGCTCCAGGACAAGTGGACGCACCAGCAGATCGCCGATGAGTACAACCGAACGCTTGAGGACCCGGACGCCCGGCGCGTCGCCCGGCTCAATGTGACCAAGACGCTCAAGGACAAGGACAAGTGGCTCGCGATGGACCCATCGCTGCTTAGCCGGAAGCGCGTGCGTGGCGGCAAGTTCGAAGCGCTCGAGCATGGCCTCAGCCTACTGCTGCAGCAGGTGCGCGCCCAAGGCGGCCGGCTCTCGGACGCGATCTTGACCACGCACGCCGAGCGTCTCCGCGAAGAGTACAACATCAAGGAGGAGGACTTCAAGATCTCGAACGGGTGGGTCCAGAACTTCAAGCGGCGCCACAACATTCGCATGACCGCCAGCAGCGATGCGCCGTCGATGCCGACGCCGACGAAAGCGCTGCCACGCCCGTCGGACCTCGACACGGACAACTGGGCCGAGCTTATCCAGAAGCTCATTTTGGACAATAGCAACAAACCCGACGACATCTTTCACTTTGACGAAGTCCAGCTCTGCTTTGGCGGCTCGTCGTCATCGGCGACAACGAGTGGCCATCGCCTCGTGGTTGGCCTCATGACCAACATGGTCGGGAGCGAGAACACGGCGATGGCCTGCATTCGCAAGAGCACCGAGGCCGCGCAGTTCAGCGACATGATGAACGCGTCCGAGTACGTCCACGTCGACGTGTTGCCGCGCGCGAGCATGGGCAAAGAGCTCTTCTCCAAGTACATGCTGCACTTCAACGCCAAGATGGCGCAATTGGCGCGCCACGCCATCTGCTTCGTCGACCAGACGCCGAGCCACTGCTTGAACGGCCGCCCGACCGCCGCGTCGCAGCTGCAAGCGACGCGGATCCAGCTGTCGCACACGACGGTGTTTTTCCTGCCGCGCAAATGCCCGTCGCCCATCAACATGGGTGTCGGCCGGCTCTTCCAGCTCCAGTACAAGCTCGCCCACCTGAAATGGCAGCTCTCTTCCGTCATGGAGGCCCACGACGCGGACGGTATGCTGTCCGAGAGCCTCGTCCACCCCACGATTGCGCCGGAGCAAGTCCTCCTCTGGTGCGTCCAGCTCTGGAAAGACTTCCCCGCCACGTCATCAAGAGCCATTGGCGCAAAGCCGGGTGGGTGCCGTCCATCTGGATCGAGGAAGGCCACGACGTCGACGCGGTCCTCGCGGAGAACACGCGCCAGCAGATCCAGAGCGAGTGGCGCGCGCTGCATGTGATGATCTACGGGAAGGAGCCGCCGGAAGCGACGCCGATGCACGACGAGCCGCTCGCAACGCCAGACGACGACGAAAACGAGCCGCCTGTGCCCACCGTTCTCCACGACGACGTCATGCCTGCGATCACCAACAGCAGCGTCGCGCAGTCCGCCGTGACGCAGCTCTCGCTCTTCCTCCAGGCGCAGCCCGAGATGTTTACCGTCGACGACCTCAACGTGCTCCAGAGCATCTCCAACCGCTTGGTCAAAGACGACGCCGCGCTGCCGTTCCGCATGTAATCGTTGAATCAATTACATAGCGTCATCGACCGATATGTAGTGACTTGCCGTGCCGACGGACAGCCCATGATTGCCTTGCGGTGGCTTCTTGTTGAGCCGCGCCAAGCGCCGCATCTCGGTTTCCAGCAGCTTCTCCTTGCGCCGCTGCCGCACGAGCGTGTAAATGTCCGCGTCATTTCCAGGGAACCGGCGGAACGCGCCACAGTCGTGGCGCGGCGCGTACTTGTTGCCGAGCACATTTCGTCCTACGTCGTACGGTGAGCAAGGCGGACACTCCGTCACGACCGTACGGAGATAGCTGCATCGGCCATGCTCGTCCCAGCGCTCCTCGAGCTCGTCCTAATCCCGCTGTGGTGATGCCGGTAGTATCAGAACAGACGCGTCTCATACCTCGTCGACACCTTCGAGCCGAGTGGGCGACTCGAGCGATGGTGCAGGGTCGAGGAGCGCGGCGACTTGGCGATGCACGTGGGCGTGCCTTCCGCGAGAATTGTGCACGGAGGCGGCGAGCCGGCGCATCTCGTTGACCTCTAAGCTCTGAGAGATGCGTTTTTTCACATCGCACACAGAATATCGCACCGTGGGAGTGGCTGCTCGCATTGGCTACGCGTGCTGCGTGCAGCAGCGCGTACAGCTGCAACTGGGTCGTCGACGCCGCGTCGTCAAAGAGACTCACGGTGGTGACGAGGCGCGCGACGACGTCATCGACGCCCATGACGTCCCGCGGCACGGCCATCTCGTCGGCGAACGCGACGAGGCGCCGGAGAAGCGCGCCCACCTCCACCTCGAGGTCGCGAGATCCACCTGGCATGGCGACCTGAACCGATATATACACGCCGTTTCGGGTTGCGCCTCAAAAGTATCAAGTTGATACGATTACATGCGACCTGCGCTGGGCTGGCGCTCGAGCGTGCGTTGGATGTGTGGCTTGGTGCGCGTCTTCGGGGCGCCCTTGGATGCAGCGAGCGTCTCCGAGACGAGCTTCATACACTTGGCGCGGCTGGGGTGCAAGGCCGACCAGAGTTCGTGGCCGTCGGCGCTGCCAAGTGCAAATACCGATGCGTTCTTGCTGCCGGCGCTGCACTCGAACACGGTTGCTTGGTCCAGCTCCGTTCTTGACTTGCGCAAGTACGCGTTCGGGTCGATGGGAATCGCTTTGGTCGCTGGCCATAGCGCTAGCCGATGCAGCGTGAGCTCGGACGCGGCCGTCGTCTGGAAACACTCAAACGTCCACGGGTTTTGCGTCGACATCGCGAGTGGTGGCTGGTTGTTGTGGCAGAGCGAGACGCACGCCCGCACCGTTGCCGTGATGTGGACCACTGCGAGGTCGTGCTTGCTCGTGCAAGCGTACTTGCGAGTGCCAACCGCTATGACGTCCAGCGACGGCGCCTGGAGCATACAGAGCGCGTTCTCGCTGTCGTGCGTGATGCCGAGCACGTCAAAGTCGCGCTTGGTCAAAATAGCGCTGCCCTCGGCGGCCGCGAAGTCGAGGTACTGGAGCGGACACTTGGGAAAGCACACGTCGCAGTAGAACCCACCGCGGTTGTCTTGGATTGTATGCAAGTCGATGCGCCGCCACCGGCTGCAACGCACGTGGTAGACCTCGTTGCACTTGTCGTTGGCGCAGCTCAGCCGGTGCTTGTCCTTGACGGGCTTGGCGCACTTGGCACACGTCGTCGCGACGAGGACGCCGTCGTGGTTGAACTTTTGCACACTCTTGTACTGCATGGCGCTTTGAACCTACGCAATTCGAATGAGACTGTCGAAAGCCAAGCAAGTGTATCTAGACGGTGGCTTGCGCACGCTTGACGCTGTAGTGCTCCATCTGCAGTAGCAGCGAGAGGTTCGTGCTGATCGCAGTCGTAAAGACGAGGTCCAGGTTCTCGCCCGTGCTGCAAGATAGGTCAGAAGAGCGATGACAGTGCACGACGACGACCTCTCGAGCAGACCGGTGGCGTCGGACGAGTACGGGCTCGTCGTCAAGGCCAGGCCAAAGTGCATGCAGCGGGTCCAGAGAATCAGCGACAGTTTCCGCATGAATCCTTCCGCGGGCAGGCAGTAGATCGTCTGCGGCGGGTCGTCGCAATCACCATTCCGCTACAGCAAGGAGTACCTCGAGGCGAATGATAAAGTTGCGGTCCTTGCACAAGCACCAGAGCGTGGCTGCCGTGTACACGGCAACGTCTACGAGCCGCCTGCGTCAATACGCAGTGACGAGTCAACTACCTTCATCGTTGGTGTCGAGAAGCTTGAGGAGAAGCGGCGTGCCGTGGATCTCGTCCAAGTGCGCGTGGCACGCGGCGTGGAACGAGCAGTTGATGACTGCGCCCATGCAGATGCGCTTGAGCACGATATCCTGCGTGTTTATGGCCACTTGGAGCAAGTACGCGAGAGGACATTCGTGGCGGTACGACAAGCACGACCAGCTACGCCGGCTGTCACTGCGCCAGCGCACGTGTCGAGACACACCTGTGGCAGGACGCGATCGCGAGCCGGCCATTCTCGCTTTGCCCCAAGTTGAGAAGAATGCTACACCACGCATCGTCGTACTCTACATTGCAGATGCTACGTGGACGTACGCCGCCGTGCGCTGCTGAATCACCGAGTTCTCGGCGTTGCGCAAGTGCATCGCAACGACGTGGATGCCGTTGGCCGCCAAGATGGCTGCCCGCTTCGGCGCGACTTGCGAGAACTCCAGAAGGCGCAATAGCAGCTTCTCCGTGTCTTCAAACTTGCGCCCGAGGTCCCCGAGCTTCCCGAGCGTCGCCACGACTTCGCTGTACGTCGGTCGGTGCGGCTCGTCGGTCTTGCGCATCGACGTTGCCGTATCTAAATTTGCCATTCTCGATTCTGATTGGCCCGAGCGTCAAATTCGAACCACTCGCCGAGATGCTCCCGCGCGCGTGGCGGCGCCTGCGCCTCACGTCCGTGCCCAAGCTCTTTGCCGACTCGCGGAGCTGCGCCGCCCCGATACAGAGTCCTTTACCGGGTTTGAGCTCGTCTTCCTCGGCACGGGCGCCGGCGCGCCGTCCATCGAGCGCAATGCGAGCGGCCTCGTGCTCCAGCTCCATGGCGCCGCGTGGCTCTTTGACTGCGGCGAGGGCTCGCAGAAGCAAATGTTCCAGAGCAACGTGCGCGCAACGACGACGGAGCGCATCTTCTTGACGCACTTGCACGGCGACCACGTGTACGGCCTCCCGGGCCTCGTGTGCACGCTCAACTCGCTCTGCGGCCCCACCATTGACCGCGAGACGAAGCGTCCGACGCCCAAACTGATTTCGATCTACGGCCCCCGTGGCGTCTTTGCGTTCCTCAACACGGCGCTCAACGTGAGCCGCGCCAATATGACCAACATCCGCATCGCCGTGCACGAGCTCGTGCCACTATGCGACGCGCGAAGCAGCCGCAAGCGCGAGCGCGGACCGATGCACGAGGTAGTGCGACTGCATCGCAATGTATCCTCCTAAGAATCGTGCGTCCCATAGTGCCTGCAGCACCACTTGATCCACCCGGACACGAGCGGCGACACGCCTGTCTGGCACATCCTCGACGACGCCACCTATCGCGTCCGCGCTGGCTTCCTCCAGCACACCGTGCCTTGCTTCGGCTATGTCGTCGAAGAGCAGACGCGGCCAGGACACATCAACGCCGCCCTCGCCAAAGCCCGCGGTCTCCCGCCCGGCCCGCTGTACAAGGAGCTAAAGGAAGGCCGGGCCGTGCCACTGCCCGACGGCTCGCTCTTGGAACCGAAAGACGTATGCGAGCTCTCTTGTTGAGCGCACTCGAAGGCAGCATAATTAGGTCATGACACCCCCGATTCGCGGCCGCAAAGTGGCCATTCTGGGCGACTCGAGCGACTCGCTGGCCATGACGGAGCTCGCCCGCAACGCCGACGTACACCTCTCTGCCTCGTGCCATGCGCTCTTCTTACATGGCTGTAGGTCTTGGTGCACGAGTCGACGCTGCCGCACAGCATGCTCGCACAGGTCAACATCCTACATCGAGCTACCGATGGAGCGCTGATAAAGATGCGTCTCTTAGGCCGTGCCCCGAGGACACTCGACAAGCTCGATGGCGGGTGCGTTCGCCCGGCTGAGCAACGCGACCCTGCTCGTGCTGACGCACTTCAGCAGCCGGTTTAGCTACTCGCGGGCGAGCGCGCGCTCGGTGCAGTCGCTCGTCGACGAAGCTCGCGCCGCGTCCGGACGCATGGCGGTCGTCGACGCCAGTGATTTCTTGCGCGTGCGCGTGCCACGTCACGACCCGCGCACGAAATAGGACGATTAAAAACGACTTTGTTTTTCGAGTCTTGCTTCTGTGTCTACTGCTGCGAGCCGAGAAGGCGCTGTAGGAGCGCGGCTTCCGAAGCAACGTACGCGGCGACGACGGCAGCGTGGGCGCCCGGTTGTTGCTGCAGGCTCGCGAGCTGCGCTGCTGCGGCCTGCGCCAGCAGTGATTTGGCGCGCGCCGCCACCTCGTCGGTCCACGGCAGGAACGCAGGAAGCGACCGAAGCGCTGCGCCGAGGCCGGCCTTGTCGAGCAGCAGGACGTGCGTCGTGCGTTGGTCAATGGCCGCAGCGAATGCGCCGTCCGACGTCACGCGGACCAGCGCGGCGTCGCCATCAAGCGTCGCGCCGAGCTTGGTGAGCACCATCGCCCGCACCTTCCAGAGCGCGTCATCGGGGCCTGCGACGAGGCGCAGGCGGAGCGTGTCGTAGGCGTTGACCGGAAGGCAGAAGCCAGAGTACACGAGCAGCTCGGCGTTGGGGCGTGGACCGTAAAAGATGGTGAGCTGCTCGCCGGGCGCAAACGACGTCATAGCGTCGCAGACCACGCCGCGCTGCGCCGCCTCGAAGTACGTAGTGATGGCGCCTGGCGCGTGGTTGCAGAGGTCCCAGCCAGGAATGAGCGCGAGGGCGCGTGGGTCGGCGGGCGTCGGCACGTTGTTCTGCCGCGTGAGCACGACGGACGTGGCCCAGAGAAAGTTCTCGAGAGTAAAGGTCGATATCGGAACGAGCGAGAGACTCGAGAGACGCGCGTGCAAGTACGTGTACTGCTTGAGGCCGTTGTAGAGGAGCTGGACGGCCGGTGCGTACGCCATGGTGGACATGAGGGCGGCAAAGTCGTCGCCGCTGTAGTCGAACGGAAGGTAGAATCGCGATGGCAGAATGCGCAGGTACGCTGCGAGCGGCGACTTGGCGCCTTGTTGCATCTCGTACAAGAGGCGGAGCGCTAGCATGGCCGATGGAAACTGGCTCAAAAGCGGGTCGGCTTGCAGCGGCGCAAAGCTCGGTAGCTGCGCCGTACTCGACGTCAAGAGAAGGTGCTCGGGCACGAAGAGCACGCGCTCGCCCGCCGCAATCGCACATGAGGCCACGACGCCATTGCCCTGCGCAGGGCCCATGTGCCGAAACGTGTACTTGGCATCGCTGGCCCCGACTGCACCGGCGAACCACGCCTCAAAGTCGGCGAGGTCCGCCTCGGTTGACGGGCGCGCAATGGGCGCGGCCGCGCGATCTGTTCTCCGGATAGCTTGCACTGCGTTGGCGAGTTGCGCCACAGCCGACGCGTTGCTTAATAGGCTTGCGGACGACGGCGTCGCTCGCAGCAGCGGCAGGAGCGTCTCCATGGTTCAAGGCGAGCGCTTTGTGGCATCCGGATGATACGACCGGATAGGAGAAGGGCGATCGTGCAGCACGGCGAGGACCCCTGCGATCGTAGTCGTATACATCATGTTGGTGGTTATGCAGTAGCTACTAGGCTTCGTCGTCGATGGTCGACGAGCTTGGTCGCATGCCGGGCACATACTGCGGGTGAAAGCGCTCGATGCAGTTGGCGTAGACGAAGGCGCCGCCGAGGCCACCAAAGATGGGCGCGAACATGGGTACCCAAAAGTACCCGTTGCCGTAAACAAAGACGTCGCCGCCCCAGCCCGCCATGAGCGTGAAGAAGCGCGGGCCAAAGTCTCTTGCGGGGTTGAGCGCAAAGCCCGTGTTGTAGCCAAACGACATGGCGATGCCGGTGAGGAGCATGCCAATGATCGCGGGGCGGCTTCCGGCATCCGCGGGGTTGTTGCGCTTGTCCGTGATGGCGAAGATGCCGAGCAGGAGGAGGAACGAACCGACGATCTCGTCGATGAAGCCTTCCGTGAGCGTCATGTGCGCTTTCGGGTACGTCGCAAAGATGCCGGCCGTCGTCTGGTCCCAAATGTTGAGGTAGAGGAGCGCGGGGCGGTACGCGAGGTACACAAACATTGCGCCGACGAACGCGCCGAGGGTTTGGCCGCCAATGTAGTAGGGCACGTACGCCCAGTCGAGGCGCTTGAAGACCGCCATCGTGATGGACACGGCGGGGTTGAGGTGGCCGCCCGAGACGCCGCCGGAGACGTAGATGCCGAGCATGAGCGCGATGCCAAAGCCGATCGAGATGGACATCCAGTCACCGGCGAACGCGGTCGCATCCAGCGGGTTGCTCGTGAGCTGGGCGTTGCGAATCTCCATCTGCTGCGAGATGACGGTCTGCGCGACGACGCCGTCGCCGATGAGGACGAGGATCATGGTCCCAAGGCCTTCCGCAAAGGCCTTCCGCAGCTTGTCCTGCATGAGGTTGCGCGTCTCGGGGATGCTGTCGATGACCGCGTCGTCTCGGTCGTCGTCCGTGGGCTTGAACATGCTGCTGTGCGGTCGAAGTCGACGATTGCTCACTGACGTTGCCACGCGCAGCCAATCGCATCTAAAAATAGGCTTTCGCGCGCTGTGATTGGTGGATATTTTTAAGACCCAACGGTCGGCGACCCTCCGCCATCAAGATCAAGATGGACGCCACGCGCGTCGCATGGCATGGCTGTGGCCGGACGATGGAAGGGTGGAGCTACATGCATGTACCCGCAGGCTGCTTCCTCTTGGATGCCCCTCGTGGGACCAAGAGCATGGGGCTTGGGCTACGTCGGGCGAAGGCGCATGGACGTTTGGCTACGGCCTAGCGGTGGCGGTGGATCCCTCGCCATGACCGCCGCCTTGCTAGCAGCCCGAAGTCGAAGCCACTGGGCGTCGTTTATACATTACAGGGTCAAGTAGGAGGATAGTAAGTGTGTTCTACGGCTAGCTACGGGTCTCGGGCAGCTTTCGCGCCATCGTGTCGGCAACGACGAGGTCGGCCAGCGCCCTTGCAAAGACGATCTGGTCGACGTTCGTACACGCTTTTCGGAGCAAGAAGGGCACGAACGCGTCCTTGACTTCGCGCTCGAGCGGGTCCTGGAAGTGGCCCGTCGTCACGAGGTTCGTAAAGACGCTCGAGTGCAGGTCCGAGAGGTAGTGCTTGGCAAAGGACCGCGCCGCGAGCTTCTCCTGGAGCTCGGACTGCGCGACGAGTCGCGCCTTCTCCTCTTCGAGACGCCGCTGCTTCTCGTCGTACTTGCGCTTCGCTTCGGCTTCGAGCCGCTGGACCTCGGCGAGCTCGGCGTTGCGCTGCTGTTCAAAGATATCTTGGCGCAGCCGAATCTCCTTGATCTCTTCTTCTTCTAGGACCTCCATGACCGAGACTTCGAGTGCTTTCCCCACTAGCACCTCGAGGATCGGCGCCACCTCCAGGTCAAAGTCAAAGAGGTCGCCGGCCTCGATCTGCGTCGACGCGTCCGTGCCGCTCTTCTGCGGCACGAACGTCGGAACGGGCAGTTGGTCCAGGAACGCTTCGGTCTGCGTCTCGACGTCCATCTCGGGCACCTTGTCCGTGAGCTCCTCGAGGTAGTTCTCTGTCTGAATGTCCATGTGCTGCCGGCCGTCCATGGGTGGCGGCGTCGCGGGGCGGTCGTTGCGCTGCGGTGGGAGCTCCGACGGCGACGGCTTCTTCTTGAGCTTCGGCTTCGCATCCATCGACTACGCAGACGGCGTGAGATGGGGTGAATACTCCTCGAATGAGATGCCACATACCTCGGGCGCGGGCTTGCCGCCGGCAAACGTGCTGCCTCGCACGATGCGCCGGTCAAACATGAGGTTCTGCGACTTGTCGACGCTGCTATTCGAGCCGATGAAGTCAGCGTCCAGAAGAGACGGCGAGGGCGTACGAGCTCGACGGATCCCGGTACTTGGACCGCTTCACAGCGACCGAGCGCGGCGCGGCCGAGTACTCGAAGCCGCCCGAGCCTTGCATCGGTCGTCTCTTCAAAATGGAGAAACCTCGGGCGTTATCGACAACAACGGTCTGCTATATTTACTTTCTTGGTCGCAAAAGCCACGCCGCCTTCCTGCAAATGCTCAAGTGCTCGCCTCGGCGTCATGCACTTCGGTAGGCGCCCGTGAGGACGATGCTCGGCCAGCCTGTCGGGACATGGACGCGATGTATGCTTTCGCCGCCCATGGCCAAATGCAATGAGCAACACCAGCCACCGAGATGAGAGGCGACGCATGTTCCGTGGCCGGCTGCGATGACGCCATGCGAGGGCCGCCGCCTGGCTCGGCCATGCCGATGCCATGCCGGGAGATGTTGATGGGTTGCGACTTTTTATTCAATTTCTAAAAATAAGAAAATAAAAACAGGGCCAACGGGATTTCCGACTTCCATCAGTTGGCGGGTACTCGATGAGCACGCTTGAGGCAGGGACGAGCGAGCCGTCGATCGAGGACGAGCTGCTGCTGCTGAGCGACGAGCGCCAGCGCGACTTTAGCACGCTCACGGAGCTCGTCAAGAAAAGCTGCACGGCCGTGTTTAGCCAGCGCCTGCTCTTCATGACCTTCAAGGACGCCAGCTACTCGGTCGCGGACGCCTTCCAGCGCATCTCCAAGCGCGACGAGGCCAAGAAGCGCACGCGCAATGGCGACGATTTCGGCGCGTCCAAGCGGCAGAAAAACTCGCGCATGTCGCTGCCCGCGTACGTGACCACGGGTAGTCTGTGGTCGCCGCCCATTGCCGAAGAGGCCGAGTACTCGGACGCGTACTTTGGCGTCGCGAGCTCGGCGCCGCCTCGTCTGGACAGCGATCGGCTCGGTTTTCTCATCAAGAACGAGGTGGGCGTCCCGCTGAGTCAGTCGAAGGCGTCGCAGCGTGACGACGACGACGACGACGTCATGGACGTGACGTACATGTCGGATCTTCCAGAGCGCAACGAGGCCGACTGCTTCAACCACCTCTCGAGCTACTGTTTGAAGCTGCGCGAGCCCAAGCCGGAGGCCAGCGCGGGCACCCCGACCGTCGAGCAGACGCGCAGCCTCCAGCAAATGTTCACGACGCTCGTGGCCGTGACGACGGACGAGACGCTGGCGCTCACCGAGGCAGCGTGCGCCGCCTACAACGCTGCCGAAGCCTGCAACACGAACGACTTTGACCGGGCCGACGAGCTCGTGCTCTTGCAAGACATTGTCATGGCACTGCCGCACGCCGACGACCTCGACCGCCTGGTGCCGTGTCATCCATCGAACAGTACACGCGTCTCATACGTTGAATATGTAGCGCAAGGTTGTGCGGCCGACCGAGGACAGAATCGCCGACCTCGAGAGCACGGTGCAGATGACGCTCTCGGCGCATCCGTCCGACTGCGAGACGAACGTCGCCGTGCTCCATGCCGTCTGCCTCGCCTACGCCACGCGCATGCGGGCGTTTGTGACGGCCAAGGAAGACCTCATGCGCCTCCATGCGGCGGTTTACAAGGACTTTACGCACCTCGGCGAGCGCATTGCAGCCAAGATGGCCACGAGTGCCACTGGCGTCGCCAACGCCGACGAGATGCTCCAGGACAAGCAAGCCGCGGAAGAGAGCGCGGCGGCGGCGGTCCAGGCGCTCGTCGAAGCGGCGCGTTTAAAGGCCGAAGCGTCCGGCGTCACGGCGAGCGCCGCGGTGATCCGGGCGCAGCGGTCCGTCTTTGCGGACGAGGCCAATACGGAGGCGGTTGCTGCGCTCGCGGCACAGGCGAGTGCTGAGCTCGACACGGGCGCGGCCTTGAAGCTCTGGCGCGCTGCCCGGGACTTTCACGCGTTCTACGAGGCGGCCAAGGCCCTTCTGGACCACGTGGAAAGTGCGCGGCTCAAGACGATGGACGCGGCGGTCACGGCGGTATGCTGAGACACGACTGGGGCGCTGATGCATGATGGCGTTGTGTAGCTGGCGACCGAGGCGCAGAGTGCGTCGCGCATGGGGCTGGAGAAACTCCAAGGCACGCTGCCCGTGCTTTGCAAGGAGCTCGCGCACCTCGAAACAACGCTCGACCAGCGGGCCAAGCACGCGACCCGAGAGCTGCACTGCCAAAAGGTCAAGCTCGAGACGCACACCCGGCACCTCGGCAACATGGTCAAGTTGCGCCGGCAGGAAGTGCTCGACATGATGGCAGAGTTTGAAGAAGTGGTCGTCTTGTGCAGCAAGGGCCTCGCGACGGCCGCGAACCAGCAGCGCGCGCTCTGGGCGATGCTCAAGGACTTGGTGCCGAAGGCGTCGTTGGAGGCGCTCGTCCGTGCGTGCCGACCGCAGCTCGCGCCGCTCAAGAGCCCGTTGCGTCACGTCTTTGCCGATTTTGCGCACATTCCGGCATCACCCGTGGCCGTCCGCCACAATGCGTCGCCGTCGCTCCTCCAAGCGCCAGCCGCCCAAGCACCACCTTCGTCGCTCCAAGCTCCAGTCGCCCAAGCGCCGCCGGCACCTGAGGTCATCATTCGGCCGGATGCGCCAACGTCACCGCGGTCGCAGGACCTCGTTGTCCCGCCGCCCAAATTCAAGGTCGGAGCGTATCAAATGATGCACGATTCTCTAAATCGTAAATCGCTAGGTGGGCGACCATGTCTTTGCCAAGTTTGCGAGCGGCAGCGGCGCTCTGTATGCGCCGGCGCAGGTCATTGGCGTGCTTCCGAGCCGCGTCTACCTCCTCGTCTTTGCCGATGGCGACCAGTACAGCCTCGACGAGCTCTTTTTGTTTTCGCCGGCCGAGCACGACCAGATTCAAGTGGCGGCCAGCGCTGACGCCCCGGCCCGAGGCGGCTGCGCGCTCATGTAATTGTCGACGCAACATGCATGCATGATCCAACGTCTTGCCTTTGTTACGAACGCAACGAGGTGCCTTGGTATGTGGGACGTAGGGCCAACATGGGAAGAGACGCGCCAGACAGGGCGTTGATCGCTGAACGCGCTCGTCGCACAGGTCGGGCGCCGGGTCGCAACCGACTGTCGAGTCGGGTTCTAGAAGGCGAGCGGCGCGCGGCCCTGAAGCAGCACTTGGCAACCTGCAGCACGCATGGCACGCCACATGACAGCCACCGACAACTTCGTCGACCTCACGACGCCCGACTTGCCTCCGAAAGTGACCGCCGCCGTCGCCTCCTTCCTCCAAGACGGCCACGAACCTGCACTCGCGACCGAAGCGCTCGGCTTCGCGCTGGCACCGTCTCTCCGAGTCCTTCTCACGCAGCTGCTGCCGCGCTTCGCCGCCAACGTGGCGGCCAACCCCGCGTTTGACGTGAGCGCGGTCACTGCGACGATTGGCGAGGGTCTCGCACTCACGCCCGAGTACGCTGTCGTCGAGTCCGCCGCCGGCGACAACGACGACGACGAGTGCACGGCCCTTGGCGACACGAAGCGCAAGCGCCCCATCGGCAGCTTTGCGACCTTGGAGCATGACTGCGAGCGAGCGTACTCCGCGTGCAAGCAGGTCGTCCACGGTCTGCACGGAGACGACGCGGCGCGATCGGCCTTTGTCGCCGACGCGGCGATCGTCCGTCAACGTCTCGCGAGCGCTGCGGCGATACCCGACAGTGCACTGTGCGCCCTTCGCGCAGAGGCCACCGCGGCGCTCCACGTGGTCAACGCGAGCAAGGCCAAAGAGGTGGAGCTTGCATTTGCGCTGGAAGCGCTCTGGCGAGCCAAGCGCGCCGAGCTGCCTGCGTCGACCAAGGTCGAGGTGGACCTGGCCGTGTACAATGACGCTGCCAACGTCGCGGCGGTCGACACGATGGCTGCGATGGCCAAGCGCGGCGCCGCGACAGAGGCCGCCGCGACCATCCTCGACAGCATCGAGGTTCATATCGCCTGCTACGAAATGGTCGTGGCGGTGCTGCACGAAATTTGCTGCCTGCGCCACGCCGCGTTGAAAAGCACGGCGGCGGCGGTACCAGCCACGCTAGCTCTCTCGATGGCTATCAACTAGGTGCGTAGATGGACGCGACGTACGCGGACGCGGTGGCAGCGACGCGGGCGCAGCTGCACCTGGACCTGCCGCGCCTCTGCGCCTGCCTCCTGCGCTTTGACACGCACGTGGACGCCAAGATGCGCGCCAACGACGGCTACAAGGCCGACAAGCTGCGCAAACTGGACGAGCTCTGCTTCGACTTGCCGCCGTCCAGCGACCCGGAGGCGTGCACGCGGTTGCGTGGCAAGATCAAGGCCAAGACAGCGATTGCCGAAGACCTTTTCGCGCATCTCGAAGAGGCAGCGACGAGGCAGCAGTACCTCTGGACCATGGTGGACGACGTCCTTGGCGCCACCGAGTGTCGTTGTCTCCTCGACGCCTGCCGCCCCCAGTGGTCGGTCATGACACCCGTGCTGCGCGATGTGTTTGAAAGCGTCGAGCTGAAGGGCAAGATCGAGGTTAGCGAGCCGATCAAGGCCGAGACTGTGGCCAAGGAGACGGTCGCGCCGCCGACCAAGTCATTTTCGAGCTACTTTTGGTAGTGGGCTCGCAAGACTTGCACAATCTGTTGCATCAGCTATCGTGTACTAATAAACGTTCCCAGCGTTGATGCGCAGACGTTGCTGGGTGGCATGGAGGTCGTGCTGGCTCCCGAGACAGATAGCGAATGTGCATCTGAAGGGTTGTTGCTGGGACCACTGCGTGCGCTGCCATGTGCTCTTGCGCGAGTATGTACACGGGAGCTGTAATGTATATAGATAGTAGGAGCGTCACGGCCTAAACGACGCCCTCGTCGATCGGCACCGAGTCTTGGTGGTCGAGCGTGAATGGCTTCTCGTCGTCGGATGTGATCGAGTGACTGTGGTTGGTCGGGCTTTCTTGGAGGTTCTGGATGGTATCGCCGACGCTCTCCGTGTCGCTAAACCCGTCGACTTCAATAAATGGCGGGAGACGCACGTCGAGGAGGGTCCGGTGGTCGACCGCGATCTTGCGCAAGGCGCCTCGGAAGAGCTCGAGGAGCGCTTGCTGCTTTTGCGGGTTCCCTCCTCTCTACGCCATCAACTCGTTTAGTCATTCGCTGCGACGAGAGGCGACGCACCGCTTTGATCGAGAGGAGCGCGGCTTCGCTGCTCTCCATGGCGTACAGCAGCGCCTATGTACATCATCAATAAGAACACTGCCGTTGAAGAATGGAAACGCAAATCAACCTTGGTGAACTGCGGGAGGTCAATCATGTCCGGTAGCTGGTCCGAGTCACTTTGAACGAACGCACGCAAGTAGACGTGCGCCACGAGCACCTCGTTGGCGACTTCGGGGTAAAGGTACCGGAACGAGTCGGCTGCGACAAAGTTATCGGGGTCCCACACTGGCCACGTCGTCGCCGACTTGGCATTGAGCGCCATCTTGGCTTGCTCGCTCCGCAGCGCATCCCGGAGCTGGTCTTGCATTCTATCGAGCCAGAGGAAATAACATTCAATACCATCAAGTAGCCAGTGCGTACGAGAGTGTCCACACCAACGTGGGTTGGTAAATAGGCTCGGGAGATTGCAGACTGCAGAGAAAATCCAGTGTCGACTTGCTCAAGAGCTACAAGACACAAGCGTCAAACCTTCTTCTACACTTAATGGTCGTACCTGCACGAGCCCGGGCGTGTAGAGCTGTGTCAAGGCCGCAAAGGCGGGCGTCATAGCGTGTCCTGGCTCGGGCAAGCACGCCTGCAGCACCGACGCGGCGAGCTCGACCGTGTCGTGTGTGCGCGGATCGGCCTGGTCCACGGCGATACACACGTCGCTGATTGAAATGAGGCCGCCCGCATCGATGAACACTTGCTGCAGTGCCGGCAGCACGCACAGCTTTTGAAGAAAGCGGAGACACACGGTTGCAACCTACCAAGAATGTGACTTGATGCGTAGCAGACGTCCGTGGTACTTTATCGCTGTTTAGACCTTGAATGTGGCTCGTCGAGGCGTGCGCAATGACGCTTGTGATCCAGCGCGGGTGGTTCTGCAACGCGGCGACGCCGTCGAGCGACTGTGCCATGGCTGCAAGCGTATCCAGCAGCGCAGTCAAGAGCGCCATGGCCGAGCCTTCGTCACAGGGCTGCTCCTTTAGAAACTGAAGGAAGCGCGGATGCAGCGTCTTCTCGAGCGCGTCTCGAAGCAGCTGCATCGTCTGCGGGGAGCACAATGTGGTCAAGCAGGCTCGGGCATTCACGTTGCCGAGCTCGGGGGCGATGAGGAGCCGGCAGATGCGCAGACCCTCGGCCGTCCGCTCCTACATATCGGTCACAATCCGAGACGATGTGCGTTGAGGGGTACCTGGTCCACTTCGCCCAGAAGCGTCCGGCGCAGCGGTTGCAAGAGCGCATCAAAGAGTGCGTCGTCTAGAGCGATATCGTGCGGGGATGCTGGCAAGAAAAGTGCGAGGGCCTTTAGTGCGAGCACTTGGAGCGCCATGGGGTCTGGACTGTCGTCGCTAGCAAGGTTGATGCCGTACAACGACCTCGTGCGCGACAGCACGACGTGCCGCGTGAGCGCCATCAGCGTTTCTTCGTACATCTCTCGGCTCCACTCGGCGCGAAAGCTGCCGTGGCACTCGACAAACGACCGTAAGAAGAGGTGGCCAACGGGAACGTCAAAGTCTGGAAGCACGGTCTGCTTGTCCTCGTCGACGTCGTCGTCTGTCAGCGGCAACGCCACATGCAGCGTTGTCGCAAGGGATTTCAAGAGCTTGAGGCGGAGCGCCGCGCTCCAAATGACGTCGGCGGACTGGATCGTGTCGTGGTTGAAGACAGCAGCTAGCACCATGGGCGTTGGCAAGAGCAAGTGCATACCGCAGCCGCGAAAGCCCACGCTCGTCTCCAGCAGCGACTGGACGTCACTTGGCGAGTAGTGCGCCGCGAGGAAGCTCGCCGCCGCGATGCACATGCCCTTGTTGTGGACGTTGGCACTGGCAAAAAATACCAAAGGGAGCAGCGACCGCGTGTAGATGAGCGAGTCGTCCGTCTGAAGGTGCGAACAAATGTGCGAGAGCAGAGAAATCAGCGTATGCAGCGTCTTGTGGCTCAAGTATCCAGACGTGAGGAGCCGGCCGAGCGACATGCGCGCGTTCAGAACCTGCGGCACGAATGCTTTGGCGCGCTGGAGGATGACGAGAATGATGTTGACGCCGGCGCGCACCATCGCATCGACGTCTGCCGCCGCGTCATCGTCCTTGGCGCTCGACTCTTCCTGCGTGTATTCGACGTCGAAAGTAAGGCGCAAGTGGAAGCTCTCGTCGTCGCCGCCTTCGCTCAGCGTCGACGCCATGCTGAGGCGCGACGGCCGACCTGCGATTCGGGTTGGCGCCTGCTGCAGCACAGACAGCACGACCGAAAGGATGGACGCGTAAAAGGGCGAGAGGCTCTCGGTCGGGCGCGTCCGGGACGTGCTAATGGCGACGTGGAAGAGCAGAAAGGCTTCGCACGCAAAGCTTGGGTCGACATCATCCACCGCGAGCTGACGGAGCAGCCCCGCGACAGGCAGCTGGCCGTTGAACGTCATGGCGTACCGACGCATCATGAGGCGAAGGCACTTGACGCAGCAGTGGCGCCAGTGCGCATTCTCTTCGACGCTCAGCCGGTCGGAGAGATGCCACGCGAGGACCATCAAGTCGTCTACCTACAAGATACAAGCGCCTCGCGATTGTCGGACTAAGGCCTCGTGCATCGTACCTCGAAGGGATCTGCGAGGTTCGCGAGCTTCGGGATCAAGTGTTCAATAAAGTACCCGTGCACGATGAGCTCGGACGCAAACGAGGCGTATGTGATTTGGAACTGATCGTAGTCCCAGAGCACCATATGAGGGCCGCTGCTCGTACGCACGGTCGGCGTCGCG
This sequence comes from Saprolegnia parasitica CBS 223.65, assembly GCF_000151545.1. Classification (NCBI taxonomy): domain Eukaryota; phylum Oomycota; class Saprolegniomycetes; order Saprolegniales; family Saprolegniaceae; genus Saprolegnia; species Saprolegnia parasitica. The sequence continues at coordinate 1,200,916 of NW_012156396.1, read as the reverse complement.
GCGACTTTGGCTTCAAACGATGCGATTTCATTGCGGAGTGCGCTTTGGAGTTCGCGAAGCATGGGTGCACGCCACACTAACGTCGGTCGCTCGTGCGCTTGTCGCGTTGCGAGGAGCACTTCGGTCCACTTTTCGCCCTGCGCGCGCGCGTCCTGGAGCCATCGCTACGATACAAGCCATGGGGGTGCCATTCGTTTTCTAATGCGCGCACCTGAAACTCGAGCGGCGGGCGCGGCCCGATCGACCCGGACGCGGAAAACTCGGGTCGGAACGGAAAGCCCATGTACGCAAAGTCCACCGGGATCGACTTGCGCTGCGTGACCTTGGTCGCCTTCTTGAGCGTCGCGATCGAGTACTTGGAGACGAGGTCGGGCCGGTCCTCGATCGGCACAAAGAGCTCGACAGGCAAAATACGATACATGGCCGCTTTCGACCGCGCATTGCCCGCGCAAAACATCTCGACGAGCGCGATCGACTTGTCTCGGATCGCAACCTGAAGCTCGTCGGCCGACGGTACCTACATATAGAGAATCCAGACGACGACGATGGCACGGATGGACGACGTACGTCATCGAGGGCCGCCGCAAGCATGTACAGGAGCGCGCCGGACTCGCGCGCCGAGTCTTGGATGAGCGTGACCTGGTCGAGGCCGGCGAGCAAGAACAATTCAAAGAGCAAGTCGACGCTCACGTGCCGGATCATTGGATCTTCGTGGTGCGAGAGCCGAAGCAGTGTCTCCCGCGCCTGCAAGAGCGACTCGGCGGCCTACGCAGTACGAGGATGCGATGAGGACCGAGGAGGCGACGGAAGAAATGAACCCGCTCCAGCGTCACAGGGTCCGTCGTCTGCTTGTTGGAGATGAGCGTCATATGGAAGAGCTGGAGCGCTTGCTGCAGGATGCTGCTTGAGCACGCGTTGTGGCTCGCATCGTCCGACGCGACGCTGTGTTGCGCGACGAGGCTGCAGAGAACCGGGTACCCGCGGTCGTCGGCAAAGGTGCGTTTGTTCATCATCTCCATCTTGTCGCCAATTTCGGCCGACTTGAGACCTGTCGGCCGCAGCATCATGATGGTGACGACCTGGAGCACCGAGAGCGCGAGCACCGGTGTCCACATCTAGGCACACGCTCAAGTATGGGCGAAGACACAGCGCAGAGATACCATGCACGTGAGCAGCGGCTTTGTCGAGTACTTGGGCACGAGCTTGTGTAGGTCGCGCCACTTGAGGATGCGCTTAAGCGTGTCGAGGAGGACCAAGACGACGTCCGACTCGTCGCCGCCACTGGCGCTCGTGTCGACATGCACCTTGAGCAAGCGGTACACTGCATCGTAGAGCTTGCGGTCCTTGACGTCATAGTCATCCTCCATGTCCATGCTCTTCCGGTCAGCCTACATGGAATGGCATCCAGCATCGTCCTCGTCGACTGCATGGCGCGTACCTCGAGCGGGAAGACGTCGCAGAACGCATGCAGTACATGGAGCACGTCGTCCTTGGAGCGCTTCTTCCCGGCGTCGCCCATGGCGATGACGTCCTTGATCGCATTGCGCTGGTCCGCGGACCCGGCCGCGCCGAGGAAGGACCGGAACACTTGCATCAAGCAGTTTTGGAACAAGTGGGTTTTGGCAACAACCCGACAACCCCACGACATTTTTTACATCTTCGTGTCGTTGCATACAAATGGCCAAGTGGATTAAACGCTTGGCAAAAAAACACGGCGATCCATCGAAATAATATATTGCCGAACAAAGGCCCATGCGCCCAAGACACGATGCTGGAAGATGACGATGAAGATGACATGGACAAGGACAACGAGGTGAAGGCTGTACATGTTAAAGGACGCGTCGGACCTCGAACGTCCGGCGCAGGTAGCTCATCTGCCAGAAGGCCATGCACATGAGGATGATGGCCTCGATGCACGACCACCACAGGACGCGGTTGTTGGTGCTGTCGACGACTAGAGTCCATGAGCATTCTCGTCATCCTGCAGCAGGAAGATGTGCAGATGTACCTTGCTGGTGGAGGAGGTTCTTGGCCTTGAGGTACGATTGCGTATCCTTGACCGTGTCGAGGTGCGTGTTGAGCTCGTACACCATGTCTTCGACCGCGCGGGCTTGCTCTACAGAGCCCGCCATCATCATGAGGAGGCAATGCAGCGTATTGCGATCGCACCAATCTTGGTCGCGTCGGCGTTCGAGACGACGTCGTGGGCCGGGTCGTCGGCGTGGAACGAGAAGCCGACGACGAGGGGCACGGAGCTCTTGTGGCCAAAGCACGCCTGGAAGAGGCCGTCTTCGGGCACGGGCGTGACGAAGCGGCCCTTCGGCCCGACCTCGTGGAAGAGGCGGATGCCGGACGGGCTGAGTAACGTCGTCTCGAGCTCCTCGCCAATACCAGCGATGACGTCGTAGTTGAGTGAGATGCCCTCCTTGAACTTCTGCGCCTCGAGGAGGAAGCACTCGGGGTCGCCGGATGGGATGCTCGTGCGCATGGCGGTCGCGGCGACGGCGACGGCGAGCAGGACGCCAACGGCGCGGCTCATTAGCGTCGTCATCTGGTCTGTGGCCGGAAACGCTGGCTTGACACTTGAAGTTTGTAGGGCCGAAATGGGCCCCCGGAATATTAATTTACCAATTCCACGACCATGCAGGAAGCGCGCCGGCAACTCGACCTGCTCTTCGTTGTGCATGCGAGCATCTCGATCGTCATCGGCAGCGCGTGCTTGCTGCTGCCGCACTCTCTCGCGATGGCTGCGCTCCAGACGCCGCAGTATGGCCACCTTGTGCACGAGATGGTGCGGCTCTACGGCGCGCTGACGCTGGCCCAGGGCTGGCTTGTCTGGAAGACGCGCCTCGTCGGCGACGCGCTCATTCGCAAGACGTTCTGCCAAGCCTACTGCTTGTGCTTCTCGCTCCAGTCGCTCGCCATGTTCCGCGCCCAAGTCGCGTCGCCGGAGAGTCACTCGCTCCTCAACTGGATCAACATCCTCGTCCTCGCCGGCCTCGGCGCTGCGTATGGGTATTTTCTCGCGTTCAAGACGGCCAAAGCCTTTGAGCTTCCGAGCATGAAGGGCGCCTACTAAGCGTAACACAGACGACGACATTTGCATGCATGAGGTGGTATTCTACGAGCGCTACGGCGCCTTGCTGTCTCCCTTTGCACGCTCGCCGTCCGAGCCCGTCAAGTCCACGGGCTCCTCGCTCGGTGTCGCAGTCACAAGGACCGGCGTGATCTTGCGCTTCTTCCGGACTTGCACGTTGTGCGTCACGGCAGGTGCGCCAGGGTCGGCGGTCGATACGAGGTCCATGAGCGGTCCGAGCGCAGGTTGCTGGAACCCCGAGTCGGGTGCGACGACCTTGGTGAACTGCAGAATCGAGTTGACTGCCTTCTTGGGTCCGAGAAGCGGGCTCTTGGGCCCACCAGTCTTGTCTGTTTCCGTCGGTTTGGCCGCGCGCTTCTTCCCAGCACTCGGGCTCTTCTCTGCCTCGGACGGCTTGTGTGTCGCGCGCTTCTTGCCAGTAGCTGCAGGGCTCTTGTCGGCTTCCGTGGCCGCTTTGGGCCCGCGCCGGTGTTGGCTGCTGCGTATGCATGTGTGCATGTCGATCGTGGAGGAGCTGGGCCAAGTCGGTCGCTGGCAGCTTCTGCCCGAGCTCTGCGTCGTCAAACGTCAAGAACGAAATGTACCCGTCGAGCGACGAGAGGGAGAGCATTTGCCCGTTCTGCGACCAGCTCATGTCCGTGAGGTCGGCGTAGTGCAGCCGGTCAATGACCGCGATCGGGTGCAAGAGCTAATACACGCTCAGGAACACGACCCGAGCGGTCTGCGCGTACCTGGGAGTCATAAATAGCGACGGCGTCAAGCGTCGCGACGGCAAACACAAAGCGGTACGGGAGACGGAAGAGGTTCTCGGCGACACTGGTCGTGAGCGCATACAAGATCGGACTGCAGCGGACGCAGAGCGCGCCCTTGGCGTGGCCGGGCAGGTGGAACGCGGGCTGCGTCAGGTTGCCACGGGCGTACGCGTACACGGTGTGGGTCGCATCGACCGTCGTCGACGTCGGCTTGAAGAGACCTGGGATGCGTCGAAGAAGGCTCTTTTTGGAAAGGAAGTCGACGTACCCGTGGGCACCAAGCAGTAGCTCCCATCCGGGGTCCACGTGAGCCGACGCGAGAAGGCCGTGAAGGTGTCGTCGTGAAACATGGCATGCTTTGGCGTCTTCTCGCCTTCGATCGCTTCGGCTTCGAGCTCGCGCGCGCGGAGCGTATGCAGCATCTGTACCTTCTTCTTCTTCTTGGCCTCGACGCCGTACCCGCTCAATGCGTAGACGCGGCACGACCGGTCGTTGCCTTCTGTGATGAGGAACTCGCTGAGCGGGTCCCAAGCGACGCCTTGCACATACTGCGTGTGGTCCTTGCGCTTCTCGACGAGGTTGCCGCTCGCGACGTGCCAGATCGCGCACGTGTTGTCAATGGACACGGACGAGAGGTACTGCGAGTCAGGCGACCACGAGAGGTCGGTGATGTCGCCCTTGTGGCCGCACGCGAGGAGGACACGCGTCACATCGCTATTGCTCGAGATCGTCTGCCAGCTCCACGACGCGGCGTCGACGTTCTTGGGCCGCATCCAGAGCACGATCGTAGAGTCGTCGCTGGCCGACGCGAGGAACTCGCCGTTGGGCGAGAAGCGCACGCAGTTGACGCTGCGGTCGTGGCCCGAGAGGCCGTGTACGTACGTCAGGTGCTGCTCGTTGAAGACCCAGAGTTTGATTTCCTTGTCTGCGCCGCCCGTTGCGAGAACCTGCGATTGGAACACCGCTGGAAAGACGACGCTCGAGACGTTCTCGGCCACGATCGTCGGCGCGGCAGCTGTGGTCGCGGGCGCGTCCGGCGACGCCGCATGCGCAAGCGTGGCCGCCTGGCGCAAAAAATCGATCGTGAGCACAGCCTCGTTGAGCCCCGTCGGGCCGCAGTGCCATCGGATCTCGGGGGTGTCCACCTTCATCTCGGCGCGACCTCGTCCGTCCCCAGCGGGCTGTTGGCTCGAACGGCAATGATTGGCCGCTGAAAATGGAGGGAAACTATATCCGACGCACTCGACGCAAAAGCGCACCGAAATGGTCGTTTCCGCACCGAAGACTCGCTCGCCGCCACAACGCTGCAGGGAACGCTCGTCGCGCCGAGGCGACGACGACGACGGTATATAGCTACGGCCTGCATGCAGCTGCACCTCGTTGAGGGCTTTGATGTAAAATCGACAGCACTAGCTCCGCTCACACCAAGTTAGGCTTCACAATAATTGCAGCTCAATTGAGCGAGTCGCTCATTTCGCGTTGCAGGTAGTTATCCCAGCGGTGGATCAAACACGTGCCAGCAGTACTTGATGCGCCGGCACGACAGAATGGTTGCCGCCTCGGGCGCGGGGCATCACACTTTCGGTCTGGTGCACCTTTTGCCCCGACGCTTCGGCGAACCGGATACGCTTCGCAGCATCCGGAATGGTCGCCAAGCCGAAACCGTTTGGCTACGCGCACGCAACTACTGTTGCTCGGACTGCACGTGGCAAGCGGTCAGGCCTCGGTTCCTTTGCATCTCACAGGTCGACGCGGTCTTTGCCGACTATTTCATTTATGTGACGTAGAAGAAATGGTTATCAACTCTGCAGGCTGTGCTTGAAAACATCTCGATGGACACAGTGCTGCGTGCATTTAGTCAAGATCCAACCGGCGCCAAAATGGGCAATCGACTTAGTTGGCGCCGCAAGAAGAAGGTCAAGGTCGAAGCGCCTGCGGTTGCAAACGTTCCCGCAGAGCCCGAGATCCCACCGCCGGAGGTTGTGCTACCGGAAGACGATGGGTCCTCGTTCTGGTCGTCGGCCTTTGGCTTGAAATCCGGTGAGGCCAAAGCCGCGATCCTGCCTCTGGACGTGTCGAACGTGCGGCGAGGCAACCCAAACGAAGTCTCGACCGAGGAGTTGTACGACGTCCTTCAAGTGAGCTTGGAGCTCGAGCAGCGTCTCTGTGCGCAGGACGCCAGCGAGAACAAGGCGCACGTGCACTTCAACCTCGGCTTGGCGTACCTGGCTCTATCGCGGCGCACCGACGCATGGTACAGCACCATGAACGCGGCAGCACGGTGGCGCAATTGTGTAGCGACCAGTTTCGACGCGCGGTGACCGAGGACCCGACGTACGGCCGGGCGTACACGCACCTCGCGCACACGCTCCTTGAAGACGCCGAGCCATCCGTTGCGACGCTTGACGCTGTCGTTAACCACCTCGAGCTCGCGATTATCCATGATACCACCGAGGTGCGCGAGAACCAAGTACGTGATTGATATGCATTGCGTTCGTCGTCAATGGCCTGCAGATCCTGCTCGCCGAAGTGTACCACCTCCAAGGCGACTTTGCCAATGCGCTGCGCACGTACAGCACGATCGTACGTGCAGCTAGACGGCTCTGGGCCTTGATCGACGTGTGAGAACGACGTAGGATCGCATTGACGACGAGTGGCAAAACACGCTGCATCGCGCCGCGTGCCACTGGGCGCGCCGCGAGTTTCCCGAGAGCATGGCGCTGCTGGCCTCGCTCGCCTCGTGCGCCGATGCGGCGGACGACGTTCCGAACAAGCGCGTCGTGCTCGCCGACGTGCATGGCTTGCTCATGCAGCCATCGATCGTCGCGGCCAGCTAAAGATCGACGATGGGCTAAAGTCCAGTGATGTCGAACGGCATTGATTAAAAAAGAAGCTTGGGTTTGTATGCGAGGTCTGAGTCGAGGGAATAAAAATTCGGACGGAATTTTCACAAAGCGTCACGCAGCGCCGATGGTCCACGCGTCTGTCTTCGCCGAGCCGCCGCTGGGCGTGCGACGAACCGCCGACGCAGAAGCACCTGCCAAGCAGGTAGACGACGCCGCTGCGCCCGGGCAACTCTGGGTCCAGCACGTGCACTTCCCGACCATTAAGAAAACAGCCAGCACGCCAGAGTCTTTCCGGGGCATGAAGCGGCAAACGTCGTCGCGCGTGCTCCACGAGCTGCGCAGTGCCAAGCGCGTCGTGCAGGACCAACTCGACGACTTTCGGCGGAAGCTCCTCGAGCTCGACCAATGGATCACGCACGGACACACCGAGACGCCGTCTGGGCTCGACATGTCCGCCGTGCCAGCAAAACGAAAGACAAAGCGCTCGCACAAGCGATCACACCACGCCGCAACCGAGCCGCTCGTATCCACGCCAGCCCTGGCAGCGACATCCAATATGGCAGCAATACTACCATGCAAGCAGCCGCGGACGCAGGGCGATGGCGTAATACCACCGCCGCCGAGCGATCCAAACCTCGGCGACATGCAAGCAGCAGGTAGCATGCTCTATCGCATGCTCTTGACGAAGCAAGTGTGTAGACGACGCGCCATGTACGACCGCGGGTTGCTGGCAATTCCTCCACGACGCGGGCTTTTTCAAGCCGCTGTCATCGCTCGAGGTCGACCGCGCCCTGGAAATCGAGCATCGTACGTCGGCGCGTTCTCTCGCTATCGGTGCATCATACAGGTGGTGTAGCAAGGGTATCCAGTCCCTTGGAGCCCGCGACAGATTCGGACGACGGCTCGACATCATCGTTGGCGTCGCGGGATCCATCCGACCGCAATGCGCCCCACGACGACAAGCTGTCGCCGCCAACCGAATGTCTCACCAGCGTACGCAACCTTGCATCTTGCAGCAAGCGACCAACCAAGCATTGTAGCGCCTCTTGGGGGCTCTCGTTGAAGAGGGCGAATGCGAAGTGGCGTCCGAAATGGACGGCAAACCGCCCGAGATGACGGCGTCCGCCAGCTTCGACGTCGACATGAACGAGACCAACATCTTCCTGCGCAAGGAGCTTCAAGCTATCGGCGCCGTGGACGCCGACGACGATGCGGCAATACTCGTCCGCGACGACGACGAGGTGAGTGTCGAGCTCCGCAAGTGCGAGCAGGAGCTCGCGCGCCAAGTGGTGGTCACGAACCGCCTCAAGAGTGCGCTCTACCATGCGATTCAAGCGAGGTCGACTGCCATCATCACTCGAGTCGCCTCACATACGTTGACTGTGTACAGGGCCGAGGCAAACACGTCGGCCGACGACCACGCGACGCTCAAACTGTACCACAAGCTCCAGCGCAAGCGACAGGTCGATCGCAACGTTGATGGGGCGATCGTCACGCGAGTGTGTAGGACGCCAAGCGAAAACGCAAGCAGTCCAGCAAGAAGCAGCAGCACAAGCAGCAGAAGCGCCAGGTCTAGTTAATAAAATGGACGTTCTTTATACACGCGTCCAATGCTTCTACTGGCCGAGCGGTGGAAAGTCGTCGTTGCACGTGAGGTTGGGCTTGGAACTACTCTCGCGCTGCATCGGCCGCGGCGCAAACCCCGAGTACGTTCGCGGCGGCGGTTGCTGGTAGTAGGCGGTCGGCGGCGGCGGCGGCCGGAACGCACTTGCGTCTCCTCGGCTGTACTCGTTGGTCGGGTCAAGCACAGGACGCGGCGCGTAGTATCCGACTGGCGACGGCTGGTGCTGGTGGTACGTCGGCGGCGCTCGGTACGGCGTTCGATGGCGCGTAAAGTCCGGATCGTTGAGCTCTTGCTCGCGGTTGCGCCACGTCACTTTGCTCTCTTTCCAGTTTTGCGGTCGCGGCTTCTCGGGCTGCTTGGCCGCCTTGGTCGGCGCTGCTTTCGCAGGCGCGTCGGTCGTCTCGCCAAAGATGCGCGCGCGGGCTTCCGCGTACGCCTTCTCGCGGTCTTCAAGGTTCCGCGATCGCGCGTCGGCGCCCGGCGTCTTGGCATGCTTTTTCTGTTTGTCGTTGTTGGTCTTGCGCGCCATGATCTTGGGCGCGATCGTGTGGTGGCGCGGCGGCTCTGGCTGGTTCTGCTCGGCCGAGAGGTCAATGAAGAGGACAGGCGGTACGGCGCAGCGCGGCGTTCGGAAAAGCGTGACGACGCGCGCCGCGTTCCCTGCGTCAAAGCCACCCGCGTACGGATTGTAATCCCCCGTTTCATGCTCGAGGAAGCAACGGTCCGCGAGCCGATGCACGATTAGGCGGTGGTACGAAGAGAGCGGCGGAAACACGAGCTGCATCTCTCTATAGGAACCCAGATAGATGAGCGCCATCGCAGCACATACGCAGGTGTCCTGTACCGGCCAGCGCGGATAAAGCTGACGATCTGGTCTTCAAACTTGAGCAACGTCAAGCGCTCGCGAGGGTTTTCAAGCGCGCCGACCAAGACAGGATCGAGTGGGCCGGAAGATGACGCTGCAGAGACGGCCGCGGCGCCCCCGCGGCTCACGGGGCTCGACAGCGTCGCCATCGGGGTACCATCATTGGACGGCGGGTCATTGGGCACGCGGATCTGCATGCGCGAGAGCTTCATGCTCACCGCTTCCTCGGCTGCATGCTCCCAGCTATCGTCGTCGCGGGCCATGCTCGTCGGCGCCTGCTCGCGGTGCTCTGCCATCGATCGCTCCTGCCTCAGCTGGATGGAGGATTTGTTGCTAGAGTCGACGCACGCATACAAACTTCAAGCTTGTTTTAGGCCCGTGCATTAAATTCGTATAATTTCGGACCGACCAATCACGATTGGCCAGTCCGGATAACCTCGCAAGCCGCCACCCCGACGAAAAGGGTAGCGTGGAGTCTCTCGGCGGCTACATGCAGCTACCCACTCTAGACTGTGGCCGCGAGCAAGTCGATCTTGGGTGCCACCCGAGTAGCACAGACAAGCGTAGGCATCTGACAGCGCGATGGATGAGGCAAGAGATCTACGTCGATACCAGCACTTTCGAAGGGTCTTCTCCGCAGGTCGCTGTGTATCAGTGTTGCTGCTCCGTCTTCCTGTAGCTCTGTCACCAATGGGATACAGCCACGTGTGTGCCAATGGCTTGGATGGAGTAGGCTCAGTAGGTTCTACAGTAGCTTGGGCGAATGTCCATTCGCGGTCGTTTTGACATCGCTGTCGTGGCACGCTCTGCGCGCTCGCCGCCTTTCCACCAATCAGGATGGCGGTTGCTGTCATAAAATAGTGTATGTCGATTCTCTGATTGGTTATTGGATGCTGCAGATTGGTTGGTCTAACCAAAAGCCGAGTGTTCATCGATCTTAGCAGCATGAGCGACAGCGAGGTGGTTGACGAGCGCCGGGCGCCCAAGCGCCTTGGCCAGGACATGAAGCCCACCAACGCCAAGAAGCCCAAGACGAAGAACGTCGGCAAGTACCTGCGCCCTGCGCCGGAAGGCCGCGTCATCCACGTACGCCTACCTAACGCATTCGCTGCTTGACAATGCCTAATGCATCTCCATGGCCTACAGAACACGTCCGACAAGAAGCTCAAGTCGGAGCTCAAGCGCAGCGACAAGAAGTTCTCGGAAGCGGCGTTGCAGGCGGCGAAGGCCGAGATTCTTCTGCCCGAAGAATCAGGGTACTCACGACGATGGCTTCAACCACACCGCTCACGCCCTGCGTAGGATCCTGGTTGCGGAAGGTCTCGAGAAGACGCACCGATTCACGCAGGAGCAGCTCGCTGAGCATGTCGACATCAACACGGCCAACAAGATGTTCGACTTGACCCTCGACACGTTTGGGCCGTACAAGATTGACTACACGCGGAACGGCCGTAACTTGCTTCTCGGCGGCGCGAAGGGCCACATTGCGGTGTTTGACGCGCTGCGCATGAACCTCGGCTGCGAGTTCCACGTCAAGGAGTCGGTCCGCGACGTC
>NW_012156396.1:1174571-1190077 GCF_000151545.1 Saprolegnia parasitica CBS 223.65 | reverse complement strand
ACTCGCTCTTCGCTGTCGCCCAGAAGAAGTACGCGTACATTTACGACCACACGGGCGCCGAGGCGCACTGCCTCCGCACCATGAGCGACCCCAAAGCGCTCGAGTTCCTTCCGTACCACTTTCTCCTCGCGTGCGTCGGTGGCGGCGGCGTCCTCTCGTACAACGACGTGACGACAGGGACGCAAATCGCCAACCACAAGACCAAGCTCGGCATGTGCGACGTCATGGTCCAGGTGCGTCATCTTCACCAACCCGCAGCATCGAGCATGGAGGTTGGCGTAGAACAAGCACAACGCCGTCATCAACCTCGGGCATGCGAGCGGCATCGTGACGCTCTGGACGCCCAACCTCAACGAAGCGGTCGTCAAGATCAAGTGCCACGACGGCCCCGGTAGGAACATGCCATGCAAAGACGACTCATGGATGTATGTAGTGCGCGGCCTCGCGGTGGACCGTAGCGGCAAGTACCTCGTGAGCACGGGCAGCGACCACAAGATGCGCGTGTTCGATCTGCGCACGTACAAGCAGCTGCACCAGTACTACCTCCGCGGCATCGCCGACGCGATCACGATCAGCGACCGCGATATGATCGCCGTGGGCTACGGCCCGAACGTCGAGGTGTGGCACAACGCGCTGACGACCAAGGCGCAGGCGCCGTACATGACGCACCGCATGCCGGCGCGCCAGGCGACGAGCATCCGCTTCCGGCCGTACGAAGACGTGCTCTCGATTGGCCACTCCAAGGGCCTCGCGAACATTGTGATTCCGGGTGCTGGTGAACCCAACTTTGACTCGTTCGAAGCCAACCCGTTCGAGAGCACCAAGCAGCGCCGCGAGACCGAGATCAAGTCGCTCCTCGAGAAGCTCCGTCCCGAGATGATTACGCTCAACCCGATGGCGATCGGCCGCATTGACGCGAACGCGAACGACGAGCATGGCGAGAAGATCGAGACGATGTACAAGGCCAACAACGAGGAGGCCGCGGGCAAGCCCAAGAAGAAGATGCGCGGCAAGAACCGCCCGTCGCGCAAGCTTCGCAAGAAGCAGCAAAACGTGGTCGACATTGAAAAGCAAAAGTACCGCGACGCGCTCGAGAAGAAGGCCAAGGACGAGGCCAAGGCCAACGCGGACAAGCAGTGGAAGGACAAGGTCGAGAGCGCGCCGACGGCCCTCAACCGCTTCTACAAGAAACCATAATCTATGTACTACTTCGCACCTTGCATCCCGCCAGCGTTTGTGGAGACAGGAGACCAGGCGATACAGCCGGTCATAAGGGATCTCTCCAAGTACCTATGGCAGGTACGCGCGCCATGCTTGGCGCTCGGAGCAGTCGACCTTGGAAGCCAGCATGGGCGCATGGGCGTTGCTCGCGACCGGTCATGGCGGCGATGCTGCGTCAATCGAGGTGCGGCCGTATCCGGAAATTCCGGAAAAGTCGAAAATATGGGATGCAAGCGCATTGGTGTTGTTCTTCCCGAGGGTCCTCGTCGCCACGAACCATCGGGCGACGGAAGCATGGCGGAGAGAGAAGATGGAGGTACGAAGACGCCAAGACGTCACGCATGGGGATGGCCATGCGCTGGACCTCGTGCTCGCCGGCCATGGACCTCCAGGCCTCATCAACGCGACGATGCTCATGAGTTTCCGTGGATAGACCTCGTCGCGGGCAAGAAGCGACGGGCACAGGACGCAGGACCATGGCCGACGAGCGCCGTGAGCGCCGGCCCGGCGTTTGTGCCGAAAGTGCGGCTCGGCAAGCGGTACCAAGCGACGATTCCGCCGCTGCAGTCGACCCTTGACGGCGCCGCGACCACGGCGCGCGCTCGGAAAGACGACGACGACGACGAGAACGACGACGGCGACATCGAGATGGATCCGAGCTCGGCGAGCGCGAGCCCGAGCATCCCCCACCAGGTGTATTCGATGGCTGCGCTCAGAGGTACCACTCTTCCATCCGACCGACGCGCTGAGTGTGACGACAGGCGACAAGCACGTCGACAAGTACATCAAGTTTGCGACCTCGCTCTGCAACGGGTACATGCATGGTACCGTACACGCGACGACCGCGAACGCGCTCTCGTACTTGCACCGCCACGGCAACGACCCGATCTCGGCCGCGTGCCACATCTACGCCGCCCACGGCTTTGGCATGCTGCCCGAGCCGCGCGCAACCGACGATGCGAACGCGAAAAAGTCGCAAAAGGCCAAAGTCCAAGAGTGGATGGTCCGCGCGCTTACGGTCATCGGCCACGACGTCATCGACGACGCCAGCGTGCGCGCGATGCAGGAGCTCGTTCGGTCGTGTCCGCCGTCCGAAGCCGAGAGCAAGGAGCTGTACGTTCTTAAGGCGACACTCCAGCGCGTTGACGACTGGCGGCAAGCGTGCGCGGATCTCGGCGACCGCAAGTGCACAGTCGCCGACATTCAAGCCTTGCTGTACACGGCCAAGGACCTCCGCTGCGTCCTATCAGAGCGTGACGCGCTCAGCGCACGGGTTGCTGCGTTTGAAGACGCCAAGAGCGTCCTCTTTAAAACCATGTACGACCGTCCAAAGGGCCGCAAGATGGTCAAAATCGATCTGCGCACGGTACCTTCTTGAGGATGGATGGAACTCAGATCTGACCATATCGGTGTAGCTCAAGGAGCTCCTCGGGCACGTGCAGCAGTACGCAATCCACTTTGGCCAAGAAGACACACTCGAGCGCATCATTTCGGACGCCGAGGATCTGGAGGCGCAGATCTCGTCGCTCTTGGCGATGGACAAGGTGAGCGTGCCGGCGATCCGGGACATCCTCGCGCGCGTCGATGGTGTCCCCGTCGACCTGCAGAGCATCGTTGAGCCGCTAAAATCCAAGATGGTGTCGGCGCAAAGATGGCTCGAGCGCGCGCGCAAGTGCATTCCGCCGACGAAGCGGCAGTCGTCTCGCAACGTGCACGAGTCGAATCGGTCCAAGATGGACCTCTCGACGGTTCACGACCTTGTGAAGAACGCGCCGATTGACGACCAGTCGTCCGAGATGCAGGAGATGGAGGACCTCCTCGCGTACGCCGACGAGTGGTCGACGCGCGTCCAGAGTGCGATTGCGGACGCCAACGCCGCGACCATTTCGGTGGACGCGCTCCGAGAACTGTTGGACGAAGGCCACGACATGCCTGTCGTCATGGAGCAGACGTCGCATCTCGCGGCCGTCATCGAAGGCCGCGAGTGGGTCGACGAAGCCACCGAGGCGTTGGCCGACAAGAGCTCGCTCGACCGTCTCCGTCACATCATCAAAGACGTGGGTCTTGTTCTGTCTACTCCATCGTGTCGACTTCCGTTTGCGTAGGCGCAAAAGCTGCGAAAGCGCATGCATCCCACGAGCCGCGACCTGTGGAAACCGAGCGTCGAAGTCGAGATGCTTGCGTGCATCGAGCAAGCCGAAGCGTGGCTCTCGGAGCTCCACGAGCTTCTTGGATCCGCGACGTGCGCGCGCCTTTTTGCGGGCGAGTCGAGTCGGTTCAAGGGGCCAAAGCACACAGTAGCAACCAAACCGTCGGTCGCTGCCGTGCAAGCCAAGCTGAGCGAAGCCGCCTCGTTGCGCGTCGACGTCAGCGCGTACATTGAGCCGCTTGAAGGCCTTCTCGGAAAATGCGCCGAGCTCGAAGCGCTATGTGCGGCAAGCCTCGCAACCACGGACGGCGACCAGGCGTTCCAGAAAGCATTGGCGGCGCTCGAGGCCTTGGACGCGTTCGCATGCTACGTCGCCAAGACGGACGACCTCCGAGTCGCCGTCGTCACGTCCCGGGATTGGCTCACGCGCGTGCGTGGCATCTGCAATGCCAAGCAAGTGTCGGGCCGGCGCCTCACCAAGCGCAGCAGCACCTCGGGCAACGACCACGGCGTCACCGCCGATGTGCTCTCGGCGCTCCAAGCGCAGTGCGACTCGCTGGTGTACCGCTTTCCCGACGACGAAGCCGCCCTCGCTGCAGAGGTCGCCGCGTCCGCAACGTGGCAAGCGCGCGTGCAAGCGTGGTTGAAGGACAGCGTCCCGTCGCTGCTGGACGCGTGCGACACGCTGCAATCGATGGACACGCAGTATGTGGCGGCGCGGCGTGCCTCGTGGGAAAATCTGCAGCAGCGCATCGCGGCGGCGCCGCCACCATCGCCAACGAGTGACGAGACCGTGACGGCGGAGCACCGAAACGACATGGACGACGAGACGGCGCCGCGCGAGAAAGAACGACGCTGCGACGCGACGCCGGTGCCCGTGATTGCGCACACGACGGAGCTGCCGTCGCTCGACTCGTCGATTGTTGTGGACATTGTGCGCATGCTCTCGGGCACACGACAGAAAGAGTCGAGTGACGCGGCGACGTCGACGGTGGACTGGCGTCCGATCTCGGACGCGATCGAGACGGGCCTCAAGTACATCGCGGCCCTCGAGACGCGCGTCAAGGATGACGAGCCCGAGGTCGAGACGAGCGACGCCGAGAAGGACGCGGTCCACGCCGTTGAAGGAGCGGCTGCGCAAGCGCTCGAGCTCCTCGGGCAGTCGAATGCGAGCATTGCGACAACCGAAGCGTCGATGCTGCAGGCGCTCATCAAGGCGCTCGACTGGTTTAGCGACGCCCGCGCCGTCATCCAAGGCGAGAACGTGCACACGCTGACCAAGATCGTCGAGACGGGTGGTGCGCTCATGGCGTCGAGCGCGCCGCCACATCCGAGGTGGAACGAGAGTCTCTTTTGGCCGCTGCCGCTGCTCGAAACGTTGCGCGCCGACACCCAAGCGTGGATCACGTCTCTCGAAGCGCGCCTGCACAGCAACGCGTTTCCGCTGGAGGACGTGGAGGCGGCGATTGCGCAGGCCGACGCGCTCCAGGCCGACGACCGCGTGCTCTGGGTCGAGCTCAAGAAGACGAAAATGTGGCTGCTCAAAGCGAAGAAGACGCTCAAGCCACGCGTGACGACCAGTACGCGCATGCCGCTCCACGCGGCGTCGGCGCTCGTCGAGGACGGGTCCAAGCTCAAGGTGATTGCGACGGCGTGGACGAATCTGCACACGCACGTGGCGCAAGCATCGGCGTGGGAAGAGCGCTTGAAGGCCTCCGGCCTCGATGCTGGGCACGCCAAGGTTGCCGTCCTCGTCGAGCTCCTCCACGAGTACACGACCGGTCGGTTCCTCATCGACTTTGACATGCACCGCGACGTGCTCGTGTCGGCGACGGAGCAGTACTGCATCTGCCGACAGCCGTACGACGGCCTCATGATCGGCTGCGACCTCTGCGACGACTGGTTCCACGATACGTGCATTGGGCTCTCTAAGGAAAAGGCCGAGAAGGTCGAGGATTATGTGTGTCCGTCCTGCGGGCTCCTCCAAGAGCTCAAGCACCTCCTCGACGGCATCGACGGGTCGACCAAGCAGCTCTTTGAGCTTGAAGACAAGGCCCATGAGAAAGCTTTTAGCGTCGCGATGCGCAAGGTCAAGAAGGAAGAGCGGGACGTGGACAAGGCGCACGTGGCCGTCATGGAGCTCCAGGCCCAAGTGACGGCGATTGGGCAGCACGTTCAGTACCTCGAGAAAATGCACGAAGAGACGCCGCCCAAGTACCTTCCGTCGATCGCGCTGCCGTTTCCGCAGCACCCGTCGCCGACGGGGATGCAGCCACTGTACAAGGCGTCCTCGTATCCGGCGCCCATGCTCCGGAGTCCGTATCACAACCACGCGGCAGGGTCGTCCATGAGCAGTCTCCCGCCGCTGCAGCCGCTCCCGAGCATCCTGTCCAAGACGAACGGCCTCCCGCCGCTGCTCGTGGACCCTCACCACAGCAGCAGCAGCAGCAACAACATGTACCACCACCATCATAATCATGGCCACCACCCGACGCACCACCACCCGTCGCACCTCCCGTCGCCGTCGCACCACGCGCCGATACAGTCCAAGCCTTTGGAGCCGAGTGCTGCCTCGGGCACGTCGGCGCAGGAAATCGAACTCACGCGCTTCAAGATGGAGCACTACAAGCTCAAGCAGCTGGCAGCCGAGGCCGAAGTGACGCTGGAGAAGGGCAAGGAGCGCGCGGTGGCCGCTCGCGGCGGCATTGAGACGCTCATCTCGACCCGCGACGTGCTGTTGCCGCAGGCACAGGCGTGGTGGCGCATGGCGTGCGCGCACCTCGCGTCGCTCGTGACCGAGAAGGACGCGTTCGATCTCAAGCAGCTGCGCGTCGTGGCGTCCATGTGCGAGCCGTACAAGGCGACGTTCGCCTCGGTCGCGCTCATGCAAAAGGTGCTTGTGACGATTCCGTGGACGGTGGAGGCTGTCTCGCTCCTCCACGGCCACCCCAAGCCGGCGTACGAAGGCCTGGACCGCGTACTCAGCGAAAGCTCGCACGATCCCAAGGCGCTCTCCGCCCTCCGCGGCGTCCTCACACGCATGGATGCGTGGGTCTCCAAGACCAAGAAGATCGTGGCCAAGCTCGTGAATACGGGCAAGAAGACGGAGACGGCCAAGATCCAAGCCGTTCTCAACGAGTACATGAAGCTGCCGCTCACGTGTCCGTGGGGTGCGCGGCTGCAGTCGTTCATGGCCGACGTGGCCGAGTGGGAGGCGTCTGGCGCGACGCCCGTGCTCATGCCGACGCTCTCGATCACGCCGCCGAGCTCCCCGATCGCGACGGCACCGAAGCGCAAGGCCAAGCCCAGTGGTAACAATCCCAAGCGCATCAAGACCGAAGACGACGTCTCGAAGCGGTCGAAGGCCAAGGCCGCCAAGGCGAAGAAGGCCGACAAGTGCGAAGACGACAATGCACATATGATCGACGTGGCCGAAGCGCCACCTCCGCCACCGAGCGCGCCGTAACCAGCTGCGTGTACCAGAGAGACCGACGCGGTCGTGGAAGTGCTCCAAAATAATCAAACCTCCGTGTCACCCATCGCGTTGGTGGCAACCACCTAGGTCGTCGCAGCCTCCTAGCTCGCCGAGCAGCGCTGGGTAATGGGCATGACGCGATTGCGAGACTGCTAAAGGCTCTGGCAAAGGCAGTCGCGCCCTGTGATTGCGGTTGATGGGCCACGAGCTCTGGCTGATGGTTGACGATGGTCATCCTGTCTCGGTTGCAGCTGCATCGCTTCCATGCACTTGTCTTCTTCTTCGTCGCATGCAGCGAATCGCACTGGATGCTGCGCTTGCCATCGCACCGATGTTGGCTCCATCATGGAAGCTCGGGTGCAAGGACGCAATGGAATCTCGCCGCCTGTGATTGGTCGAAATTCGAGGTCCGGGTTTGTTCCGGGCGAGTCGAGAACCATTTGGTTGCTGGACGTCGCAATGGGCACCGCCAACAGCAAGGACGCGCGGCCGGCCGAGAGCTCGACCTCGGCGAATACTTCGAACGAGTCGATGGCCGAGACGGCGCTGGACATCGTCCTCACGGGCCTCATGGTGTACACGTCGTACCGCTGCGCCGACTACCTCGTCAAGGTAGACAGGCGATCCGCGGGTCTCACCTCATGAGCATGCAATGTACTAGAGCATGGGCCCAATGCTCGACGACTTTTGGAGCGGCAGCGCGAGCAAGGCCAAGCTGAAGCGCCGCCTCCAGAAAGCGCAACGGCCCGTCTTTACAATGAACCACTACGAGTCGATCATCGCCGGCGACCTCGTGGACCCGAGCGATCTCGGTGTGGGCTTTGACGACATTGGCGGCCTCGAGGACCAGAAGCGCGAGCTGCACGACCTTGTCGTATTGCCGCTCCAGTCGCCCGAGTACTTTCAGTCGAAGCTCCTCTCGGTGCCCAACGGGATTCTGCTCTATGGCCGACCGGGCACGGGGAAGACGCTTCTCGCCAAGGCGATTGCCAAGGAGTCGGGCGCGTTCTTCATCAACCTCAAGATCTCGACGCTCATGAGCAAGTGGTTTGGCGAGTCCCAGAAGCTCGTCAAGGCCGCGTTCTCGCTCGCGCAGAAGCTCGCGCCGTGCATCATCTTTATCGACGAGGTCGACTCGTTCATGGGCGCGCGCTCGAGCGGCGCGTCCGACCCGACGTACAACTCGATGAAGACCGAGTTTATGGCGCTCTGGGACGGCTTTGTCGAGAACTCGCCCAACGGCGGCTTTGGCGTCATCGTCCTCGGCGCGACCAACCGCCCGGCCGACGTCGTACGTCTCTAGTGTGTCCTCCTCCATCTGCATTCTCAACGTGACGCGTAGGATGCGGCGTTTCTGCGGCGCATGCCCCGCACGTTTGAAGTCGAGCTCCCGAACGCCCAGCAGCGCGAGCAAATCCTCTCGGTGCATCTCCGCGGCGAAGCGCTCGGTCCCGACGTTACGCTATCGCAGTTGGCGCGCGAGACGGACAACTACAGCGGAAGCGACCTCAAGGAACTCTGCCGCGCCGCGCTCATGCTGCCCGTGCGCGAGCACATTGAGATGTGCCGCGAGCACCTCCGCGCCAAGCGTCCACCGCCGAGCGACGTGACGCGCCGCCCGCTCTCGCGCCGCGACTTTGACGTGGCCAAGAAGCGCGTGCAGGCCACGGGCGAGACGGCGTACGCGTACGCGGCGGCCAACGAGCCGCAGCAAGGGCCGCCGATGATGACGCCCGAGATGGTTGCGATGATGGCCATGGGCATGCAGCACTTTATGCAGGCGGCCGCGCGTGGCCCGAACAGCAACCACCAGTAGAAGCATAGTAGAGTAGCAGGTATGGACTAGACGACTAAGATGATGCATTTCGGAGTGCTACGACGATGGTTCTGGCTTCTTGAGGAGACTGAGCGCCGAGATGTTGCGCTTCACCGGGCGTCGGAGCGGCGGCGACGACGCGACGAGCACGAGACGCTTCTTAGCCGCCGGACGCTGTGGTCGGTCGGGTGTTTTCATGACCATGGGCTGGAGCTTGGTTGGCGGTGGCGGCGCGTTGGCGACCCGAGGCGAGTCAAACTCGGACGAACTCCTTGTGAGCGGGACCGACGACGACCTGCTGAGCAGACTACTCTTGATTAGTGGCTTGACCGTTGGCAGCAGAAACTCTTTAAAGGAGCCAAGCTGCTGGACGGGCTACGGTGGCAGTGAGAATCTGGTTTGCACTGGCGAGAAGCGCATACCAGTGGGTTGGTCGCGGCGGTGTGCGATGTGGCCTCTTGGCTAAGGACTTCAGCGATGACGTATTCGCTGCTCGATTGGCGCGTCATGGGCTCCTTCACGAGCTCCTTGGGCAGCGTGAGGGGCAGCTTTAACGCCTGCAAAAAACATGGTCAGTACGGAGGCTGGCCATGTCGTCGATACCGGTGCCGGCTTGGACTCTGTCGACTCGATTTCAAGCTCTTTCAAGAGCCGCTTCATTGTCTTGGGCAGGAGACGCTGGAATCTTGACACGATCGTGTCGAGGATAAACCACGAGAAGGCCGAGTGCTCGTGATGCAGCTGCTCGTGGCTGCTGCTCTGCATCGAGGCAGCGTCCATGGTCATCGCCAAGAGCGAGAGCAGCGAAATAAGCTCCTTCTTCTGGACCTTGGACCATGGGTCCTCTTTCACACTTGCTTGCAGCGTTAAGCGACAGAGCACCTGCAGCTGGAGCAGCGCCAGCTTGTTCGCAGGCGCGTCCTTGCCCTTGAACGTCGCTGCGGGCAGGATAAGCTGGGCGAGGCCATCCGACGCAGCCGTCGACTTGGCCATCGCGACGCACGCGTCGGCGAACGCGGCCGTCTTGTCGTCGCTCGGTGTGCCCGTCGCCGCCGCTGCGTACAGAGCTCTCACGTCTTTCGCCATCGTTTCACAAGTCGCAAAGGCGCCAATTCGGTTAAGTCCGACTTGAGCGTTAAATCCGACTTGAGCCAGCAAGCCGAAACCGTTAAGCGAAACCGGTTCCAGCATCCACACAGCGCTGCTTCGACGACACCAGCGTGCATTGGCGCCCGTCCTACCAAAGCAAGACAACCACAGCGTCTGGATCAGGCGGTACGAGCGCTACATCGGTGGCCACAGCTGGATCAACGACGGTTCTTCTTCTTGCAAGCCCAACCTTACGGTTAAATGGCGAAATTGGGTGAAATCAGACATCTTGCATTTATCGGGTTGCCAGCCACGAGCGCCACAGCCAAAGGCGGTTGCAGGCGACCAAATGCACACGCATTTCCAAGCTTGAATAGGCCAAGGCGCTGGATGGCGCAGGTGCTCCGAGGACTCGCCGTCTCGGCCCCAAACCGCAACGTGGGGCTGCTGGGCGGCGCCATTTCTCTTTAAGTACGGTCTGCTCCTAACATACGAAATTGTAGAGGGATTTCAGACCTCGTTAAAGTACGCATCGTACTTGGCCGAGCGTGTTTTGGCGGCAACGATCCATTTTGGGTTGTCGATCATGGAGGACGAGACGTATATGGACGAGGCGACGTCGGGCGTCGTCATGGCGGTCAACATCCGCCACAAGAAGACGCAGAACGAGGTCGGCGTCGCCGTGCGCCGGCCCCGCGCCCGCAACTCGTGCGTCCGCAACGCTGACGGCGAGGACAAGAACCAGTGGGAGCTTGTCCTGTACGCGTTCACGGACTGTAACCAGCTCTCAACGCTCGACAACCTTCTCGTGCAGGTGAGCCCGACCGAGTGTATCGTCTCGGACACGACCAACGACACCGAGGCCAAGCCGCTGCGCCTGCTGCTACAGGCCCACTCGATCGAGCGCGTCGTCGCACCCAAGGCCCGCTTCAAGCACGTGGCGTCAGTCATGGAAACCCACCTCTGTCGCTTGCTGGGCGTCTCGTCCGTTCTGGCTTCGCACCGCCATGAGCTCGAGATGGACCTTGCGATGGGCGCGCTTGCCTGCGTGCTCGAGTCGCTCTCGGTTCTCACGGACGCCGATGGGTTTGGCACGTACTCGCTCTCGATTGGCGACATGGACTCGTTCTTGCAGCTCGACCGCGCCGCCTTGACAGCGCTTAATCTGCTGCCTGACCCGCTTCTCGCGGGCAACACGACCATCTCGAACGGCAGCATCCTCGAGCTTCTCAACCGCGGCAAGACCGCGATGGGGAAACGCCTCCTCGAGCGCTGGATCCGCATGCCCCTCGTTGACGCCGACCAGATCGCTGCGCGCCAAGACGTGGTCGAGCTCTTTGTCGACGAGTCGAGCTTGCGCATGGAACTCCTCGACGAGTGTATGAAGTCGATGCCGGACCTCGAGAAGCTCGCGCTCGCGCTCGACAAGCAGAAAAATGTCAAGCTCGACGCCCTCGTCGCGGTCTACGACGCCGCCAAGTACGTTTTTCCACGTGTGCTTGCGGCCATCCGCCCGCACGACCGCCTCCAAGCGTCGTTCACGACGCCGCTCGCCAAGGTCGTCGACGACTGCGCCGGGTACATCTCGCTCATCGAGGAGCTCGTCGACTTGAACGCGCGGCCGCACGTGACCGTGAACGCCAAGCACGACCCGGCGCTCATGGAGCTCAAGCGCAGCATGCAAGAGACCGAAGCCGAGATCCAAGACGAGCACGAGCGCGCCCGCGACGACATTGGCGGCGACATCAAGTGCGAGAAGGACAAGGTCCGCGGCTTCGTCTTCCGCATCATCGACAAGAAGCAGGAGGAGCGCGTGTCCAAAGTCCCCGGCGTCCACATCTGCCAAGTGCTCACCAACGGCTTTTACTTTGTCACGCCGACGCTCAAGGCGCTCGCGAAAGACCACATGGGCTTTGTAAAGGAGTACGAGGTGCGCCAAGCCCACATTCTGTCGGCGGCCATCGAGGTCGCGGCCACGTACGTGCCGGTCGTCGAGTCGGCCGCGAAGCTCGTCGCCGCCCTCGACGTCCTCCTCGGGTTTGCCCACGTGGCGTCCCACGCGAGCTACTGCCGCCCGGTCCTTGGGACGTCGGCGGTGGCGCTCCAGCACGCGCGGCACCCGTGCGTCGAGCTCCAGGACGGCGTCGAGTTCATTCCCAACAACATTGAAATGGACGCCAAGAGCTCGCGCTTCCAGTTGCTCACGGGGCCCAACATGGGCGGCAAGTCGACGTACATTCGGTCGCTCGGTGCGATTGCCGTCATGGCGCAGATTGGCAGCTTTGTGCCGGCCTCCTCGGCCATGGTACGCACACCGTTGGTCGTCCTTCTCCTCATGTCGTATTAGCTGCCGATCATGGACCGCCTCCTCGTGCGCGTGGGCGCCGGCGACATGCAGCAGCGCGGCGTCTCGACGTTCATGCTCGAGATGCTCGAGGCGTCCGTCATCTGCAAGAAGGCGACCGCCAAGTCGCTCGTCATCATCGACGAGCTCGGCCGCGGCACGTCGACGTACGATGGCTTTGGCCTCGCGTGGGCGATCTCCGAGCACCTGCTCGCGCGCGGCTGCTGGTGCGTCTTTGCGACGCACTTTCACGAGCTCACGGCGCTCGCGACGGGGCAGACGCACGCCGGCATCGTCAACAAGCACGTGACGGCCGTGACGACGAGCGACGCGATCGCGATGGTCTACGAGGTCCGCGACGGTCCGTGCCTCGAGAGCTTTGGGATTTACGTGGCCGAAATGGCGGGCTTTCCAAAGGACGTGGTCGCGCACGCCAAGCGCAAGGCGAAGGAGCTCGAGCACTTTGAGATGCCCAACCCGCGCAAGAAGAAGACGCGGGCCGACCCGGTCGGGTTTCGCGCCGCCTTTGCATCGTTGCCGCTGAGCACGATGAGCGACGCTGACGTCGTGGCGGCCGTCAACCAGCTCCTTGACGCGTAGACTCACAAATACACCATGTTGTGTGAAGCGAGGGAGCGGCCAGCATGAGAGCGCAAGAGAGGAGGACGACGACGAAGAAGAAAGCACTGTCGTCAATATAGTAATATCTATTCCTGTCCAGCCTTAAAAGAGCGGCCGGGTCTGCGTCTGGCGCTTGGCGCCCAGTCGGTCGAACTGCGAGATCATCGAAGTCGTGCGCGCGGCGAGGTCCTTGGTCTTGGTGATGACCTGGCGGTAGACCGAGTCGACGCGCGGGTCCATGACGATCACGTCGCGCTGCGAGTCGATCTTGGCGTCGAGGCGCGCGTGGCGGATGAGGTCGACGATCCAGCGCTCGGCGTCGCCCTTCTCGTTCATCGCGAGCTTCTCGGCGAGGAGCGAGATGTCGATCGTCTCGTGGATGCGGCAGTAGATCTCGAAGCTCAGGAGGCGCGCGTTCTCCATAAAGTCGGCCATGTTCTTCTCGTAGAGGAAGAAGTCGGACGCGAGCACGTTCTTGCACTCGAGGAGCTGGACCTGCGCGAGCTCGAAGTCAAAGTGCACGTAGAGGCACTCGATGAACTCAATGATCGGGTCGCGGTACGCCTTGGCGTCGACCTGCACGATGCGCAAGAGCTCCTTAATGAGGTGGCGGCGCTTCTTGTGCAGGATGACGCCGGCCGCGAGGTACCGCATGAGCCACGGCGCGTTGGTCTGGATCGCCTCGAGGCAGCGGCTCTGCAGCATAAAGTCCACGATGGCGTCACGGCCGTCTTCGTGCCACGCAAACACGAAGAGCGACCAGTGGAGGAGCCACGTGCGCATCTGGAGCTGCTCGAGCGGGGCCTTCCCGCTGGCGTCGATCGCTTCGTTGAGGCGCGTAATGTCCGCGAGGGCGTCTTCCCACCGGAAGATGAGGATCTCGGTCGCGAGCTTACCCCAGAGCGCGTTCATGTACTTGTCCGAGCCCGTGGGCACGAGGAGGCCATAGTACGTCAGATACGTCAAGGCATCCTGGTAGTTGCCGCACTCGTACTGGAGCTTGGCGTACGTGTAGAGGCCTTCCAACACCGTCGAGGTCACGCCGTGGTTCTGCTCGAGGTAGACCGCGGTCAGGAGGCTGTCGTTCTGGAGCGCCATGACCTTCTCCTGGTTATCGAGCAAGTCCAAGATCGGTTTGCACGAGGCCTTGGCGGCGCTGACCGCTTCCAGGATCGCCTTGCGGCGCTGCTCAAACTCGGCGGGCACCTTGGCGGCGCCGTGGAGCGACTGGTAGATCTCCACGGCGAAGTCCGTCATGCTCGTGGGCTTCAAGAGGTCGAGCTTGGCCGCGAGGAGCTGCTTCTCGTCGTACATCTCGTTGGTGGTGAGGAACTCGATGAGCGGGAACATGAAGTGGAGGTCCATGAAGGGCGCGACCGTGTTGGTGAGGTCGTACTTGGCCATCGCGACGCCGTCGCCGTGCTTGGTCGTCGTCTCCGCCATCTTGGTTGCTGCCACGGAAAATGAGATTGAAAGTCGACTTCACCACTGGCTGCAAGCCAACCAACAATCGAATGACTTGGCTTCAGTATGCTTTTCACGCGCCGCGCGCTGATTGGGCATTGGCATGCCCATTACTGTGAGACTCGATATCGGATCCCAGAGACTTTCCTCGGCCACGGACGCGGCGACGCCCGTTGAGGCCACAACGTGCTGTTCGTTCTTGAGCCATCTTCTATTAGGAGCTTAGTTCCCATCGCTAGGTAGTAAGAAGCAGTGGTGGGAATTCTACAAGCGTCCCATGCTGGTCGACAGCTCTGGTGGGAAGCTCTGTGAAACACGCTATTTGAAACGGTACGACCTATAGGCAGGCTCATACTACGCGAGATGGCGTCGTTTCCTTGGCATGCCAAGCTGCTTCAACACACTTCGACGCGACCAATCCACCGACGCAACTTGCTGCATGCGCGACCAGGAGCTCGTTTTCGGGTGGCAAACAGGCTGCTCCGTACGCTCGAACGACTAAGGAACATCGGTGACATCGACAGCAGCGACGCAGCCTCGTCCGTTCTTGGGCACTTTGCTACCGGATGGTACGGATAAAGATCGCGTTGAAGATGATGCTACACTTCGGCAAAGATGCTACAAGCTGCAGTAGATCCCTGCACATACTACTAGTAGTGTAGGATTCCATGTTGGCGGTTCCCAGCGGCTTGGTGCGTGAGGATCCATAGCCTCTGCGTGCGCAACCGCGCGATCGCTGGTCTGTTCAGAGCCCTTTACGCAGCAGTATTTTACTTCGCGCAGAAGCCAGCGCTTCATGACGCAAAAGCGTCGTACAGAAAGCTCGGAGGCTGCTTTTACCATAGGAGGAAGCAAGAGACCTCATTTACAAACGTGAACTGTTCTACCATGATGACGACGACGCCCACTCCGATGCTTGGCTTCCTTGCGCTCTACATGCCGCGCACGAGTGCCAAATCCCAGCGCTACCTCGCCGCTGGCCTCCTCATGGCCATGCTCGTCCGCACCCTCGGGATGCGTCGCGTGCTTCTCGGCCTCCGCCCTTTTGTCTACAAGCTTTTGACTGCTGCCAAGGCAGCGTACGACACCCAGCTCCGTCCGTTGCTTGGCAGTGCCCAGACCATTGAGGCGCTGCAGACGACAGTCGCCGCCAAAGACACCACGATTGATGACCTCGCCGCCAACGTCGCCAACCTCCATGAAGCCGCACGGGTCCAGCGCGTGGCAACGACCGAGATCAGCGCCGACCTTAAGGTCCAAGTACATAATTTGAAGATTCGGCTCCACCGCACGACCGAGCGCGCAGCCCAAAGCACAGAGGCGCTGC